>NC_089523.1:17473297-17800345 GCF_963924715.1 Thunnus thynnus | reverse complement strand
TTATAACATTAAAAAAATAAGATAAAATAAAGTGAAAATAAAATACATAGAATGTGTACTTCAGCGGTGGTAATTTGAGACTTATTAGGCGAAAACTCAGAAAGTATTTTGCCATGTGTACACAATCTGTTAATCGGCGCCTAGGTGTCTGAAGCAATAAGCGAACAGAAACTCCTTTTCCCCAGCGGACACAGACTCATCACCGGCCTTGATTAAACGAAATAAGCCTCTTTCAGCTTGCTGCTGAACATCTTCCCACGCATTTAGACGTGCTCCAGGGTTTAAAAAACACACACCACAGTTTTTTTTTCTCAAATCTACCAAATACTGACCTCAGCACCTGTGTAACATAAGATAGAAAATGAAAGCACACTTGATAATAAAAAAATAAGATAAAATAGATAACGTGAAACTAAAAATACATGAAATATGAAGCTTAGACCTGAATCTAAGATAACGCCAAGACTTGTAACCTCAGATTTAATCCAAGGAGTTAATTTACCCAGATTATTTAACAGTATTTCTCTTTTAGTTTTGGGGTTGACTAGTAGGATTTCAGTCTTGTCCTCATTTAACTTTAAGAAATTATTGCTCGTCCATTTATTTATTGCCAGAAGGCAGTTAGTAGTAGAGTTTATAGCTGCAGCATCATTTGGTTCAGCAGAGATGTACAGTTGTGTGTCATCCGCATAACTATGGAAACATACATTGTGCTGTCTGATGACGTCACCAAGTGGCAGCATGTATAGTGAGAATAATAACGGGCCAAGGCAGCTCCCTTGTGGAACCCCAAAGCAGTTGTCATGTTCCTCAGACACATGATCTCCAAGACTGACATAAAACTTTCTCCCTTTGATGTATGTTTTGAATCAGTTTAACAAACAGTTAGAAGGACCAACCCACTTTTCCAGACGATTGATTAATATATCAGGGTCAATCGTATCAAACGATGCGCTTAGGTCTAAGAGGATAAGATTTGAGACCTTATTTTCATCAGAGTTTAGTCTGAGGTCTTTGATTATTTTAGTAAGAGCAGTCAGACAGACAGTTAGTTGGATGTTTTTAAGTTGTATCTGAGTGCTATGCACAAACTGAAGTTGGAGCACCAAAAAGTGTAACATGTATGCTAACAAAAACAAGAAAAAAACAGATTGACTGTCAACACTACTTTGGTCAGATCTGGGGGAAACACATGGTGAGACTTCCTTGTCGCACCGCTATAACCTTAGAATAAATAAATCCTAGGAATACTGCTATGGCAGTAAATCATGTTTTTGGGGCCAGTCACTGTCATTAAGCCACTTTAACAGAAGATGTTATGAAGTTTGAGGTTTGAAAATGAGAGATTTCTCTCAACAATCCTAAATAAAGATAATTATGAAATGATGACATGACATGAACATAGTGGGTGATGATGATAACGGTGTCGATGTTGACAAGACCTAACACCTGTCTCTGTTGGACCCTGACAATAGGAGGTTATGGAGCTGGAGCACGTGGTGTGGGCCCAGGTGGTTTGGTTCCAGGAGGCGTTGGACCTGGTGGCTATGGCGTTGGAGGATTAGGAGCAGGTATGAAAATAAAAAAAACTAGCAGATGTTTTTTTGTTTTAGCAGTGTCTGTCAGCATACAGCTGCCTTGAAGAACTGCTGTCATTACCCATATTCAGGCCTCTCACCAACATCTCAATATCTTTAATTGAAAACAGGCACGAATGCCTTTTGAAAAGAAAGACAAACATACAAATTGCAGCGGTCTATTTCGCAATGAAAACTATGTAAAACAGTGCCTGTAACACATGTACATATGTCTTGACTCAATACAATACAAATTCATATTAACACAAAATGAAACAGGATTACCCAGTAAATCAAGACCATCTATGTATGTAAGGCATGAAAAATGCTTTATTATTGCAGGGCGAAAACATGACACAACTTACATTTTTTAAACTTGTTTTTCACCTAACAGGACCAGGCGGAAAGCCCCCTAAACCAGGTAAGTTGTAGCATTTATATTATTATGTTTTGTGGAAAGTGATGTTAAGTATGGGCATGTTTTATAGTATATGTGACAATAATTAGCAGGTGCATTGGATTTTTTTTATCATTTATATTTTGAAGATGTAGTCGCTGCCATGTGTTCTCTCACAGTGTACAGTAATAGCTTTAAAGTAATACTGTAATAGAAGTCAACAAGATTTCTTTTTTTTTACAACATGGAAAATTCCTCTGCATTACTTGGAGCAAAAAATGACGAAGTGCCCTGAAAGGAAGGAAACGGAATGTATTGTTATTGGGTGGATAAAGTAGGTTAATGTATAGAAAGCACTAAGTTCACACACTAGCAGCACAGGGAGAGCTGCACAGACGCAGGGCAATGCCTAAAGAGAAACAGTCTTTCAGAAACAGTTTTTCTTATCACTCCATGTTATCGCCAGGGTTGGTTTACACTGGCTTCGCAGCTGTTTCAGCCGTGCTAATTGGGTGGAACTTTACAGAGATTCCACCACTCCTACACCTTTGCTGTATTAGAGAGTGATGATTGGCAGAGTATAAACAGCCATCAACGCCTGCCAAACAATGGTGCCAGAGCACTGATTAATGTTATTGTAATGTTAGACCCTTACAATATCTGGAAACCTCCTTGTTGAAATTTACCACAGCCCTCCTCTCCGATACCGTACAGTATTTTCCTTTGCTGTATTTCAGTCTGAAGTACATTGGTGCTTTAGCAATGTTTAGCTGTCGTTTAATTTCCGTAAGCACCGCTGATACAATCTCAGCCTACCTCTATGTGCTTAGAAAGATAAGGAACACAGCAGACGTCTTATAGTCCTGATAACACATGGAGCGGGTTACAGAAGGGTCCCTCTGGAGTGCCCACCCCCACCCTCTGTCAAGAGGTGCAGGAGAGATTTTGTGAAAATGACCTAATATCCAGTATTTGGAGGAAGTTGATTTTGGCTGGGATCAGCAGTGTATTACTTGGGAAGTATTGCCTTAGCTTTTGTATGCATTCAAGTTCTGCCTCTCTCTCACAGCGTACATGACAGAATTTACATTAGTAAGAAAAATGCAAGCATATTACGTAAAAAAAAAGAAAAAGAAAAACTAACTTTCAAAATTAGAGCAATTTGGGTAGGGGTGCTCCCTTCCATACTCAGTACTAACACAGAGGCAACAATTACAGTCACCTTATTTTAAACATTTTTGAAATGAGAGAGGCTTAAATTTACAATTACAATTTATTTGTTCAGTGATCTCTGAATGTTGGTTTCCATCAGTAGTGACTTTTTATATCAGTGACAGCATCCATCCAAATTTGGATATGAAACCTTTCTACATACCTTACAAGTATAAAGCTTCCATTACTATGCAAACGTACATCTAAAAGTTCACCAGCATGTAAGCCTCACACAATGGCAGGTTGAATCCATTTGCATCAGTTACTCAGTGTTTGGCTTGTGTCACAGAAAACATGCCAAAAGAAATTATGTCCTGCCAGCAAATGAAAAATTGTTGACCTTTTTTACTAACCTTTAATATATTAAGTATTGTGACAGTGATTCGGTTGCTAAAGAGACACACGCAAACACTGATGAACCAGTCTTAGAACTTGTACACGAACTTGCACACGTCGAAGGAGCTGCCATTCATTCTTATGTGGAAGCCAAGCAGTGACATTGCATTCCACTGATACGCACCTTGCCTGGCCAGTAATGGAGAACAGCAGCTGGCGATGTGAGTAGCGTGACTGCACTGAATTGCAGCGTAGCTCATGCAAGACCTTGTAAATGTTACACTAATTGTGAAGCCTGTCAGCATCCAGCTTTGACAATACACTGAAAGCTGGAAAGGGGAACTTTGTCTTTGTGAACAGCTGTTGAACACTGTCTTCTTTCCTGTTCCCTCAAGCAAAGGTGGATTCAATTCATGCTGTGATTGCCAAAACTTGGCTTTCGCAGACTAGCCTCATCACTTTCAGGCAGTGTGAAGGCAGCTAACAAGAAACATAAAGGTTACTGTTTTTGCTGTTGTTGTAGTCTTGTTTTAACATTACAACAGTCTGTTTTAAGTTGAGGAAGGATGTGTCTGGGTGGGATATCTACAGTTTGTGTCCAAGCTGAGCTTGCCTCCCAAATTGCCTCCCAAAGACGATAGAAACACAACATACTGTGTGTCCAACTTTCTCTCACTGTCGGAAACTGACATCAATCAATCCAAGAGTAATGAAAAATTATATAATTACAGTCTCTTTTAGTTTCCCACTGCTGAGATTATACTGTACGTATCATACAGTAGCTGGATGAAATACAGTAGTCACAACTGGGTTATTAATATTTTGTCCATCCCATTTAAATCAATAAGGTTAGACTAAATGTAAGAAATGTTTTTCAGTATGATCCAATATAACTAAACAGCATCACAAAAACTCTCTTAAACTGTTTTTTTTTTTTTTTAAAGAAAACCCTTATGAGGGAAGGATTTATTGCAGACCAGTTGTGGCAACTGAGTGTATATAGTCCTTACTCGCTGTATGTGAAGAGGGTATTGCTCATCTTTGGACAGGAAAGCTTTTCTCTAATGCTTTTAGTTTCATATTGCCTCCCCATTACCATTAAATAAACATAACAATACAAAGTAATGGAAAAATTGTGAAAGTAGTCCCAACTATTAGGTGCAAGATTAAATCATGTTTGGAAAGATGCTTGGACTGCGATACACATGTAATTTAAGATGATGGATTACATTGGTTAATGCAACTACATGTCTGCGAGTTGTTTTGTTCTGAAATCTTGGATCCTACGCTTTCTGCAAGGGCAGGCCAGTCTGCAGTAGCTCAGACAGGTGTAGCCTCTCATTGCAGAAAATACGTGGGCAGGTCTGGAGTTTTCACAGCCTGTTGGCAACTCTTGAGTCTATTTTGAAGCTGGTGTTCACTTTACAGCTTTTGCTAGGAATATTGCTCATGTGCAGCTACTGGGAAAATGGTTATTTTCACCACTGAAGCACCATTTTACAAGGTGTTGAATATTATGAGCACCTTTCTGTGATTTGAAATGCACAGCCCATCGATGCACCTGATTCTTCTGGTTCACCTTCTAACCTTCTGGTTCATATTGTTTGAAGAGGCACAAAGTGTACTTGCCTGCTTCACAACAGGAAGATTTGAGGATAGGTGGGGAAATGGAAAGGTAAAATGCAAAAGGGAGGACAGAGAAGAGACAGGGTGAAAGCAAAGAGGACAGAAAAGACCAATAACTCTTGCATACATACTGAATATATGTCATACTCATAAACCACTAACACACACAAACACACGTAGAATTATATGCGACACACATGCTTAGACAGCTTGCTGAAAAAGAGGAGACTAGATAGATTGAGGTGAGGATGAAAGTGTTTAGCCAAAAGAAGATGAGCTTGGAAGAGGTCTCGTCTTCTGGAGCACACATGTTTTTTATTACCGCAGCTCAGACCCGTCCTCTGAGCTGTCAGAGAGTGGAAGCATCTGCCTGTGAATGTGGCTGACCCAGAGTGTATGTAAATATATTTGTGATCTTCATATGCGTGTTATTACAAGTGTGAGCACATGTGCACACACACATAGACACATAAATACTATCCTGTATCCTGATACTGTTTTGGGGAGATACTGTATCCCTTCTGGCCACATACACAGACACACACCTTAAATTAAGTGCTGCTTATTTAGACACTATATGAAAGATGGCATTTTCCTCTATTTATACCCACCTACATATCTTTCCTCCTAGTCTCCTCAATCTGTTTTACACCGAGTCTTAGTATCAAACTTTCGGTATCTTGGAATCTAAACTGTCTGCAGAGGAAATGATTTTTTTTTTTTTTGTATCAGAGCCACACCACCCCCACACTCAACTCAGCCCACCCAATATACACGAACAGCCAACACAGCTTGTTTGTTCATATTGGAAATGTTGTTTTCCAAACAATCTTTCTTGGATGATGTCACCAGATGTTGTCGTTAGTGTCTTTCATAATCTCACTAATTCATCTCAAGAATATAAATGATATCAGAGTCAAGCAAGATAAGATAAAGCCTTTATTAGTTTTTATTGTTGTCCAATGAGTCATGCATGCCACACATTACAGTTTATAATATCATTATTATTATTATTATTATTCTCCCCAAATTGAACCAATACTTTGACTATGACTCAATAGCAGCCCCCCGGCCTTTCACCAACCTGCTCTGTGTCATGATTGTGTAGTTTTTCTATAGTGAGAATGTTACCACCAATGTATATTTTTCCCATGTTCACTGTATGAGTTAATGAGCCATCCTTTGGCATGCTCTGACAACCTCTCCCCTGCTCTGTTTGCCAGTACTGTAGGTCTGGAGCATGGACCATTATCCTTGTCCATCTGGCAGTACAGCCTAAGTGTTGTTTATATAGTCATGGAGAAATTTCACTCCATGAAGACAGATGGCCGGTTGAACGACCTGGTTGTAATCAGTGATAGAAGTGGACTGTAGTCTGTTAGATCCGAGGTCCCGTTTAGACCTACTCTATGTGAAAAGGGCCCTGAGATAACTTCTACTGTGATTTGGCGCTATTTAAATAAAATTGATTGGTTGACTGAGTCGAAGAGTTAATTAGTCCATTTGCATTCATGCAAATGTTCATGCAAATTCATGCAACCCAACATGTAAATTGAAGCATGTTTTTAGACATAAAAGACACAAGAGACTCCCACTACAGTATAAAGGCAATGAACTTGAGAGCGAGATAGATATCTACATATTTTCATGTTGGCTCGAACAGCCTCACCTGTTTTTATTTTCTTCCCTGTCAAAAATGTGTCCATCTAGGCAACAGTACATGTTTTATTGCCTGAATAAATTTTGTTAACTTGAATCTTTCCAGCCTTTCTAGCATCAGAGCGCTCGCATGACTCATCCATCATCATTTAGAAAGTCACTGCAAAAGGTGTCCTCAGAATGTCATTCATTCTCATATTAGTATCTATTAAATCTTATGTTCCCAGCGGGGTTTTCCTCATTTTTAAAGTATATTTTGAAATAATGTGTGTCACCCAAAGTATCTAACCCCAGTAAAATGTTTTGTTTTTCCTCTATTTCTCAATACTTGTCAGGTCCCAGTGCTGGACTAAATGCCTTATGAAGATGAATGGTGTTTAAATGACTTTAGACCTATAGGCCTTCTTCCTTCCTTCTACCCTGCAATTACCTTTTACAACAGCTTTTCAGCGGTCAATGACACAATTTATCTTCTTGTTTTCCATCCTATTGTATCCCACATGTTTGCCATAGTGAAATGTGTCAGATGGCTGCACTATGATCATAGCCATTATAATGACGGAAGAACTTGGAAAGTGCTTTTAAGGCTGACTCGATGAATCTAACGTCAATGTTTTAATGTGCATGTTCTGAGTTGAGCCGACCTGTTGAACAATGGTCTCTTTTCCCAACCCTGAGTTGTCAGAAAAGTATTCAGTGGAAGGGCAGTTAGTTGCATATGTGGACCATCTGGGAGAGGAAACACACTTGGCCAATTCTACATACCATGGCCAAAGGCTGCATTTGTTAACTGGTTTTCTTGCCCTATGTATCATTTGCACAATTGATCTTCTCTAGACATTGTACATACTGGCCAGAAATTTGCAGTTTTTCAAAACTGGATTCCCTAAGTGCACGTGTACTCTGTGTACTATACTCTAATGCTTGCAGTGTGCTTCTGCCTTATCTGCGTGCCTTTACAGTACATGCTGTGAGTGTGTGCGCCAAGCCAAAATGTGATGGTATGAGCACTGGGGTTAGGGATACTCTTCAGACATATCCAGGGGCTCAGTGTTGGCGGAGCAACTGTGACATTCCTTTAGAGGAGGATAAAAAGTAGAATAGCACAGCCTCTCAACTCTCACAGAAACAAGCAAAAGCGAGAGTTGTTTGGTTGGATTGAAAGCTTATAGCATGCTCTGTTCTGTATGAGTTGTAGCATAAATAATGATATCACAAACTCAGTGGATATGGTGTCCAAATTAGCACAGTTTGAATTAAAGAACAGCAGTGATGTCTTTACACAGATGTATTTGAAATAAGGCATGTCTTTTCAGATTTGTGCTGAGGTGAGAGACTCTCAAGGACTCAGGCTGGTGAGGTCAGTCAGCAGCAGACGTCACTGGGCAAGGCAGCCAGATTTGGCGTGGTGGCAGTGCTTGTAATCCACATACGAATGCTTACTCTTACATTTACTGTTAATTTTGAGCCATTTGCAAGAATTGCTCCCCGCCTCAGAGATGAAGTGTGTGTGTTCTGATGCCCAAGTGTGTGGGTTGGTGAGACCCTCCAAAGTTGATTCATCAGTGTAAGTGCTTACCACATAACAAAACCGAACTATCCTTTTTAGTATGATGCAAGTGCCCCTTATAAAAGTAAAACTGGCCACCCATTACAGCAATGACTAAGTACACCAACTTAACAGTTTGTAAGTCCAGTTTTATTACATAGATTTTTACCTGGATGTTTTCCCAAAAGCAGAAATGTAAAAAGAATGAGGCAATCTGAGACCCTTCCCCTGTTTGTCTGTAGGAGCTCTGACAGTTGTGCACTTGGGGTTATCTGGCAAGGAGGGAGGCTGAGGCTCTGAGACCTCTCATTGATAGTGTCAATGACTGCATGGAAAAGGAAAGCGAAAACAATAAAAGGCTTGCCGCCAAAGTCGGCTGGCTCACACCAGCCAGCGGGGGAGAGATTTTGTGTGTAGTGGTGTGACAGTGTGAATACTTAATTAGTCCAACATGTGACTAGTTCTGCTTCTCAAAGCTCGGTGGCCGTGACTGACAGCACAGAGAACCTGTAAGTGACAAGGAGCAGGGGAGGTCACAGGAGAGGGAGGGGAGAGGCAGCAGGGGGAGCTTCAGTGTCTCCTCTTGTCTCACGCGATCTGGAATCACTATAACATCTCGCATCACTCTGCTATCATCCAGCTTATCCTGCGTCACCTCGTAAGAATGCAATCTATCCACCAACTTGGAAGTGGAACAGTGTGATAATGTGATACTGATAAAAATCTGGTGTCATGGCTGTGAAGGACATAATGATGGGCTTTGTTTTCAAAGTGAAAATTTATATGGGACCACAGCCGAAGAACAGAATCTGCCTGTCAATCACGGTAAAAGGTCGATTCTCTGGAGACCTCCCACAGTCTTTGAAGATGAAGTTATCATAAAGATTTTCCATCACATTACAGAAATTGCATCATTTTCTTTGGGTAGTTGCAAGAAGCACAGAGGTGTGCTCTGTGCTTCTTGCAACTACCCTTTACCTTTTGTATGTTTGTGGTTGAATGGTTTGTAATGTTTATACAGCAAGCTGAACACAAGACTCAAGATGTGTCATTCTTCTGTGACATGCCTGTCAGTTTTACAACTCTGATGACAGTTGTAAAGGGATGTCTGAGTTGTAATTCTTTTACACTGTCTTTCTTTACACAAACATTTGTTCTTAGACTACTTCCCTGGTTAAATATAAGCTAAAACAAAGAATACAGTGAAAAACAGATCCCCAAAATTTCCTGGACATTCCAGAGCTGCAGCTCCGAAGTCTGCTCTCGGCGCGTCTGCCGTCAGTTACAGTGGATCCCTGCCATGGAATTCTTAGCTCTCTTAAATTAAACCCTTCACCAGGCCCAGCTGGTTCACGAAGCAGAGAAAATGGGAAAGGGGGAGGAAAAGGGAGGAGATGGAGAGAGGCAAGCAAATCCATCTTTCACTTCTCACGTTTGGCTTCCTCTGGCTGCTGCTATTAACACCTCATGTCTGGTCGGCGCAACCCCTTTGACACCGACTGGAGAGGAAAGAGCAAAAGAAAAGAGAAAATGATGGAGAAACAGGGAGAACTAGAGTAAGAGAAAGAGACTGAGGGCCGAGGACAGTGTTTTGATTAATGTCTTGTATTCCTCTGGTTCTGAAATAGATGATTACCTTACCTAACCCCAGTGGAGAATGAGCAAGACGTTTCAATTGTGAGATTGAAACCAGATATTTCTGTTCGCTCTGGCTCATATCCATCACTTGTGCTGGACCTGAGTTTGAGAACATGACTGGTGACTGAAAGAACTAGCCACGCTGTCTGGCCAGTTTTACTCTAATGTCAGTCTTCAGTTTTAATACCAAAGCTCACGACATTGTACAGCAGGAGGTAATGAATATGGCAACCTGTCCCTCATCACATTTTCATCTCTCTGAAAACAAGACTCCCTCTTTGTCAGAGGAGGTCTAGACATTCGATTACATGCGTACCCTAACTGAGATCATTCTTAAACCAGTCACCACAAATGAATCACCACTGTTGGGCGGCGCTCAATTATTCACCACCACACCATCCCAAATTTCACCTCAACAACCTGCTGATGCACTTGTCACTGCGCAGCTGTGAAAGCTAGTGGTCTTTTCTGAATGGAAACTGGCTATTAAACAATGTTTCTGTCAACTTTTTTTTGGAAATCTAAATTGAGGGAAACTATGATGCATTGCGGTCCTGCATCACTTACCTTCCAACTTCCTTGGCCCCCAGTTCTCTCTCCTGTGTAGTATTGGATTTCTGTCCCTTCCATCTTGTGTTCAGAGCATTGACCTTTTCGTTGGGTTCCTCTGTCTGTGGTCCAAAGGCAGTCAGGGTTTCAAGTGGTCTCTCGGGCTTCCCATTATGCCTTGAGGGTCACCGAGAAAATTAGCCACTACATTGGTGTACAGAAATCCTTCAACTTGTCAGCAATCAGCAAAATACTGGGAGCAGCACCAAAGAAAAGCGATGATTTGATATCAGGGTCATGGCGCAGACTTTCCATGTGTGTGGTTCATGACAACAAACAACATTGGTGTAGGCTTCCAATAATGTGTGAGCTAAGACAGGTCTATTTGTGTGAGCTGACGTGCTCTAGTAATAGTAGTCCAACAAAAGCATGCTTGTTTGGGCTGACAAGATGATGTAAATATGACTAAACAGAGAGCTTTTGTACGAAAATTCAACCTTCCATCTTCCAAATACTGTATACAATCAGTGAACAGATGCCAAACCGACAAAAGTCCAGATTTTGTTAGCGTGTCCTCTCACTGTGAAACTGAAAATACACAACCTCCAGGGTAATATTTTTTACTTGAGAGCGTTTTATTTTCCCAATGTCTAGTGATGTCAGAACCACAGACATTTTCTTTTCTTTTCTTTCTTATCTAAACCTCGTGTCTGCCCAAGGCCTGCACTCATGGTCACACACACAGACGCATAAGCTTACAGGCTGACTTCTGCATGTCTGCATTTTGTCTCCTGATCTCAAATCAAAAAGCTGAGCTCAACGTGGCAGGTGCTGGTCGACCCTGAGCTCGACTGCAAGAGCCAGGCTGGGTCATGCACATGTGAGCACAGGTGGGCCAGATGATGGATGCACAAGCTAAGAGTCTCCACAGTACTGCCTGTCTTCACTCTCTTTTCATGTTTCTCTCCCATTGAAATACATAATCTCTCTGTTGCGCACACTGTGCTCTATATTTCCAACACTCACTGATACACATACACCTCAGACTACCCAGGGAAACTAATGATCTGATGGGAAGACTAGACCTCTACAGTTTGAATTAAAGAAACATTTTACGTTAGACTGATGGACTTAAGGCATCCGCAATGCTCCAAATATCTTGTAACTACTTTTGTGTCAATTTCCTGTCAGCTCCTTCTGTGGTATGTGGAGCACACTGATAAAAAGGAGACAAATGAGACAGATTTCTCGTGTCAGCCTGAGAAACAATGGAAAAGGGAAAGCCCTGGGTCAGTCTGATTTATATAAGAATTGATTACGGTTGTTATTACTTGTGTGGCGTGTCTGGGGATAGTTGAGTAATGGAGGAGACTCACACTGAAAGCTTTGAAGGAGATGGATTATCGCAAGGATGCTTAGGTTAGCGTCTGGGCTCACATTGCATACTCAAGTGTGTTTTCCAAGCCCTTGGCGAGGCCAGTGCCCACATTTGTTTTGACTAGGTCAAGAAACTCCACACTTCCATCTTTCTCTCTGTCTCTCTCCCAGCACATTCCTGCTCCTCGTCAGTATCATTACCTGCACCCAGCAAATTGCTGGACAGACTCCGAGCTCTCACCCTCCTGTCTGATCTGTCTCTCTCTCTTTCTCTTGTCCAGCTTGTTTCCCATGCTTCGTTGTTCTCACCCCAGATTTTTTGGCTTACAAGTATTGATGAAAACAAGTTCCTTGGTGGACTAATTTGTTGGCAGCGTTTGAATTTCTTCTTGTTTCAAAAAGTACTCCAACATATTTGTCTCTGATCGGAGAGCTTGTTCGACACACAGCTTCTTTTAATACAGCACTGAGATCCATGTTCTTAATCACGGGATCCTGTATGTTAGCCCAAAAACATCACTTTGACTGTATCTGGAGATACTTTAGTTCCACTCAATGAATCTTGCTGTCAGTAATAGCCATCCCTCACTTACTTTTTTCATATACTGTATATACTCTATTTTACTTGAATTATAGCAATTTTTATGTTTTCAGTTTTCTGCCAAAGGTAAAGAATGTAAGGAAAACTAATTCTACAACTCCTATTGACAGATGTCTTCTTTACTTTTTAATTGATACTCGGTTGCCTTCAGCCTTACGATTAAAGTAGTGTCCAATTTTGAGTCACCCAATGGCACATGTAAATATGCACATTTCAAGATTCATTGCTAAGATAAATCATAAGGTAAGTTTAATATTCTCTGAACGTTATCCTGAACTTTGCCTGTTCAATGGGCTCCCTTGGCCCATTAGATACTAATTTTAAGGATCTATAATACTCTTTTAATCTATGAGCAGGTGGTGAACAGTTTACTCCATGTCATTCCCCTCTTTACACACTTTTTCCATTTCCTTATCTTCTTCTCGCATTTTTTGTTGTCAGCAAGCGGATATCCAAGCTGGGATATGACTTTATTCATGCGTCAAGTCAAGCCAAAGGCTTTTGACGCCCATAGATTAGTTTGCAGCTCTTGGTCACAGAAAGATCAGACTGCTCCCTCCAGTGTTTAGAATACAACATAACCAGATGGACAACCCTTTTTGATCTTATGTCTATCATGTTTCTTAGTCAGTGGGTTCAGCTCTTTCCCCTTCGCCCAAGGTTCAGACCTTGGCTCTAGAAACATAAATGTGAGTGTTCTCAATCAAACTTAATTAGGCACATATGATATTGTGTCATATTTTGTGTGCTTTGTTTTTTGAGATGTACAGTGTGTAGTCCTTGCAGGTCCTTGAAAATGTTCTGATGTAAGACTGAGTGGTTGATTTCTTATTCAGGTTATGGCAGTCTAGGAGTTGGTGGTCTTGGAGCTGGGGGCCTTGGAGTAGGTGAGTACTTGAAGCCTGAAACTGAAACTGGAGTTCGTGGTTTGTGTGAGTGTAACACTAAGTTGACATTTGGTTAGAACATTTGGTTTTCAGCGTAATATCTGAAGAACCAAACAGCACACACTGAGGTTTTGCGCCAACAATGTCAAATGTTTTTGAAAGTTTACATTACACTAAAAGCCAGCATGTTCACTCACCTTTGCCCCTTTGTTTCATTTAGGTGGTTATGGAGGATATGGTGGCACTGGGGGCTTCTTCCCAGGGGCTGGACAGAAGGCTGCTAAAAGAGGTAAAGCAGATGGCTAATGAAAAAAAAGCTATTATTTTTTGATAAGTCAATTACACCAGCACACAGCAGAACCCAGACAACTGATGTCAGTTCAGTGCATTTTGCGGAGACAGACACGTGCTTCAGCTGTTTACTGTAGATTCGAATCCTGGCATCTTTTGTTAATGGATGCTTCCATTGGACGCAACAACAGGTGAACATATCACACACAGTGGAGCGCTTTTTCCTTGAATTCAAACCAAGCATTTCCTCAAAAACTGTTTGTTGCTTAAGGCCAAGTAATTTTACTAGAAGCTGGGGATCATCAAACACAATGACAGTATGGAATATTGTCTGTGCACCAGACGCTGAACATGTTCCACTTGCTTGTTTTGAGTTGTTTGGTTGCAGTGATATCATGTGGCAAACTTTCCCTTCTAAGTCACAGTAAATATGTCTAAAATCCCAGGTCCCTAACTTTAGCTCTAAAATTTCCATTTGGGATTGTGAGCATTTTTGCAGAAGTGGAGTGGAGCTTGAGATGAAGAATTTAGCTTTAGAACCAGAAAGATCACTTCTTCTGGACATTAAAAGAGCTTTTGTGTGCTTTATTGCAAACTCCAGTGCTTGAAAATTCATACATGAAGCATCAGTTATCAATATAGAAATCATATACATTAACTATGTTTACTTACATATCAGGCAGGCTTTTGTGGTCACCTGCCCAGGGATGACCTCCTGCTTTGCTCAGGAAGGGATTATGAGTCTCAACTAGTCAAATATTCAACTTCTGTTCAAGCATTGTCCCAGGCTGAGAACAGTTTTTCTGATGAATACTGTTACAAATGAATACTGTTCTTGTTGTCCTAAACACAGGTGCTGGAGGCCCTCTGCTACCAGGAGCAGGTAAGCTCATTCTTGGCCTGATGACAGACCATTGCACAAACTTAAAGTGTGCTCAATACTGATACATCTGCATGCATGCATGCTAGGAGAAAGCCAAAACGAATGTTTCACATTAATGCTAACTCACGAAAAACAGAGTTTGGCACAGAAATGTACATTTTTATCATGTACCTGTAAACTTTAGACAGTTTGTACTTCAGTGGAGCCAGCGTGACCTCAAAGTCTGTGCTTGTATGTGCGCGTGATTTGCTTTTAATTAGGCGGGCTGATTAAACATGGACTCCGGAGGGTCCAATCATTACCAGGACTTCACTATGGCAAAGAGCCTTCTCTTAAGTATTGGTTGGCAGTAACAAAACTTTAGTCTCTAGAATCAGTCGGTGCTCTTTTCATGATGCTCAAAATAACATGTCATTCCTCTGAAAGAGCACAGATAAAACAAAACCTTCCCTTGCCAAACTTTTCCTCACCTAATCTCCCAGGCCACATACTTAGAGGCAGTGCGCAACGTCTGTCCGGCAAAGTATGGGGAATTTAAGATTAAAAAATGAAAATAAAAAGGTTTAAACAAATAAACGGTTGTGTTTTATCCTGCTGCCAAGCTCCCTTACAAGTGAAGCTGACAGCTCATTTCCTGCATGAGGGGATAGCCAAAGAAATGAGGCATTTGATGAGGCAAGGCAAATGCCATGCATACTGGCTGCCTCTCTTGATTAGATTAAAAGTCAGCCATGTTGCTTTTGATCATGGAGTGATGACAGACTAGAAGGGTCCAATTAGCTGCTCTTAATACCAATGGTCAGTGTAGGTATCTGGCTCCCTGCTGAAGAGGTCAAACTGGCAGGATGCACAAACCTGTTCATTATGGCTTTTTCACAGAGACCTCTAGTGGCCATGGGATGTATAACAACGTAACTCACAATACAAGATTTTCTTAAGTAATGTTCACAGATGTATAACATTTAAACCTTAAATTGTTTTCATAGAGTTTATATTTATATCTGAACACTTTGCTTTGGAACAGGAACAGGAGTAGTGCCAGGAGGAACAGGAACTGGAGCCGTACTGCCTGCTGGAGGCAAGACACACAAGCACATCACATAACCCTTCCCGTTTTCTCATCTTATAATTTTATTTTGCTCTGTTTTCTTTGAAAAGCGAATGTGATGTTTGCTCCAGCTTGTGTTAAATTGTTTGTCTTACTCCCTTGGAGTAACATAACATTTCATCTTTTTTTTTCCAGCCCCTGTCCTTCCTCAGACAGGCCTCCCAGGAGGTGCTGGTGTTGGAGCGGGAAAGAAAGCCGCGAAAGTGCCAGGTTTTGTAGTTTGTTTTTTAAATATACTAATGATGTTTTACAAATTAAGGGTCTGCAGTGTTATGTTGGCCATGTTTATGTGAGAATGAGATAATATGCATTTTGTTTAAATCAGCTTCATCCGTAACACTATACTCAAAGCATTTTTTTACAAGACCTAGTTTACTCAACTCAGTTTCGAAATAATTTTAAACAAAACAGTTCTGAAAGAAAAGAAAAATAATTCTGTAACATGTCAGCAGCACCTGTTGTCATGAATCCACACAGAAAACAAAGCTACGCCTTCGTTTGCATGCCAGATCATTTGCACATATTTGAATATGGAATGAAAAATGCAGTTCTGTCCTCTCATTGGTTGTGGCAGGTGTTGGTGTGCCAGGACTTTACCAAGGTGGATTGGTACCAGGAAAAGGTGTGTCACTTTCATTGATTCATCTCAGACACTATACTGACACTTGCTATTGTCTTTTATTATGTGGATTGTCACTGGTTTTGCAAACAAGCACTTTAATGTGGCTGTTCTGTGATTGGTTATGGCTCCCTCAGGGTTTGGTGGACGTGGAGTTCTGCCAGGAGTAGCCACTGGCACTGGCCTGACTCCCAAATCAGGTAAAGTGTAGCATTTTAGTCATGAGTGTTGGCTGATTTTGAATTTATCTCATTGGAATTGAATAACACTTGCATTTTATTTTTTAACACAATTTTTATTGCCTGTTAAAGTAATATGAATATGGGGAGCACAGCAGCTCAAAGCGAAATAATATAAAATACAAAAATACAATATACACAACTGGTTCACAATATTAGACTTTAGTCTGTAACACCAAATTTTGCAGCCAAAATGTCGAGAGGAAACAAATAGGCCTATTCAAAACTCATAATTATATTTGAAAAGTGTTTCTCCTGTAACTTGATTAGACCATGTCCAGAACATCTGAGCCAGCGGTGCCGGAAAAAGCCCACAGCACTCACATGAAGGATCTATATTTAGGAATATTTCATTAAACTTATATTTAGACCAATTTAATCAATCTAACACCTTGAACTGTAAGAGTCAATGTGTAGGACTCCTTCCTAGTGCACTCCTCTGAGATCTCCTTGCCCAAGTCCTCCTGCCTGACCTGTCTCGATGCTGCACAGTTTATTATCCTATAAAACAGTTTTATTGTTTGCTAGAAACATCAGTTCCACAGAAGTTAGTTTGCTTAATAAAGGTCACCACCTAAATGTATTCTCAACCTGAGTTTCCTTGTATATGAGATGGAACTAAATCAGGAAGAGATCCAGTATCTGCTTTTCACCTGTATCATAAAACATTTGAACAGAGTATATTGTGTTTTCAGCCAAGTGTTGTATGAGCTGTCAGTTATCGCTGGGGATTTTTATCATGTTGTATTCAAGCAGCTTTGTCCACTGCTATGCTCTGTTTAGCATTTCTTGTGTTTTTCTCAGTGTCGGAATTCTAGTATTTGCGTTCAAACATTGATTTTCCTTCATCTGTGCATCTGATTGGATGTTGTCATTTCTCTTATGCAGTTGGACAGACAGGTCCAGGAGCAGGTAGGCCTTTTTTTATGATTATTACTGTATTTAAAAAAAACATATTTGTGTTTTTGTCTGTATTACTGGTATTAGCTGGTAAGGATTTAAACTTTTTGTCCCTTAACAGCAGGTCGCGGGTATGGTGGACAGTTACAGCCAGGAGTGTTCCATGGATACCCCCTCAAAACACCCAAAGTTCAAGGTGTGATCTGAATCTAGACAGTAACTGTGGTTTACAGGTGGTTGCATTTGTCCGTTCACTGATTTGTTCATAGCGAGTATTTGAACCTTACAGTTCTTTTTTCTCCAGAATAAAGACAGTCTTACTCGCCTTATGGCCTGATAACCAATGGGCACTTCTATGGGTACCACCCTAAGGTTTTCTATGGTGGGTTTATCACTGATTGTTTCTGCAGAGGGAGATCTGTCTTTGGGGCCCCAGAAAGATTATTTTCATTTTGTTCCATTTGTCAATTTTCTGATGGCCCCAAAAACAGAACATGGCTGCTTTGTAGAGATTCCCACAGCAATGCTGCTCTGCTGCTAGCCCTACAGGAGAGGAGAAAAATGCTGCTACTAAACTTTGCCACAATGTAGCTAGCTTGCCAACTCACCAAGTTGCTGCAAAATTCCATAAATGAAAAGATGACAGGTTTTACAAAACTGAATATTCAGAGGTTCATGTACGAGTATTCCCCTGTAGAAAGAAGATTGTATTGTTCACACTTTTATGTCATTGCCTTTACATAATAACAGTTATATAATCACTGAATTGGCAGTTAGGCCTTTAATGTACTGTCTTAAGTTATTTTCTCACATATTTGCTTGGATAGATAGATAGATAGATAGATAGATAGATAGATAGATAGATAGATAGATAGATAGATAGATAGATAGATAGATAGATAGATAGATAGAGTACTACTGCAGAGAGGATACAAATGAATGATGAGCAAGTCAAAGAATCAATCATTGAATATGCGTACGTCTCTCTGGATCCAGGCGGTGCTATGAATCAAAAAACACATAAAATACACCAAACTTCACTGTTTGCAAACTCGCTGAAAAGCATAATTGTGCTGTGGCAATGACCTACTTGGCTGAAATCTTAACATTTACTGGGACTCACTAACCTCTTTATTGGTTAAATGTAATTGTGAACAGTTGCTTTTATATATTTTAAAGGAATATGGACATTCTTAGAGTAATTGTCAAATTAATGACATTCAAAACAGTTACACTGGACTTTAAAATGATGGTCGATCTGATCATGTGTGCACACGCATTCTGCCTCATCATCTTTTTCTCTTCAGGTGCTTATGGAGCAAAACCTGGAGGAGGCAAACTTCCCTATGGTACAAATACTTTTTCACATTTTGGAAAAGACTTGGTATAATCATGGAAATCCAAGAGTTAATGATGTGTCACATTACAATGTTTCAGGTTATGGTGGCTTTGGAGCCGGTGGAGCTGGACTTCCAGGAGGGAAAGGATATCCTGTTGGAACTGGTGTGTGTTTTTTTATGAATATACTGTTAATTGATGCGGAGTAGAAAGGTAGAAAAGACCAAAATCTCTCTCATGTTGTTTTTCTTTTCTTCAGGAGTGGGGCCCAGTGGCATCTCTCCTGCTCAAGCTAAAGCTGCCAAATATGGTAATCTACAACATTCACTAACCAAGACAACACTTTCCTATCATTAAAATATTTTGCAAGTTGTGTAACATTAGTTCACATTTGTATCTGACTGAAGTATGTGCTCTATGCTCAGGTTTGGGTGTTGCTGGAGGAGTTGGTGGTGTGGGAGGTGTCGGAGGTGTTGGCGGTGTTGGTGGTGTTCCTGGCGCTGGTGGACTGTATCCAGGAGGTATAACATCTAGCAAAAGACATACAAAACAAGACTAAAAATCAAAAGCCATGCTAGTGGTCTCATGACTGAAAAACCCATAGAACAGTTCAGTGGTGGAAAATATTGAGACAACTTTGTTAATCTTAGATCCTCACCTCTAGAAATGCATAAATTTCAATTTCTACTGATGTTATCATATGCTTCCACATCTTTTCATATTTTCCAGCAGGCTATGGGGCTGGTGCCAAGGCTGCTAAATATGGTGAGAACTCTCACATTTTTGCATATCATGGAAGCATTTTTACAACCACATTCTCAAACATCGTAGTTACTTTCATCCTATAAGTAGCTGAAAAACATATTGCCAGTACTTCACATTACCTTTTGTTTTGAAGAACTTCTCAATTTATGTTGACACATTTTAATTGTTTGTTCCACTGCTGTCCCCTGGGCAGGACTAGTACCAGGAGGAGTACCAGGAGGAGTACCAGGGGGTGTACCAGGAGGTGTACCAGGGGGTGTACCAGGAGGAGCACCACTTGGAGTACCAGGAGGAGTTCCAGGAGGTGTTCCAGGAGGAGGTCCAGGATTACCACTTGGTGGATATTCACCAGCAGCCAAAGCGGCTAAATATGGTGTGGTGTATAAATGGCATTAACACCATAAAGCACTTTTTTTTAACTTAAAATTGTTTGGTTATAAGCTTTGTTTTTCTTGCCCTCACTTGGTCATGTGTGCTGAAGGACTAGGAGCAGGAGGAGTAGGAGGACAAGCAGGACTAGGAGGGACAGGAGGACATGCAGGATTAGCAGGAGCTGCTGCTGCCAAAGCTGCTAAATATGGTATGGTCATTTTTTTGTCAACTAAAGAGAAAATTCTGTTAAAACCTTTTTTTCTGCTTTACTCAGGTGTGTCATATATATATATATATATATATGTCTGTTTTTGGACAGTACAGTGCACCTATAGACACCCAATAACACAACAAAAGCCTCTTGTTCTTACTGTATTTACTTGATGTTAATGCCAGCAAATGCACTCCAAATTTACTATTTTTAACCACAACACCAGCTTTACCTGAAAAGACTTGTTAGATAAATGTGTCTTTTACAGGAGTAGGAGGACTGGGAGGCGTAGGAGGACTGGGAGGAGCAGGAGGATTGGGAGGAGCAGGAGGACTGGGAGGAGCAGGAGCATACTCGGCTGCTGCTAAAGCTGCTAAATATGGTAGATTACTATTCATAACTTGCAATGTTTCTCTGGTTGGATTTTGATTCTTCTTAGTGGCAGTACCCAGTGAAGTGTAAGGCCAGTAAAGAAGCCTGAGAGGGGCAGAGACTGGACACAGAGGAGTTGTGGTCCAATGCAGTAGTCTGATTGTTGTATGGTCTATTTTAAGCTTTGACAAGACTATAGTACCTTTGAAATGCCCAGCAACTCAACGGTCTTGACAGGACTCAAACCTGGCCCCCTGGTACCCACTACTGCAAGTTTAATAGAGTCTGCTTGATAACACTTTCAGATGCAAAGCAAGTGAAATAAAATACTGTTGCTGTAATCTTACATGTGTTTATGTAATGTGCACATGGAAGTCTCAAAAAGTCTGGTCAGGTGAACAAGACTATAAATTGTTCTTAATTGTTGCCACTACTCTAAATTTAATGGCCAGCAAACTCTCCCCAAATTCACTAAACTAAACCATACCACCAGCTTATAAATGTGTCTTCCACAGGAGCGGCAGGACAGCAAGTGGCAGGAGGACTGGGAGCTGGAGGATACCCTGCTGCTGCTGCTGCTGCTGCTGCAGCTAAAGCTGCTAAATATGGTAACTACAATTAACACTCTTAATAGAAAAAAATATTGCTGACCAAATTAATAGTCTCTCAAGTAGCATTTTATGTGAATGTGCATTATTACATGATTATTTTTTAATAAAAGGTCCAGGTGGTGCAGGGGTATATCCAGGTGGTGCTGCAGGTGGAGTTCCTGGAGGAGTCCCATTTAGACCAGGATATGGATGTAAGCCCCTGAGACAGATATTTTACTACTTTGGCAAAATTATAAGATCATTTTTAATCTAACCTCTGCTGGGCATGTTGTGTTGCAGCTTTGGCAGCTGGAGCGAAACCTCCTAAATATGGTAAGACTGTGATCTTATCTTTTACAGTTCATGTCATACAGTGTGACTAGACTGATATATACAGTACTAGTCAAAAGTTTGGTCACACTTTCTCATTCAAGTGAAACTTTTGACTGGTACTGTATGTGCAACAAAATCTTTCCTTAAATGCATCAATAGGTTAATTTTCTTGTTAAAATTGTAATGACAATAGCTGACAAATAAAATCAAAGAATTGTAATATTTCATTCTTAAACTGTGTAAGTGAGGTTGATTCTTCACTCACTCTCCAACAGGTGTCCCAGGAGCAGGCCTAGGAGGAGCAGGAGTCCCAGGGGGAGCAGGACAGGTTCCTGGTGGTGTCGGCTATGGAGGTAAATTGTAAAAATCAGTGTTGACAAAAGATTTTGTACAATGAATGTGTTCCTACTGTTTCCTATATGATGATTCAATATGATCTAATGGATTCTCGGTCACAAACATTTTGGTGCTTTCTGATAGCTTATGGAGCTGGTGCTGGAGTCAAACCCCCAAAATATGGTAAGATATTTTCTTTAAGATGTTCTTTTTTTGTGATTGTTTTCTTTATGTTTTCTGGACTTTAGGCCATAATGCTCATGAGATAAATATAACTAAATATGATTCTGATAATAAATTTCACCCACTTTATCCTACTCAATGTTTTTGTTTTTGTTATAACTGTAAACTCATTATGCAACTCACTTTATTCACTTAATTAGGAGTTCCAGGAGGAGTTGGAGGAGCAGGAGTAGGACCTGGGTTGATACCAGGAGGAGTTGGAGCTGGACAATACCCCGCTGCTGCTGCTGCTGCTGCAAAAGCTGCTAAATATGGTACAATAAACAAACACACAAGCGCACAAATACTAATTCAGAGACATTTCCTTGTGCATACACTGATTCTGAAAATAAATCTATTTTTACCTACCTTATCTTATTCATTATTATGTTTTTATTATAACTGTAAACTAATGATGCAACTCACTTTATTCCCTTAATTAGGAGTTCCAGGAGGAATTGGAGCAGGGTTAGGAGCAGGAGGAGCAGGAGTAGGACCTGGTTTGGTACCAGGAGGAGTTGGAGCTGGACAATACCCTGCTGCTGCTGCTGCTGCTGCTGCAAAAGCTGCTAAATATGGTACAATAAAAAAGCATACAAACACACAAATACTGCACATTCTGAGACTTTTCCTTGTGTATAAACTGATTCTGATAATAAATCTATGTTTCACCTACCTTATCTTATTCATTGTTATGTTTTTATTATAACTGTAAACTAATGATACAATTAACTTTATTCTCTTAATTAGGAGTTCCAGGAGGAATTGGAGCAGGGTTAGGAGCAGGAGGAGCAGGAGTAGGACCTGGTTTTGTACCAGGAGGAGTTGGAGCTGGACAATACCCTGCTGCTGCTGCTGCTGCTGCAAAAGCTGCTAAATACGGTACAATAAACAAGCACACAAACTCTGAAATACTAAACATCCCAACACATAGGTCTGCATATAGACTAAATATCAGGGGAAGGGAAAGAGTGGGGACTAGTTTTTAAATAATTCCAAAACTATTTTCTTACTTACCTTATCTTACCTATTGTTATATTTCATTAAAGGTAAATTAATAATGCAACCTGTTTCCCTCAATTAGGGGTTGCAGGAGGAGCTGGAGCAGGGTTAGGAACAGGAGGTGCAGGAGTAGGACCTGGTTTTGTACCAGGAGGAGTTGGAGCTGGACAATACCCTGCTGCTGCTGCTGCTGCAAAAGCTGCTAAATATGGTACTGTACAATATACAAGCACACAGATATTACACATTCAGAGAAATTCATTTACACTTCCAGTCAAAAGTTTGGACACATTTTCTCATTCAAGGGAAGGTGTGTCCAAACGTTTGACTGGTACTGTATGTATAAAATACACAATATCTATAGTGATTTTTTTTGTGTATAAACTGTAGTTCTAGTGTGAAGTTGATGCAACCTGCTCCATTTTCCTTAATTAGGAGTTGGTGCTGGACTGGGAGGAACAGCAGGAACTGGTGGAGCTGGAGTAGTACCTGGTGCTGTACCAGGAGGGTTTGGAGGTACTACATGCGCATGTGTATGAAAAACCAGTAGAATTAGTATTATTTCATCATTATTACTACATTATTATTTAACAGGACTGATGTGACATCATGCAAAGTGTATGATGAGAGGTAAGAGTATTGACGATTCTATGTTTTTATACAGGATATCCAGGCGGTGTGAAACCACCAAAATATGGTGAGGAGAAGCTGTAAAACTGTTACAGTTTAGTTATTTAGTATCATTCTGTAAACTCAACAGACAATGTCTTCACATAAAATCTGTTAAAGCAGTTTCTGGCAATGTTTGTAATTTAGTTTCTTTTCTTATTCACAAACAGTAAATGATATCATACCTTAAAGCAGCTATAATTGATATTTTTGTTATAACAATGTATCAAGTTACAATGTGTAATTTTTGTTGCGTGTAATAATGAATCTACAGAGAATTATCACCGGACTCTGCAGCTCCCCGCAGCTTTATGGAGCTTTGTAGCATGTTTCAGCTGCTTTACTCTCACTGCTCTCGTAGCGTTGTTTTTGGTGGCAGCAGGCAGCTTTTTTCAGCAAAAAAGCACGAAAAATCCTCTGTATGCTAACTGCTCAGCACCAAATGGCAAACACACACACTAGCTATGAACATGGTCAAGCATTTAGCAGCTAATAATACAGCTATTTCCCTCAGGAGTTGGTACAGACAAAACGTAGAGCTATATGAGAGTGAATATGGTACTTACATTCCCTAGATATTCAGATAATGTTGCTCTGTAACTGCTGGAAGTGTAAATAAGCAACCGTTTGCTAACAAGTTTGCTATATCAACTTAAAAGGTGATGATAGATCAATGTTGTGTTAACAACTTCTTTTCGCTGCCTCCGAGTCCCCGAAAAATCTGTTATTGCAGGTTTAAACATGCAATGTTTCTGTCAAACAAACAGAAGGGCACTAATCTAGACTTGTCATTTTACTGATATGTAACTGTCATACAGAGAGAAATGCACTGTAAAAGAAGCAGAAACCAATTTCTCCACCAACAGGAGTAGAAATGGATTTTAAGATGTGGCTTTAACACTTGCTGCTGTTATTGATGTCTCTTCATCAAAACAACAAGTACAAGAAATCCACATCTGAGCGCATAGAAAAGGGAACTGTCAGATATAACAGAGTCGGTATTGTCACTTTTAGCTGTTTTTATTGTAATGTAGCAGATAACAGTGGCATTGATTTGCTGACCTCATATGTGCCTCTCATTGGAGGTGTTACTGGAATAGGACTTGGTGTCCCAGGAGCTACACCAGGTCAGGTTGTCAGTGTTGTTCCAGATGGTTCTGCTATTGTGGTGCCAGGTGGTACAGGTGGTCCTGTAGATCTAAAACCAGGTAAACCTTTGAATAGTTTCTTATTTTCTTTATTTATGAGCCCCTTTATATATTTTGCAGTATGAATTATCTTTTTATTGCTTTTACAGGAAAGGATGTTGGTCTTGGTGGAACCCCTCGTCCAGGTACACTGAAAAGCCAATATTATCTAATAAATATACAGCATATGGGAGGAAGGTTTTGCTGCCAAAACCTACAGTATAGTACTTAACTACACTCATAGTAAATATTACACAATAAAGGATATTGTCAAGCATCAGAAGCTCATTCAGCTCCTTCAGCAAACACAAAGACAGCTGAACCCACCACACCATTTCCACTGCTATCCGGCAATTGCACACTGCACCAGCACTTCCATCACCATCATTTATGCCCTCTACATTTTTCTTCACCCATTTCCTGCCCACATTTTTATTGCTAGTGCTACCAGCTATTGACCTCCTCTAGCTTACAGCCTCCCAGCTGTGGCAACGTCAAGATCCACCTCACGGCTTCTGCCTTTTCTAGTCTCTCCCACTCTGCTCCGTTTTAATGCACAATGTATGAAACTGGAACCTGTTGTCTTTTGGCAGGGCCCACGCCTATTGCCACAACTGGCATGGCCCCAGAGGTCCCAGAGCCCAGTAAGACTTACTGTTTGCATGAAATGTTTCGCCGTAAAGTGCAACCTGTGGTATTTAATATCAATCCAATTAAGAATTGTTATGTATTTGCTACTGTAGTACACTGTAGGTCGGTCCTCTCAGTAGTTTTGAATGTGAGTGTTTGTCTAAATCTATATGTATTCTATTATACTTGTACTCATAATTGATATGGACAGAAATTACAGCATGAGACTTACATTTTCAGATAAGAGTTGTTTATCTTCTCAAATACTGTTTGGACTGTAGAAAACTGTCTTTAACAAATATTTCTTCTTTTACTGAGTGATATTCGGTTTCATTTAGAGACTGTAAAGACAAGTGTTACTCACCTACTTCTTTCAGCATTACACACCATCTGATAAGTGAATTTGGCATTGTCAGATATAAGAACATTTTACTTACGACAGCTGTGCTTGAGAAAAATTCCTTAAATGTCGGGCCTTATGTAGTGCTGAAAGAGAATTGGATTTAGCCTGCCTGAACCCTGCCGCTCCACAATTATTACTGTCAGTTGTGGTCACGGGTCTCTTTTTTTTCTCTTTTTCTCAACAGCACTTGTCTTGCGCACGCCTTTCCTTTTTACTAACAGCTCACCGTGCTTGATGGATTATTTTTCATGCATATCATACCTGTAATATTTGGATAATGTGACCTGTCAAATTTGATTTATTTATGGGGTAAACATTCAAAACATAGTGATACTGTTGATTAACCCTGTAATGTAATCTTCACATTCTTGATCTCTCTTAGATGTTTCAAGAGGTTTGTTTTGACAATATGAATGCCTGAACTGGGTCAGTTTTTCCTGATCAGTGTTACAGTTCACGTTCTACAGCAGGGGAGTTTTGTGATATTTCTAGGATTCAAATTTCATAAAATCATTGCCATGAAAGTGTATAATGTGACATTTAATTTGCAGTTTTATATAGTCACGTGTGTACTGTATGAACTGTGAAGCCCCTGCTGTAGAATAGCACCTTTCAGTGAGTTGTTGTGTTGTGTGTCTGCTGTCTTGACGAGATGTTCTTGTTATGTTAAATGTTTCTGTAAAGGGTTGTCTTGTATTTTGTTCCCTATTCCCAAACCTGCCTTTTCCAACATGTAAAATTGAGTTCTGTTTTCACTTGTTTGTTTATTTCTGTTTTCATCAACAGCCATTGCATATTTAATTATTATTTATGTAACCAAACTAAACAAATACAATTACTTACATTTAACATTATAAAAGATAGGTTGACTAATTTTATTTTTTTTCCCTCTTTTTTGCACTCTGTACTCTTGTGGCGGATGTCTTTTAACAGGCGGTAGGTTAAAAAAGGCTATATTTTTTCTGTTATTTCATTTAATTTGGCCATATGTTTCAACCTGTTCTTACATACTGTTATCTATTAACTTTTGATAGTTGCTGGTGGCATTATTCAGCCAAGTGGTGAGTAGGACATGAAATTGTTTTTTAATTAGTCATCATACTATAATAAACTGTCTGAATAAATATGTACTGTAGCAAACTAAACTTAATGAGAGATTTTTTTTTATTTCGCAGCCGGCACAGGTGTTGGTAAATATATAAAAAATTCTCTCATATTGAAATACACCAAGAAATACTCAGAAATCTTAGTACTTGATATGTTACAAAACTTTTAAGTGCCTTGTGTATGTTTATGTCACAGGTGGAGCAGGTGTTTTGCCCTCTGGTGGTAAGAGCAGTTTTCAGTTTCTTTTGCATGTGTGTTATACAATATTATGTTGGATTTGGACCAAATGTACTGTTTTGCACTGTTTAACCATCATGTATTCTCAGTGGGATTTTATACTGGAGTTTAACTGAGTTAATCTCTGGTTGTGTTTCTAGTTGGTCCAACTGGCCAAGGTCAACCTGGTGAGTGAAAACTTTCTCTGTTTGTATCTGTGGTCATTAAAATTGCTCTCAGCAGAGATACTACACTTTATAACTAACACATAAAAACATAGTTATCCCATGATATCACACCTTATTGACCATTTCATTGTTTAACTGGTCATGTGACTTTTATAGTTCAATTAAATAAGCAAATCCAAACAAATACTTGGAAAAAAAAAACAAATAATAATATCTTAAACATTTTAATAAAACCTGTTTCCTAATAGTCATTTAATTGCAGTTGAGTCTCTAACACAGTCACCAGTCAAACCATCCTTGAGTGTTAATTCTGTATTTGCAGTATGTATTTGCCTTTGTATTTGGATGTATTACAGTATGTTGATGTTGTTGTTTTCCTTGTGGCTTTTAACACCACAAGGTTTTTTCTTTTGACAAGCTTTGTAGCTGTTCTGAGCTGTTTCTTTGTGTTTGTTTTTGTCTTTGGGCTCATTTGCATTAGTAACACATTTTGAAATAGGGAATGTTAGATAGTTCATGTGTGAGTCTCTTCTTTCTTTTAGTTGCAACCGGAGTCCAACAACCTGGAGGTAGGCCAATATTTATACTGCTATTGATTTAAGAACTCCATGTTGTTTGTTGTAACCTTCAAGCTGTGTTTTGTTGGTGAACCTTCATGGATTTAATACATTCAGGTGGCCACATGGTGGAGACAAAGACTAACACAGCAGCTCTGTCTCTGCTGCAGTCTTTGACTCTCTAATGACACTAAACACTGCTGCTTTCAGGTGTTGGTGTTGGCACAGCAGGCAAACCACCTAAACCTATCCTACCAGGTAACAACGACCAATGTCTACCTTTAAAATCTTGTTAATCCTCATCTCTAATTCTCAGAATGAATGGACTATTTATTGAGTTGATCTCACACATTTTGTCGCCACTAAATCAACTTTAAATACATTGACCATATACAGGGTCAATGTATTGTTTGGGAGTGCGTAATGTTAACTTTATGTTTCCCAAAAGCTCCTGATCTCCTGAAATTGCAACCTCCATGTGCTATCAAGCAAAATGAATAATTAATTAATGAAAGTACATTATAGTATACTGTAGAGACTGAATGGCTGCCAGCTAATTTCTGTACTGGTGTTTTATTGATTTCACCTGTGTGGATCACCTCAGTAGTTCTTTCTGAAACGTCACAGTAAAGGAAGACACACTAACACACTAATATACATCAATTGTCATCATTTTAGATTCAAAACATCCGAATTATGTCATCAATACCCTTTTAATTGTCCTATTCAAAGTTACGCCTTCAGACACCGGACTGTATTTATCTTACCATGCACATTGTTACTAGACGGTTCATGCCTGAATCGATTAAACCAGCAGTCAATATATATGTATTTACCTGTGATGGACATGAGACCAAGTCCAAGGTGTTTTTGTTGGATTTCATTTAGTCGAATTCAGTCAGTCAAATGTTTAGGCAAATCTAATAATGCCCGAGAGGGACTTTTTTTTTTTATTATCCTTAGTAGCGCAACCATAAATGACAGCAAACTGCAGTAGAGACTCTCACACTAAGCTGAAATGAAACAAGTGCATATAAATTAGGTAAATAACACAGTATCTACTGCGTTTTGCTGTCATTTATGGTTGCACTACTCTCCTCTGCTCTCTGTGGTTCAGCGTGGGCGGGGCTGCACACAGCGGAACAGAGGAGAGACAGTGAACCAGGTGAAGCACTCAAGTTCAAGACGGCTACACTCGTTAAGTTACTGAAAGTACAATTAAAGCTTTGTGAGTAAAGAGCCAAGAAGAGTAATTTATTAATGTAATCTGTGCAAAAGATGGACAGACTCCAAATGATGAAAGATATTGCCCTAAAGATAAACGATAGAGCATAATAGTAAGTAAGTAAAGTTTATTTATATAGCACCTTTCACAGACACCAGTAACAAAGTACTTCACAGGCACACAAAAAAACAATAAATAAATAAATCAAAGATAAACAACAAATAAAACACACAGGAGAAAAAACAATAGATGTTTTTCTATTGTCAAACAATATATATCGTCATATCACACGGCCGCTTGCCATGGAACCTTCCATATAAGACACATTGAATTATAAAAAATATACAATATGAGGAAAATAAATGTTAAAACATTAAACACATATCATGAAATGATAATACATTTTTCATTTTCATCAAAATCAAGGCAGAGTGTAACAGAGGGGGACAGATTTACTACAGTATATGTGGCCTTTATAATATTCTGAATGAAAACAACAAACTAATAAGTACCTAAAATCTGTATCACATTAAAGGTGCAGTGTGTAAGATTTAGTGGTATCTAGTGGTGAGGTTGCATACCCCTCCAACCACCCCACCCCTCCCCTTCCAAGTATGTAGGAGAACCTATGGTGGCCGAAAGGCAACTTGGTGGCCTCCGTGGAAAAGGACCTGCTCCCTATGTAGATATAAAGGGCTCATTCTAAGGTGATTTTCAGGTGATCATACTCTAATTAAAACATACTCATAAATATTATTTTCCATGTCTGTCAGGTGTGTTCTGCTAGATGCCACTAAATTCTACGCACTGCACCTTTAAGCAGAACCTGAAGATAAAGCCATTGAATTGGCCTTTTCTCCCCCCATTTTTAATGAATATAATGTCTAACTGTCTATGTGGTTTCAAGAAACAACAGGAAGATGTGGTCTGTAGAGGATACAACCAGTACAGACCAGAATAAACACACTTTTATTCCTCATGATAAAGAGGAATCTTCTTAACACCTCCCTCTAACGCTTTGACTCCACAGCTGCTGGAACAGGTTTTGTTCTAGGCAGAGGTGGATAATCCCTACAGTGGACCCTATGGAGGCATGTTCCCTTTATTCTCACTTAAACATTATAGACTTGTTAATCAGAGTGACTGTTCTGTTCTGCTTCTATTGTTTCTGTGCTTTAGTTCCTTATGGTGCTGGTGTCGTCCCTGGAACTGGACCCGGAACGCTGCCTGGAGCAAAACCTTTGAAACCTCCAGGTGTGTGTACATGCAAGCAAAAGCCAAACCCAACTAGTCATTTATTGGACAAAGTTTGAAGTGTTATCTTTAAATATACTTACTTGTAAAAGTGATTGTTATACACATACTGTGACAGACATACAGAGAACACTTGGAAAAAAGGAAAAAAAGTATATTTTTTATAATTTGTATTTGTGCTTTAAACAAACCACTCCACAGTTCGTCCAAAGAATGATTTCTTATTGCATGGCTAATTTGAGGTCGGATTTATTTATTTATTTTTGCTCATTTGTGTCTGTAAGCTCACACATCGTTATTTTGTGTCCTTTCGTAGGTGTGGGTGGAGCAGGAATCCCACTGGCAGCAGGAGGTCAGAACTAAACTACATTTCTATTACCTATTACCGTGATTGTATTTAACAAGTAACATTACACATTTTTTGTGAACCCCAGAAACACTTAAGTCAGGTATCAGTCGACAAAGACATACAAAGTATGAAATATAATCAAATTCCTTTCTTAAGAAAAAAAAAAAAGATTAAATTATTTTTGTCATGACAAGATTCGTTTTATTGTTTTATTACAAATAAAACAATAAACATACATAAACATAAACATACACATACACACTGTGGGAGGTTACAGTAGGTAACCTGCCAGACAATAATGCTACCTTTTTCTGTCATTATGATTCAGGGGGATACAGTCCATATCATCATGGATATGGACAGGGTATGTATGAGAAGAGAGGAAGCTAACAGCACTAATACACAATGTTCCCCCAACTTAAAAAAACAAAAAAACAAACAAAAAAAAACATCCTGCCCAGTGCACAAAGTGACAGTTGGTCAGGAGATGCCATCGCAATACGCTTCCTGTGCAGGAAACTGGCCAACATGCTGATAAGTCTGTATGGAGTGTAGTACCAGGGAGGAGAAGCCGGCTGGATACTTTGTAGGAAATAGCTGGAAAGTAGCTGGTGTTTTAGAGGAAGCAATTTTTACACGAACACTCATTCCATCCAATCCCACACAGGACAACTGTAGGTATACCATTTAAGAGTCTTTGTTGCCACATCTAAGACAATTTTCTTCCTGTTGTGACAGGTGGATTGACATATCCTGGTGCGGCTGGACTGGGAGGTGCTGGTGCCGGAGCTAAACCACCCAAACCAGGTAGACCTGCTGCTGTCAGAGCACATGAAAGCGAACTAAACTTGTGTGCTGTGTTGTGAACTTGAGTTTTATTTCGCTGATTACCCCCTTCAATAATGTGATAATATTAAGTTCCCCTGATGTTTCCCCTTCATCCACAGTGAGGTTAGAAGTCAAGGTCACAAACAGAACAGCACTCTTAAAGCTTGTAGAGCTTGAGTGGGGTAAATGATGGCAAACGCTGTATGTGAAGACCCAGATTTTCTCAATATTTCACCCTTGACATGCGAGGCAGCTGGAGTCACAAGATCACGTCAGAATCCGTCTTGTCAGGCTTCAAGTTATGCGCTTTTGTTCAAACCAATCAGTGTCCTGTGATGATTCTCACGTGATCTCGTGAGTCCAGCTGCCTCGTAAGGTAAGACGGTAATAAACGATGATAGACAGATGGTTCATCCAATCACCTACCAAGTATTTCTTTGTGCCTGCCCTTTACCAAACAGTTTCCAAGGACGACTTCTCAGCTGGTTTTGTGTAACAAACCATCTGGCGTGTCAGGTTAATTCCACCCTGCCTTCCCTGCTTTAATATCACCACAGCTGGATTTTCAGTACTGTATTTTATAAACAGTTTTTGGCTTTATAGTCTTAATTATGTATCAGTCAAGAGCTTTTTTGGGAACATTTTCCTTTAACTGTGACAGAGAACCTGCTGAAGAAATAACTGAAATGTGTTATTATCAATAGATCCTTTTCAGTATTAATGTAACAGTACAGTATTTTGTCCCAGAGACTGAGATGTCATTGGGTTCACTGTGTATATTGGTGGAGATACTGTAGTTTAACATTGGCTCTACAAAAAACTGATGATTTTACATAATCCAGTGCCTCTAAAGATCCCTCCGGTATTACAGTACCGTTAGGAGTTTGGAAATGGAGCAAGTCAACAACAACAATGATTCCCGATGGAGACTGATTACCGTTAGTAATACTGTGTACAACATCAAAGTGTGACTGTTTCAAGATAACACAAATCTCTGGAGAGTCCTGCCCTGAAACAGCAGAACTCTGCCAGAGGAAGTGTGGATGAGGTTATTACAGTGACTTCAGCTGAGCCACTGGCCGCATGTCACAGCTATAGACACATAAAGCTGGTTGTAAGTCGTGCTTACTGTACAATAAATTATTATATTACACTCTGACAGATTGGTTTATCTGTTTTTCATGTGAACAGGCTACGGCAGTCTTGGAGTTGGCGGTGGATTTCAGCCAGGTGAGGACCATTGTTTAATATTTTCCACTTTATCAAAGACGCCTCAAAAAAAAACAAACAAAGACATAATGGTGGGTAAATATGGCATGACATCTCACATTTACACTTTGTGCAGTGCAGCTTCTGCTCCTGCCCCTCCTCTTCCTCTTCCTCTCCCTGTCAGTGAGGGATGAGTGTAATCGCACAGCAGCAGCCTCCCATCACAGCTCCACAGATACTGGACAGGCTAGTCCTTGAAACCCGTGGCCCTAATCCTCCTCCCAATGGCCAGAGAGATATTTGTCCGTGTGAAATGCTTCCACAGATGATTTAATGACTTTTCCTCATTTGCAAGGGCAGTAGAGAGACTTTTGCCAAATGAGTGATTATTAGCTTCTTGAAATGTAGGTCAAGTTGACATATTCACTGTATTCACTGCAAGTTATTTCCGGGTTGTTCATTCACATTTACAGTTTTCCTCATTTGAGCTGGTTTTTGGACAACACTGATTCTGTTGAAAGATATATATATTGTCAGTTTATACACTGATATTTTCACTCTTTGGATTTTAATTTTAAAGGTGCGGCTCCTGTGGTTCCCGGTTATGGAGGAGGTTACCCCCAACAGTACTACCAAGGTACTAGCACTGCTTCCTGTGTATTTCTGTCTGCACAAAGAATATGTATAGACTTTCACTTAACCAGCATTTAGTCACATTTTGTCAGCTGGTGGCTTTCTGACAGATAGATCCAGTAGACAGCATACTCTATATTTGTGTTAGGTGGTGAACAGTGTTGAGACCTTTGAGGACCGTTGGTTGTGTCATAAATCAGGACCAGAATAAAACAGACAACAGAATAGAGCCATTTATCTCAGGGAGGTGGAGGCTGTAACAGGATGGTGTGTGTGTGTGGCTGCTTAGTAGACGAGTTAGAGATCTGGTTCTCGCAAGAAAAAACAGACAAAAATACAAAAACACAAGCTAGCTGTGGTTTGAACACTATAAATATGACAAAGTTTTGATTTGTGTTGCATGGGAAATACTTAATGCTTTAATCATCACAGTGTTTATCTCAGTATAAATATTAATGAGTTCTTCAAACATTTTTTTTTTCTGTTACTGGAAGCCAAACATTAGCTCCAAGCAGATCCAAGTCTGCCTCCACATAGCCACGTATTTAGACCACAGATGATTCTTTAACTTTTCATCCTTGTTTCTGGATCAGGACGCGGATTAATTCTCACCTGCCAGCAGCAAGGTAACACAGCTGCACAGATGAAAATGACAGGCAAACTGACCCGCTGCTTCCTTTTTAGAGATGAGAGCATAAAGAAAAGAGAGAGCAAGTTTCATTTTCCCCAATTTATTACGATTCTTCACATCCAAAAAAAAGTTTGCGGCTCATTAGCCTGTGTTTTTGAGTTAAGTTATGTTGATGCCTTCTCACTCTCCTTCCCTTTATGCCAAACACTTTCATCTAAACACAACACAACTCCAGCTTCTGCAAACGTTGTGGGTTTTCCGTGTGATCTCCCTGTCAAGATACTGTATATATCACTTGTGTTGCTGATATACACTGGGAAGATTTCAACTGCAAATCATCTCAGATTAAATTTGAAAAGTCCTGACGTTTTGTGATAATATATCTAAATTTTATCATGAATGCACATAGAATTATTAGAGAAATGCTTTGCTTGATTTCTAAAGATGAAGCAAGCAAACAGGGCTTTTCATTTTTAACATAATCTCATTTTATTTCTAATTTTTCACACTCAACTTGTGAATTCACATGGGAGGTTGACTTTTGGATGATTTTTTCTCCTCTTAGCACCTCATTACAGAGAGATTAATTGGATTACTTTAGACAGTGCATCAAATTGATGGAATCTTTTCTCCCATTTACAAAATAAATCTTGAGAACGTTAGGCTTATTTTTAACTGCTTTATTAGGCAAAATTCACAAGTACTTTCTGAAATGTAAACTAAGAATGTGTGTTTATATGTTTTAAATACAAAACGCAGACAGGAGAACACTTTCTGTCTAAAATCTGACCACCTAAATACACAAAAGACATTTCTGGATCAAACAGCTCAACACCAGAGTTAAGAGCCTCCCATGCGATTTACTCTAATGTCAACAGTTTTTCCTCACTATATCCTGGCCAGGAAAAATATATCAAACACTGTGACAGATCAAAAGTGGTTTCATCTTAGCAGTCGTCTAAGTGCACCATCTCGTTTGTCTTTCCCTGTGTCTGTTGTCTAGGTGGATATGTACCAGCCCCACTGACTCCTCAACAAGGTACCAGACATCCACCATCCTCACATCTCTCCACACACACACACACACACACACACACCACATAAAGAAGGGATAAGTGGTTTCAGTGATGAAAATGTCTCCCTACACCTCAGCTCATTTTCCAATTTCCCTCTCTGCTCGTTGGCAGAGGATGGCAACATGTCAGATTATCTGGATGAGATTGGGAGAGGGTGCAGTGCGGCGTCTGTACTGTGTGTGCTCGTCAGTGCAGATGGCACGGCACAACTAGTATGTGAACACATGATAATCTGCGTTTTCCTTGAATGTCAGAGATTACTGCTGGTGGGATTATTTCAAGGAAACTCGTCTGGTTTCTTTTACAGTTACTGGTTTCTTCTGTAGTGTTTGAGACATCGGCAGCCTTCAAGGGCACCTGTAAATCTAAAGATAATAGATTGTTACACAGATGGGAGTTTGCAAAATCCCTTTGCCAAATGAATGAGAGAGGTCACACAAAGCCTCAAAATAGTTCAGTTAGTATTTGTGAAGTTGAACCAATGATTCCCTTAAAGGATAAGGCAACATATGTCAAAAAGCCACACCGTTGTACTGGGTGAACATGTTCCTTCACCTTAAAGATTAAAGTAGTTTATTTAAAAATGACTCCATAGACTAATAACAGTGATCATGTTTTCAGTCTCAGGAGAGTAGTTCCTTGTACTGCAGACGCCACTGAGCATGTGCGGGATTGTGGTTCCGTTTACAGAGCTTTGCTAGCTTGTTGTGCTACATATCACAACCTCTTGACTTTGTGCTACATTGTACATTGTAAATAACTCTAGTATGTAAATTTTATCACTGTTATTACTGTTTGGAGCCGTGGCTAAACAAATTAACGTACCTAAAACTCTTTGTGGTGATGAAACATGTCACCCTGTGCAGCAGTGTGACTCATTGTTGTTGGTTTGGCTCTGCATATGAGATTTGTTGACAATTAGAAAAATATAGAAAGCCGCCAGCCTTACCCTTTTAAGTTGGAAACTGGTGAACTAATCTGGTTCTGCTCCAGTAACTGTGATTTAGACTTGACGTTATTGGCTCGTAAGATTTTTGTGTGAGGCTGTGAGATTTACAGCCTTTTCTATAACTGTCAGAGCGCAACCACCATGGTGTGGCAATTCAACTTTACATCCCTGACGGCCCTCGACTTGACGTCAAGTTTTTTCTTCTCTCTTATTTCAATCTAGTTGACAGCTGTGAAGTTCCCAAACATATGACAACATATTTTAACCAAAGGGTTACAATGTTTACTAGCTTTCTCTCAAGTTTTCAAACTCCATCTGCTGAGTGAGACCAAATGCTACTGAAAGAAATAGTAAATTGACCTTAAGTTATGATTTCCAACATCAAGAATGAATGCTCAAATTGATGATGTTCTCCTTTACATCCACATATACACACAGTGATTTTTGCCAACATGTTGTTTGACCTTGTTCTGACCTTCAGGTGTTAATTTGATAGCACATAATCAACAGGTAAATGTCATTACGCAGTACTATACACACATGGAATTCAGTGTGTGTGTGTTAGGAAGATTTTGACAGGACAAACTTCAGCTCAATCCATCAGTAGCCATCTCTTTATCATACATCATTGACCTTATTAACAGTCTTGCACATCCGCTGCTCTGTACCTGCTACCTTTGTCGATAAATCCATCTGTTATTTCATTCACAACAGCTGTGAATATCAATAAGTCTCCAGTCATCAGCGTACAAGAGCATCTCTGAGAGGCTGGTGGTACTGTGTAGTCGCTGAATTGGATGCTGTGGTCAAACACCACACGTCCACTAGTTGTAAACTTCACTCAGCCATGCAGGGAGAGGAAGGAGACATCTTGTAGAACAGCAGAAGATCATTTTCGGTAAAGTAAATAGCTCATATTGGTTGTTGTTGTTGTTTTGCAGCCAAAGCAGCCAAGTACGGTCCATTGCAGGGCTTCCTTGGAGGTGCAGGAGGGGTCCCCAGAGGTAAAACACTTACAAACACACATACAAACTGAGTTCAAGCTTATAATATATATATAAAAGCCTGCTACAGCAAAACATTGTTGAAATACTGGCTATTTATAAATGAATCCAGGCAGTTCTTGTGTAAGATACAAACAGTATCTTGTGAGAAATACTTAATGCTGAAGAAAGACTAAACTCTTCTTCTTGTGGTTTTTGCTGCAGGTGGAGTCGCAGGATGCCAGGGAAAATACTGTGGGAGGAGGAAGTAGAGGATCACTTGAGATCTAGTGTGACCTCAAGAAACCATGGTGCTACTGCATGATCTAGAATGTACATTTTATATGCAAACAAATCCCCATTAGACAACATGTAAAGACTTTTTTTTATTACTTGCTTGACTTCAACGTCTGTTTTTATACAAACCCACCGACCCAGAATTTTGTACACGTTCTCACGTGACGTTTATTATTGATAGTGCCTTTAGTCATTACTGTTAATCGGCTTTAACTCCCCCTTACTGCACCAGCCTACTTAAAATTCAAAGTGTGTGTCACCATGTGTTGCTTGTTGTTGTGCATAAATGTGTGTTGTGTGTTATGTGTGTGTGTGTGTGTGTGTGTGTGTGTGTGTGTGTGGTTTGCGCATGTGGTTGTACTGTTGTGCAAAAGACTGTCTGAACCATCAGCTGCCAATGTGACCTTTGAATGATTTCCCTCTTTCTTTAATCCTAAAGCAAGGTGACTTGTCCTCACACTGTCTCGCCTCACTGTGCAGAGCTTTGTCACCTCTCTGACCCATAAGATGGGTTTTGGGTTGGTCAAGGCCCGTCCGAAAACGGATGAAATCTGGCCAATCTCAGCATCGTCTCTGGCTCTCCGTCTTCTCTGCTGCTATTTTTAGGCCTGCTGGGTATAAAGCAGCGGGATTCGAGGCTGCGGCCAACCCATCTGCTTTCAGTAACTTTGCTGATTCTAGTTGCTATGCAGTTCAGTTTTCTCAGCATTTTTTTTTTATGGTGCCAAACGTGCGATTTATGAAGAGCAACCTCTGTTCGGAGGTATGGTAGCTGAAGACAATCAAAAAGTGAATCAGTATAGGAGGTTTCAAAACAATGTTGCCATTTTTTGCTTTTAGCTCCAAGTAGATTAGATATCATTCATATACATTATGTATGTGTGAATGTCTAATTATGTGTCACTGTCTTAAAATGCTTTAAGTCAAATGTTTAGTCTTATTTCAGCAGTTATTAACTTTTATGTAACTTGTCATTACATGATTATTCAAGCTATTTTTTTTGCACCCTGCTTTGACTCATAGCTTTATTGTTATCAGGAATGTGTGAACATACAACAAGAACAATCCTTTGCTTTTGCATTTATTCACTGTAATACAGTAATACAATTGTAATACAGAATAGGTTTGATGGGTGATGTGTTTAGTTCTGTGTGAGACATAAACTCCCCCGTTGTTCTTCATTTACTTGAGCTGCTTTTAAAAAATAAGGCTTTACCGACCGAAGGTTCATGAGCGCTGTCGCCAAGTGACCCCATCTCTTTCTGTAATTGTGTACTGTATTTTGTACTAATTTGGTGTTAGCTGGCTTCAGTTCCACCACTCTGTGCTGTGTGAGAACTGTGTTTGAGCCCCGCCGGATCAGACCTTGTCTTATGTGCCGTGGGATACTCTTCATCTTTATTTAAAACTGTTTTTATAAGGAGGAACAGTGTGGTTTTGCACTTTTTATAATTTCCACGACAAACATGTGACATCCTGGCATTTTATTTGCTTCATTAAATAACAAAATAAAAAGTGTTAAAGAACTTGTCTCTCTTTTTGTTTTATTGTCTTTATAAGTGCATTCCACTGCAGCAGCAGCAGCTGGTCCTGAAGGTTGATCAAAACCACCTGGTCTGAGGTGTCCTGGTGGATCAGTTTGTTTTAAGGCACATACCACGTAGTCATGATGTCCCGGGACAAAAAAATATAAATCAGAGACCAACAGATTTTGTGAAATATTTGGTTAAATTCTCCTAACTTACTGAAAACATCCCCACAGATAAGGGTGGACAGTTTTCCTCAGTATGGTGACTGTCTAAACTCTGCTCGTGTTGTGCCAGCTGGAAATAATGAAGTCATGCTGCCGTTCTCTGGAGATCTCCTGGGAGAGCCACTGACCCATGATCCACATCCTGTAGACGTTAGATTACACTGTTGTTCCTTCAGCAGGAGCCGTAGTCCTGCAGTGTCCCACTTCAGAAGAACTAGAGTCACTGTGGAGTCAGTCTAATATGTTTCGGAGCTGGTATACAGACTCATATCTCAGTGAAAATAAGAAACCGCTTTAGCTTTACCACAAGAATATTTGAACTCAGTCACACCTGATAAGATGTTTGTTGTTTGATATCATTTATTTAAAGTTTCCTGAAAAGAACAATACAGTCATTTGGTACTAATTATAGAGAAAATAGAGACAAAGTTTTGAGACTTTAGTCAGAATTTACTTAGTTGTTTTGAATTTTAAAGTATCTGCTGGGCTCCAGAGGAAGAAATGTTTCATTTAAACCCAAGTAAATATATATATTGATTACTGATTTATTACTGGAAACAGAAGTCTCCATATATGTAAAGCTGGCCTGTTGTGGACTCAACTATTTTCAGATTTTACACTTAAGCTGACATCTTATCTGCTGTCAGTACATACATACCTGTACTGTACCAAGTGACACTTCAACTGCTTTCAGTGCACACAGTGAACTGTCTCCAGCACAAACACTTCAACTGCAATTTCAACTGTTTTAACTACTTACTGGTCAACTGACATCTGCTTTCATCTTTTACTCTTCAAGTAACATTTCAACTTCTTTCATCTCTTCAACTGACATTTCAACTGCTTTCATCTCTTCAACTGACATTTCAACTGCTTTCACCTCTTAGTCTTCAAGTAACATTTCAACTGCTTTCATCTCTTCAACTGACATTTCAACTGCTTTCATTTCTTACTCTTTAATTAACATTTCAACTGCTTTCACCTCTTCAACTGATGTCTCAACTGCTTTCACCTCTTCAACTGATGTCTCAACTGCTTTCATTTCTTACCCTTCAAGTAACATTTCAACCGCTTTCATCTTTTACTCTTCAACTGACATTTCAACTGCTTTCACCTCCTAGTCTTCAAGTTACATTTCAACTGCTTTCATCTCTTCAAGTAACATTTCAACTGCTTTCATCTCTTACTCTTCAAGAAGCATTTCAACTACTTTCACCTCTTACTCTTCAAGTAACATCTCAACTGCTTTCATTGCTTACTCTCCAACTAACATTTTGTCCCCCCAATGTGAGTTGTGCTGCTTTACACATCAACTTTTTTCACAGCTTCCACTTCAAGTGACATATCAACTTCTTTCATCAAGTATTCTCTAATGAAAATTCAGCAGACTTCAGCATTTTCACTTCAACTCCTTTCACTTTAACAGACTTTTTAAACCCGTTCAGTGCTTCAACTGTTCATAAGCAAAGAATCAACATTTTAAAACATTTTCTGCATCACTCTTCTTCAGAACATGTAGCCTCTTCTAATTATTTATTTAATTTTAGGCCAGTATAGCACTGTCTCTAAATACCGATGCCAAATTACACAACTATTTTAGGGAAACAATTAGGGAAATTGCAGTTATAGGAAGGACCGAGATAGTACAGCTACCTTACAGGAATATTAGAGTAGTATGTTAATTGTTATGTTTTCACAAAAGATAAGAAAGTAACAAAAAAAAATGAATCACTAACTAAATAAAAATAAATAAATAGTTATTTTTGTCATTTTTAAACCCACAGTGATCTTTACTGCATTGCACTGCCTTCCTCCTGACCCCTCCTCCCCGCCCCTCCTGCATCAATTAACCAGGGAGTGTTCCTGGTTGGCCAACCCGAGTCTTCCTCTTCCCGGCTGAGCAGCTTCATTGGCCGGCAGCTCTCTTGAATGAAGCGCCGCAGAAACGTGCAGGCAGCAGGCAGGAGGAAGTTGTGTGGGCCGCCGCAGGGAGCGACCGACGCACAGCAACACGACCGCCGGGCGGGCTACGGTGGGTGGTCGGACACCGGTTATCTGTCGACCGAAGGCGGCTGGCTCTCTCCCCGGAGCTCGGTGTCGGAGAGTGAATGAGGTTGATGCTGCTCTGCTGCACCTGGAAGGACGAACGCATGGGAGAGGAGGAAGGTAAAGGAGCTGCGGGGCTGCGGGTTGTTTACAGCCGCCGGGCTGCATGCGGCGGCGGGGCGGGAGATGCAGAGACGGCAGCGCATCCTCTGGTGCTCTAAAGATGCTCCACCGAAAAACAAGATGCTTTACATTGTTTTCTCTGCCGTGGGTGTGATTTCTCGCTAGTTAATAACAAATAACGGTGTAACATTGGTTTATCTGCAGGGAGCGTCAGGCTACATATTGTGCTGCATCTGAAGCCATGTTTTCTCTCCGGGTTGATGCACCCATCATGTTGGCATGTAGTCACCCCCAGGTCATGCACACTGTTTGCAGGATATTCAAACACGTTTTTGCGTATAAACATATAATTATAATGAAGGATTGCACCACTTATAAGGAGCAGCTGGAAGTCAAAGACTAACATAAAGCTGAACTTAGATAAACAACATATTTGAGACATTTAATTGACAAAATCCACATCCAGTAGATCAAAGATTAAAATGCATCCTTATCTCTCTTCATCAGTCTCCTTGTGTGTGACTGTTCTAGATTTAATAATTGAAATCAATACACTATAGCAGATTTTTAACTCATTTTCATGTGCTAAAAGTGATATTAAATGGAAAAATCACTCTAGATTATTGGTCGCCAACCTAGGACCCACACAGTGTGTTGAATAATGATGAATAGAAGGGCTGCAGCTAACCATTATTTTCACTGTTGATTAATCTGTTGATTATTATTAGTTGTTTGGTCGATAAAATGTTAGAAAATGCAAATTTTCCAGAGCCCAAGATGATGTCCTCAAATGTCTTGTTTTGTCTACAACCCGAAGATATTCAGTTTAATGTCATAGAGACTAAAGAAACCAGAAAATACTCACATTTGAGAAGCTTGTATCAGAGAATTTGGACATTTTTTTTTCCTAAAAAATGACTCAACATTATGAGAAATTATTCTAATAAAACAAGGAAATAAATCAGTCTCTGGTTCAACTGGTGACAACATGTAACTGATGATGAAAGATGCAGCGAAACATAGTTTTGTTTTAATGGTAATGGTTTGTCTAACACACTCTACCTCACTGTGAGTGTGTTGGTTAATGTTTGTATTAAGATGTGACGTCATGGTCGTTTCTATGAGAAACTGTTTGATTATCCTACTTCGTACCGGAGCTGTCAGTCAGGTTCGGTGAACTTAACAATAGAGCTTTTATGTGATGACTCACTTTGCATTACAGTGCCTTTAATTCATCTGGAGGAAGATCGGCTGCAAGTCACTGTGTGAAGAATGAGTGGGGGGGGGGTGGAGGGGTCATGTTCTCCTGTGATTGCACAGGTCTTACAGTGATGTATGTGTATGAATGCAGGTCTGTTTGTTTGCCTTTACTGAGGCACTTGTGTCCCTTCTGAGACCTTTGCAGACTGCAGAGATCAAAAGGACAAAGGCTCCATGATAAAGAGATGAGGTGAAAAATATTCATTAATAAGGAGGTGAGGTGAAAGGAGAAGACATGGAAGACATTAGCACACACCAATCCTGCCCTCCGAGCCAAGACGATCAATAAAACTACTACAGCAGAGCTGCTCGCTCAGGCTTTACAGAAATGAGCCGACCACAGAAAACCTCCGCCATGACACTTCAAATATAGAGACCGATGAATAATTGAAGCTACAATGATAAGTTCTCCTCCAGAGGTGAAATGATTAGTTTTTAATCAATTAGTCGATTGACAGAAAATTAATCAGCAGCTATTTTGATAAACAAATAATTAGTCATTTTTTAAGCAAAAATACAAAAAATGTTATAAAATGTGATGATTGAATGTGTTTCATTATAGTAAACTGAACATCTTTAGGTTTTGAACAGTTGGTCGGACAAAACAAAACATCATCATCATCATCTTTGACATTTTTCATTATTTTCTGACACTTCATAGACCGAACGATTAATTGATTAATCAGAAAAATAAATGGCAGGTTAATTGATAATAAAATTAATAGTAAGTTGCAGCCTTAAATACTGCACCAATATTAAACCAAGTCTCATGTTAATAGCTTCAGTCTTAACACTATTTACATGTTTAAGTAACAGCTGTAGAGCTGCAACAAGGCTATTATTAGGCGATTTAGGTGATCAGTTGATTGACATTCTCTCTGATTTTTCAAGCAAATGTGCCAAAGATTTGATGCTTCCAGCCCCTCAAATGTGAAGTTTTATAGCTTTTACTTGTCTTATATTGTAATAAATTAAATATTTTTCAGTTTTAGACTGTTTGTCGGACAAAACTTGATATTGGAAGCTGGGGTGGACAAATAATTAGCAGATTAATTGATAATTAAAATAATCTTTAGCTAAGACCCTTAATAACTGCTTTATGTTGAAAAGGTGACATCATGGATATATTGTTGGCTTTCAGATGTTGTTCCTGGTGATATTTTTGAGTGTGCTGCACGTTCAGGATCTCAGACAACTTGCCGACATTTCGAGGACATGAGGAAGCAGCAGAAATCATCCGCAGCCTCTCTGTTCCTCTTACAGATTACAGTCCTGCTAATGTCAGACTGCAGCTGTGTGATCATTTGCATACAGAAACAGGATCACCAGGGATGAAATGCATTTCACTGGCCACCATGTTTACATTTGTTACTTTGCATCTCGGTGCTCTGATGCCTTCCTGCCTCCTGCTCAGGATGTGAAAGGGCGTGTGATGGGTTCTTAGGCAAATTAACTGTATCATAATGTACCATAATATGTTTGTTGCTGCTGCCACCTCATCATTTCCAGAGAGCAGATTTACATCAGCAGCAAACACACAAACACACACTGCTGCTCGCTCTTTAATGCACGGCAGAATAAACTGTCCCAACTCTGCCAAATTGCTTTTTTCCTGAAATTCTAATCATGACTAACATTTTTGTCATAAGATAATTGGTGGGGGGGGGATTGTGGTTTATGGCTAATGACGGTTATCTCATGGAAATGATGGTTATCAAGTCAACAGAGAAACTTTTGAAAAACAAAATGTATTTTTTCCTGGTAAGAATCTATTTTAATGTGTGTACTGTACTGTGTACAGCACTTCTGAGCATCATTGTAAAAGGAATTAAAGAGAAGAATGTGTTTGTTTGACTGATAGATGTGTCACTATTCACGCAGGCTTCCTCCTGTTTAAAAAAATTTGGATTTTCCAGTGAAACCAGAAGAAGCGTTTTTCAAAAATGCTCTGAAGAAGGCTCTGTGCTGAAGTGTGTAAGCCTTTTTCTAATGTGATGTGAGCCAAATAAACAAGTGAAATGTTAGTATTCTGTCCTCCTTGACTAGGAAATTTAAATTTTTAATATTTTTGGAACATGCCTATTGAGAATCTCATTGTTGAAGCGCAACCTTCTTCTCCAATTCAGAATCCAGAAGAGGCATCTGATATTTTTTTGTAGTTTGTGGTACCGAGTGTGGTTTGCTTTGCCCAAAAACAGTTGAAAATTACAACCTATTGCCAAAAATGATGGACTATTAAAACCTTCTACTCCTTATTTTGAGTAGAAGTTTTTGTAATGATGAATAGAGAAACAGTTTGACTCAATGAGCTAAAACTATGTTAACAGTATGATTCTCACCTCATCCAATGACAAATAATCAGTTTTATTTATGTAGCACCAAGTCATAACAAAAGTTATCTCAGGACTTTTCACATCGAGCAGGTCTAGACTGCACTCTTTAATTTACCCAACAATTCCCCCATGAGCAGCACTTGGTGACAGCAGCAAGGACAAACTCCCCTTTAATGGGAAGAAACCTCAAGCAGAACTGGACTCTAGGTGGGCGGCCATCTGCCTTGACCGGTTGGGTTGAGAGAGAAAGAACGAGGGAGGGGGAGAGAGACACAGAGAAGCACAACAACAATAATAACAATAACAACGATAATAATAATAATAGAAATATGTCTAATAATAATAATAACAGGACCATGGCACCACGGCGTCCCTGCAGACATGGTCCTCGCTGTCCATAACGGGTTCAGAGTCTCTCATCCTTTGAGCTGAGAAAGCACAAAAACTCCGGGGAAGAAGCCAAGTTAGTAACATGCATTAGTGGTACATGAATGCTTACAGATGGAGAGGAGGAGGAGGAGGAGATAGGAGCTCAGTGCATCATGGGAAGTCCCCTGGCAGTCTATATCAGCATAACTAAAGGCCGGTCCAAGGCGAGCCTGGCCGGCCCTAATTATGTGTAAATAAGACTAAATAAGTTATGTTTCCATTATTCAAGTAAATATAATGGTCCCGAACTCTGAAAACGTCAGACTGCTTCCATTAAATACTGTGATACGACAGATCAATTGGTAACATCCCTGCTGAGTAATACTCATTAAAATTGTCTGTCGGCCATCTGTGGACACTAACAAGTGAGGAACAGTTCACAGTTGCTTGTGTTCAGTTTGAATGTTGATGACGAAGGATTTCAGAGACTCTGCAGGTTGTGTGTTACATATCTGATGTTCTCTTGAGCTTCAGGATTATTAACCAGCGGAGGTGATTTGCATTGAAGGCGCATGCAAACACGTCAGCAATTACATCTCATCCAAAGGACTGTAATTGATATTCATGCATGATGAAGTGTAAAACCTGTTCTTTGACGTCTGTCTTTAATGTGTTGCTGTTGTTTCGTCACAGCTGGAGGAAGCTTGCCCGTCTGTGCGGGATGCAAACAGAGGATCTACGATGAGCAGTACCTTCAGGCCCTCAACACTGACTGGCACACCGTTTGCTTCAGGTACTCTTTCATCACAAACAGACCAGCCTCAACACGTAGACATGAACCTCATGAGTAGGACGATGACAGCGGAGCGAGAAGTAGAACACAGTTAGGCCCGAACCCTCAACAGATTTCGTACTTTGGATCCAGTTCAGATTTGAGATGTGTGAGTGGAGCAGGGTGGACATGTTGAGGCCAAACAGGAGATTGATTCAGTGTAATTTGTAAACATGTTGCATTACTCAACTCTTGTGACTCATCCTTACAACCTGCAAACGTTATGACGGAGCGAGCCTCCTTGTTGAAGTGGATGAATGAAAACAATTTAAATTTGTTTTTTCTATTTTAATTTGATTTTGGAACAGAAGTACTTGTTTGCATGATATATAAAATAGCATAACCGGTTGTTACCATCACATGCAAGTTTTTGACATATAAAACCAAAAGAATTAAGAAAAAAAAAAAGAAAACAAACCAAAAAAAACATATCCTGTATACTCTTACACATCAATTTGTATGCCCGTATTTAAATTTGAATGTTATCAGCAGCAATTTTGGTAATGAATTCGTTGTTGTTGTCATTTTTCCAACAAAAATAAGAAACATTTGTCGGCTCCATCGTCTCAAATGTGAGCATTTGATGCTTTTCTTTGTCATAAGATAGTAAACTGAATATCTTATGGATATCATAAGGTTGGATAAAACAAGCAGTGTGCAGATTCAAACAGACTCTGGTGAGTAATAACAGGCAATTTTTCACTGTTTTCTGACATTTTATAGGTAGAATGATTATTGATTAAGAAAAATTTAAACAGAAAATAAAAATAAACATTAATTGCAGCCCTAGATGAGTTTGGTTTTGATGTTACAGTAAATAGTTAGTAGTTAGTAAATAGTTCAGTTTACTGCTGCTGTGTTCAACCCTTTTCTCCTTAGTGTCTCCCTGTGCTTCTGTCAAAATGTCCCTGAAATACTGAGCGACGAGAAAGACGTAGTAAGTGTGAGCATATTAGTGCACATGTTTGCACCTCAGTCTTAAAGTTCTCTTCTATTCAGCGAGCACAAGAAACATGAGAAAACGTTCTGCCACCTTCTTTTCCATCTTGTGAGAAAATATGCTTTAATAGTTTGTGTGTTTGCTTACGTCTTTGAGTCTTTGGTATTCGTTCCGTTCGTTGGCGGCCTTGAGAGAGGAAGAGCTTGAACATCAGATAGAGTTTGTGATTTATTTTGTGCTGCAGCTTTCTGATGTTTTCGATGCCTCGTCGATAGCAACAGAAACAGCAGGACGTCGTTTCTGTGCTTCTTTCAGGCCTGAAAAGTTTCTGTTTTGATGCGTTAAAAAGACACACACACATACAATGGTTTTACTTTCCAATGATTTCGTTTGAAGAGAATAAGCAGGTTTATGTTTCAATCTTATGGGCTTTTCACACTTGAAAGTCTGCTACAAGTGCTACATGTGAAACCATTGCAGTGGTTTCACATCACAATTATGTGAGTACACGAAAGAACTTTACTTGACATACCTACATGCTGTCATCATCACCTACGTGGGTGCGTCTCCCCATAATCGACATTGACTGATTTGTAGACAGGCGTGTGTCTGACACTGTCTGGCGTGTTGTTAATTTGGCAGGTAAACTTCTATCACCGTTTTTAAATGGAGAAAAATGAATGAACAGATTAATTTTGTTGCCACTATAATAATATTATTATTCTGGCATTACTACCAGCAGCACCTTTGTATACTGCTGCTGCAGTTTATTTATCTTCAGGTTGTGTCGCTCTCCATCCTCTCATATCCTCTCTGAAAATACCTGGAAAGTGTCGGCATTTTTCAAGCTGACTTTTAATGTCATTGGACCATATTTCAGTTAAAAACTTGGTCTCCTTCTCTCCTCATGAGCTACTGCGGCTCATTTATCCTTTTTCCAGCTCTGACGATAGCCTGCTGGAACTTCCTGTTATTGGTCCAAAAGTTCGAACCAGCAAAAAAATGTTTTCACCCCAGAAACAAACCGAACCATAGTTCAGTTAGATCCGCACCCAGACCACCTCTTTTCGTTGGACCAATGTTTGGCTGTTCTATCTGGACCGTGGTCTAATGGAGGTTTCACACCTGTAATTTTGGTTTGGATCAAACTAAAAAGTCTGAAAGTCTGGACCCAATGAGGTAGGTGTGAAAAGGCCTTTTAGACAGGTTGTAGATCTTTAGATCTTTACATGAGCTGCACATTCATAAGATCGAGAGCAGCTCATCTCTGACACGTTAAAACTGAATCAGAGCTGTAGATTGATGTGATCAGAAATCATATTTGCAGAGAGATTGTGTGAATGTGGAGACGGTGAACAAAATGTCTTTTATTTCTTCTCAGATGAATTCTGATAAATTGTGCTGCAGCACGTTGTGTGCGGGCAGTGAGGTTGAACGTGTCGCTTTGTGTGAAAGAAATCTATTCACATTTTTTTAATGTGAACCAGTAATTAGATTTTTTTTTCATAATAAATATAATCATCTGCTTAGCTCATCTGATCTTGGTCGACTAAGACATGGGAGTTTTTAAGATTTTGGTATGGAGGGATCTGCATTGTTTAGAAATAATTGTGAAACTCTAAAACCAACCAACCAACTATTTTTTCTTCACACTAGCTTGACTGTGATGCAGAAAGCAAATGACACTAAAGCAGTTATATGATAATGGTAATGTGTAGTCTGATATATTTAAACATTTTCACACATATTTTGACATTTAACCATGAAGACTCCAGTTCCTCTCATGTATTTAAGCTCATCTGTGGCTGTTTATGTATGCCGCTCACAGCCTGACGGATTTTTAAAAGTTCAAGCATCACTTATACAGTCACTTCATGCACATGAATAAAAAAAGGGACTCAGATGGTCGAGACACACTAATGGCCATCGATCCTTTCAGCTCGCCAATCTGCAATTTGATATTTCCGCCAGCAGCTTCTGTGAAGCTGTGAGTGCCGCATCATGCACTTCCTTTATGAATTTTCAGATTGTCAGATAGAATTTAAAAGTACAAAGACTAAAAAAAAAAAGACTTTTTTGGTGGAATTTCATGTATTAAATGAAAACATATATATTATTGTATGTGTGAAGCTTTCCTTGTTGTTTAGTGGGAGCGTTTTCTCTCTTAGATTTGTTCAGCGTCATGTTTGTTCTTCTCTGTTTGTGTTGTTGTTGTTTTTAGATGATGCCATGACACAGCAGAAAAACAAACTGTATGTCTGATAATCCCCAGTAGTGTTTATTATCTCATTAAACTGAGCTGTGGGAAGCTATTTACTTTGAAAGTGGGACAGTTTTTACAAGACCTGCTCTGTTTATTATTAATAGAACAGAGTTGTTGATGTTGTGGCGTCTTTTGTTACCAAAGATCTTATGTAATATCTCCTCCTCATCCTCTCCCTCTTCCTCTCCTCTTCCTCTCCTCTGTGTCACTCACATCCTTCAGTCGAGCAAACCTTGTTTCTGACAAGCAGGAGATCAAACAACCTTGTGTTTAGTTTGTCATTTCAACACTCAAAGCATTCAGACAGAAATCAGCCTGCATTTTGCTCTGTATCCTCACTGACTGTGTGTGTTGTCTTATTGAAAAAACGCTACAATTTAAATATGCAGTTAATCATTTTAAATGTGTCTTTGCACAAATAGACCATAGTTTATCAGTGAAATGCAATGTGTTGTTAGTTGGTGCTAAACTTTGTCTGTTACCTCATTGGCTGTTGAGGTTTCAGGCTAAATATATAGGCTTAATTCATCTTGGTGTGCTTTGCCTTTCGAGTTTATTAGAGCTGAAACGATTAGTTGATTATTTAGATAAATGATTAATCGTTTCAGTCGTTTTTCATGTGAGTATTTGCTGCCTGTCTTTGTTTTATATCACAGTTCTTTCACTTTGTGTTTGGACTGTTGGTTGGACAAAGAGACATTTAATAACATCACCCAGACAGATGAAGGAGAATGTGGTTTCCAACATTTCTGACATTTTATAGACTAAAAAAATTGATTATTTGGAAAAAAGTCTAGATTTTGTATTTATTTTTTTTACATCATAAACGAGTGACATTTAGGAGCTTCATACTCTAGCAATAATAGCCTGTGTCTCACAGTTTGCTCATTGTGCCTCGTCTTGTTTGTCAGTTTATAGAGGATGAGTCTGAAAGGTTGACTTCAGTGTGTAGTCACAGTACGACGAGTGTCACTTCACCTCACCTGAGTTGTTTTTAGTTGCTGAAGGTTTGTAGAATTGAGTAGCTTTGTGTAGATGCTAAACATTGCCACATTTAGCATCAAGTCTTATCTTAAAGTCTCTGAAAGCAATAATTAGTTAGCTAACAAGCTTGAAATTAGATTTTTAAAAAGCTGCTGTTCCTGATTGTACCTTTACAATAATCTGTCTCTTTTAAATATCTCTGTACAGCAGCAGATCCTGAAGTGATGTCAGGTCAGATATAATCAGGTCTTTTATATCATTTTGACCAGCTGAGTTTCCTCTTGACTCACTGCATTCAGGTAGAGAGTGTCCACGTCACTCTTCCTTTCACTGTGTTTCCATCGAGCTGGTTGGCAGGTTGGCCGTCGCTGTGTGGAAAACTCACCGCTCAGTGTGTCATTAATGATTTCCTCCAGCAGGATGTCTGAATGGGAAACCTGAGAAGTTTATCTGGGCACAAGCAGAGCCCACAATGGTTTTTGTGTGTGTGTGTGTGTGATGAGAGCACAGATAGGGAGCTGCATCTGGCTGCCTCACCGTGGATAAAGGGTTGTAGTTGGTCTCAGCAGGGTGTCTTTTTTTTTTTTTTTTTTTTAACTTTGTGCATTTTTGCAGTTTTCTCTTCTGAGTGTGTTCATATGTGTCAACTCGTTTCACACTTTCTGTGTGTTTGCATATTTATGCACTTTGTACTTTGACTGAAAACAAAGGTGCTGCTTTGCATTTCTCTGTGGCTGCACCATTAGTAGGTGTGATGTCTGTGCAGCGGATTCAAACCTGAATGTTGTGCTGCTCCTTTGAGGTGTCAGATATCAGCCCGCAGCTTCTACCCACCGCGTAGTGACACACATATCAAACTGTTGAATTAATGGTAAAGCCATGTGAGTTACTAAGTCTGTTAAAAGAGAGTTTTCATCTCCTAGAAATCCTCATTCTGCGAAGCAAACTGTGTTTCTGGAATTTAGAGGAAATCTTTTTCCGACCCAGATCCAAATCCTCAGGAGGAGCAGGATTGTCATGGAAAAGGAGGATTTAAGATGGCTTCGCTAGTCAGACAAGACTCCTGTGGAAAATTTACTGGTGCGACTGGGAAATGGAGCTTAAACCCAACCAAAAAATGTGGATGGATGAGACGGTCCAACTACAGGGCCCAGCGCAATGGTGCGTTACTGGAGTGAAAAGGAAGTGGAGATGAGAGGAGAGGATGAGAATACAAAGTGAAAGTGTACAGAGTTATTTGGAGACTGTAGGGAGTCCCTTGGGTGGAGGAAAAAAAACATCTCAGAAAATAGCAGCAGCTTCTGCAGGTTTCATGGGAAAATGCAGCAGGGCTGCAAACTGTTTTCACATTAACTGTTTTTCCTGACTTCTGTTTGTCCATGAGCTAAACTGTACAGAATGCAAAGCTCAAGGGAAACTTGCACTGTGTTGTCTTTATTAGGAATGTAGCCATATGGCTTATTTATCACCAGAACTGAATTACCAACTTGGTTTTTATTGATCTGTTGCATCACTTTATGGCTAGACTATGGCAATAAAACTGACTGCAGCACTGCAACTGTAGTTTGTTTATAATAAACAGAAGAGGAACATGGACTTGAAAAATATACTTTACCAATAAAAACTCCAACAATACAGCTGTGAAAGTGTCGGCCAGACATTGTGTTTCTGAACCGGCCGGTGGGAAGTGTAGAGCAGAAACATTTCATAGATGACAGCAGCACCACAGATGGTGACAAAGTTACACAGCAGTAAGAAAAAAACTCAGTCACATAACTGATGAATGATTAATCAGTTATGTGTCTGTAACTGATAAAGATTATCTTTATCAGTTATGATAACATTGTGCTCACTCTGTTGCAAGAAACACGAGCAGGCAGATGATCTGACGAGTGTTAAATAAACCCTCCTGGTTTACCAAAATGATTTCAATCAGGGGAGACTGAATTAAAGGAGAGGCTTTAAAGAGAATTTAAATGATTGTATTGACATATTGTGCACAACAGGAAAGGTTTAAGAAATATGTGAGTAGTCTTAGACCCCCTGGAAAGCTGAGAAAACTCAGGAGAGACTCAGCAGTTCCGCGTTTCTCTGTTTAGGAGCAGCTGAGATTGAAACTAAAATGATAATTGCTGGTCCACCTCAAGTGAGCCTGATCAGGTTAGGCTAACCCATTGTCGCTAACTTCGGGGCTAAACCCCTTCACTTTTGCAGCAGTTTGGGGACATTTTCTTGGTCTTGAGAAGCTGCAGCATTTATTAACTGACACACTGTAGCCTGTACTGTACATTTACTGCCAGATTGACAACTTACTGCCAACCTTTTCCTCTGATGCTTGCAGTCATCGTCACTTTTCTGCCACTCGCTCTCTCGCTCAACCACACACACACACACACACACACACACACAAACACACACACACACACATACATTACGCACTGCTCTAGTCCTTAATGGAGCTATGCTACTCTTATAACAGTACCTGTCATGTAGCTGTCTTTTGAAGAATGAGGAGAGGGAGGATGACTCGAAACAATTCCACAGTAACGTAGGGTGTTCATTAGTAATCATTAGTCATTAGTAGTCCATTGATGTAAATGATTGTGGGGACTTTTAGTTTATTACCACTGTTGCAGAATGAACGGGGGAAACACTGCAGCTGTAGTAGTTACACAGCTGGAATTACTCACATCTTTGGACATTTCTAGAGTTTCTGAGTCTGACAGCAACAAGTCTGACTGTAGAGAGAGTTTTTCTCTTCAATCATCAGGAGAGCAGTGACTGCAGGAACACCAGCAGTCAACGTTGTCGTTCCTGACAGTCTGGTTGCCTTTCTGCCACCATTCTTCGTCTTGTCCTCTTTCATTAGTTTTATCTCCTTTCTGTGAACTCCTGCTCAAATAAATGCGGTTTACCAGTCAAAAGGTAATCACTCGCAATCATCCTCATAGTAGTCCACGGGAAAAACTGTCATTGCATGTTTTTTTAGTTTCCTTACAGTCCAAGTGCAGTGAAAGTCAGCCTCATACATGTAAGCAAACCCGTGCGCGTGGATGAATATGTGGATGGTTCGATTACCTGGCAAACTGCCCCAGATGCAGTTAGCCATAATGCTGCTACAGGCAGCTAGTTCCTGTGTTTACTTTCATTGTCAGACACTTATAATAACAATCTGAGCTTGTCAGCGGAAAAACAAGCACTTGTACTGGATGTACTCTGATCGAGGCACTTGCCCCCAAAGATTACATTGCAGCTCGTTTCGCAGCTGCTGGCTGAAGTGATCTCTCTCAATACTGGACCAATTCCAAAACTTTTTGTCCCCATTAGTCGCTTCGACCCCAGATGATGGGAAAATAGGGTCCATGTTGAAAAATACCAGAATTACCCTTTAAGTTAAAGTAGCTTTTGACACTTGAGAAAAGACACAACACCAGATGCAGGAGGAAGGTGTGCAGCGTCGTTAGGATGGGACTCTGGAGTCAATCTCAACCTCATATTACCTCCTGGAAGTGAGGAATAAGGGGATTTCTAGTCTTATGCTCATTAGCATCCTGTATAATCCTGCTGGTTTTATGCATTTTATTCACTGTAAGGATTTTTTTTCGCTTTATGGTTTTGCTCTGGTATCTTAAGTCATTGTTTAATTTATATAACATAGTCTGAATTACCAGATTATTGCAAATTAATTTCTTCATGTTCATTTTCAGTAGCTACATTAACAATAAAACTGCTTGTTTTATTTTGAAACGTGCGTGAAACTGGATCAAGTGACACTGAAGATTATCATCTTGTCTTTTCTTTTTACACAAGCTCTAAAAACTGGAGCCACGCTGCAGAGGAACTGCAGCACAGTGCAGCACCGTCCTGCTCCCAGTAAAACTATTTCTGCTTGACAGTCATCGACCCGACAGCCGTCCCAAAGGACTGCGAAGGCTTGTGCTTTGTTAGTACTTCAGCTAAAAATCTCTTTTTCTTTTTAATCGGGTGTGTGTCTACTGATGACGTGTAGAGTGAAAAGTGTGTTTTCTGATGCATCTGCACATTTTCATGTTGACGTACTTGCAGCTGTTGGTGGAAAGCTGCGTGAGAGTGACAACAGTAAGACTCCCCTCTTCTCAAGGACAAACTGACACAAAGCCTGCAGCTCGTCTGCTGACGTCCTGCACTGTTGGACACGTTTCTGTCTCCATCTGTCACTGCTGCACCCTGACTCACGTCTGCAGGATGAACGTTAGTGTCACTGTGTTGACAAAAATGGCCAATTTATGGTTTGAAGACTGATAACTAGTTAAAGTTACGTACGTCAGAAGAGTTAAAAGAAACAAAAGATGATGAAATATTTAACGGTCATCACGCTGTAGGTTTGCGTCAGAAATCACCTCCTGGCTTGGTGGTACAGTGACGTTTGGCTGCGACTGCATAAAGCGCTGCAGTGACTCAGCTGTTTCTACCTACAGATGAAGTCTGCCTGGTAACAGAAGCTGCAGGACACGATGGGGGCAGACGAAGATGATTCATGGTGCCTATGTGTCAGATTGTGTATCGAGCTCCTTAGGAAACAAATCTGAATGCATAACCTGAACTCTGAAATCCAACACTGTTGATGTTTTTGTGACATTAATGAGGTGAAAACAGTGAAGGGAAGTTATTATGGAAGCTAATTAGCTGTGAGAAATTATGAATAATCACAACATAGGAGCTTTGATAAACAAATAACACTGAGTAGTTGGTGTGATGTTTTGTTTTTTATCATTTTAACTAAGAACAAAGTGCAGGTCCTGAGAGCGTAGATGTTACACAAGCCATATGATGTTCAGTCTTCATGTTCAGCTAAGTGTGTTACAGCTTGTGCAGGTTGGTGCTGTGTATATAGTGATCTATATTAATCTATAGAGATTGTTGCTATAGTGACGTGTGGCTGAGAGATACATGTGGATTCCACCTCCATTATTTCCTGATGTTTGTCTCCAGACATCATAATTCATATATAAGCTGTTATAACCAGTCAAATTATTAATATTGAATCTATTTCTATATCTACAGTATATATTTATATTCCTTAAGCTCTACTGGAATATCTTTGCATGATTTGCAGTTCGAAAAACTCTTTTTTTATCTTATACTTGCTCTTTATGTAACCCCTCAGTTCAGCCTCTGTATGAAATAGGCAGTTTTAGCTCCTGTCTAGTAGCAGGATTTCACTTTTTTTTTGTTCTTTACTCGATATGGAAACTTCTCAAATACATCACTACGTTTTGGAGTCCGAATACAATCCAAAATGTGTGAATAGACAATATTAACAACCTTAGCATAGTGGGCATGTGCGAACAATCTGATGTCACGTCATGGAGGAAGTTGAGCTAACTTTCCAAATGAAGTTCAGAGCAGACTGAAGCCCTGACTTTTGACTTTTAGAGAGCATTTCTACATATGGTCACCTCAAATTTTGGACCTTTGACTAAGTTTAACATAGACATCTGACATCATTACAGTGTAAAAATGACCAAAAACGTTTTAATAAGTGAGATAAACTCTAGCATACAGCATGGCGTTGTAGGCACTGGAGAATTCAACAGATTTAAGGATTAGGGAGAATAATAAGCAGATAATGTGTGTACATATATATAATAATAAATGAGGGATTTAATGATAATGTTTTGTGTATTTAATCGTGGGTCTTTACTCTTACGTAATCTAAATTAAAATATTTTCAGTAGCGACCTTGAACAGGCGTTACTCAAACAGTGTTCAGGTCAAAGATGTCTGAGGATGTTTGGATAAGACTCAGCAGTTAGCTGACGTCGTAAATTATATTTCTTTGTGTGTCTGTGATCTCACCTTGTGTGATAAAAGACGGGATACTGTCTCACTTGAACTTGTTGCCTGATTGATGGAAAATAGCTATGCCTGAGTTCATCCTCAGAAAACAAAGCAGCACAGAGCTCCAGTGTTTGTTAAATTAATTGAGAGGAAGAGGAGGAAGGGTTTAACAGATGATGGATAATAGAAAAAATTCATTTGTGCAGCCAGAATATTTAATTGTATTGCATAGCAGAGGAAATGGGCAGCTTAAATTACTTAGATTAGATTAAACTTGAGCAAGAGTTTGCACGATGTTAAAAAGAAGAAATTGCACAAAAATATAATTAAAAAGAAGAAAATAAGTTGGCAAAAGGTGGGACGAGGCGCTGTGGGCCAAGCCTGTGATGTCACAGGGTCACTTCTGCTCCCAGTAGACGGGCAGAGGACAGGAAATAGTTGATAAAGAAGTGCAACCTCTGGGTGCAGCTGCACTGAGAGAGGAAATAGAGGAAGGGAGAGACAGAGTACAGAGCGAGAGTGTCACTGATGGTCGTGACAGTGAGGCTGTGAGTCTGGTCGAGCTGTGCATCAGACTGAAACATCAGAGCTGCTGACATGAGCGTGTCGTCTGACTGTCAAAACAAGAGCCTCGCTCCCGTGGGCGACATGTCAGCCAAGAACCAACGCAGGAAGACGCAGCAGAGACGCTTAAAGTAAGTGGAAAGATGGAGTCATGTGGGAGGATGTGACTGGGTTAACTAATGATGTTGCTCCAGCCTCAAGTTTAACTTTTGACAAAACTATTGCCACTCAAGGGCCACTTACTTGTCTAATTTCAGGGCTTTCCATAGTCTAACGAAGTCTTTCTCTGTAGATGGAGTTTGTTTAGTTGTCATGTAGATGTACAAACTTTATTCTGAGAACATTTAAGACTTTGTGTACATATTGTTTTAACTCGCTTATGGCTAATTTTGGCACATTTTATTTTAACGTGGACCACCTCTGTGAGATAAATGAAGCATAAAGCAAACTAACGTCGGTATTTTCTTGTTTCCTAATATTGAGGAAACAATGAGTTTCATTTTTAATTAATATGGCAATTATTTTCTTTATAAATTGGCTAATTTCTGGTCTATAAAATGTCAGAAACTTGTGACAGAATAGAATATTTTCAGTGTAAAACCAACTCATTCAATTTACTGCCACATGAGACAAAGAAAAGCAGAGATTCTCACAACTGAGGGTTATATTTGGCATTTTTACTTCTAAAAATAGCTGCCGACTAAGAGTTTGAGTCCAAAACCAAACTCTGAACATGAATCTGCTCTCAGGGGTTAAAGTCCTCAGGCACCATGACTGAATTCAGGCGTAGAGCAGTTTTAAATTCATACAATATTTAAATTCAATACATTGTACACGTTTCTTCCTCAACAACTTTTCAGGCTCATAAATGTGTTCTTGCTTTAATCCCTGATGATTTGTTTTTGGATGATCAGTCAGTTGATTCAGCTGTGTTTGACTTCCCTTTATGTTTACACACAGAAGCTCTTAAACCGACATGAACGTAACAGACAAAAACTTCTTGATTCAGAGTTTAAAATAATATTTTTCACTCTTCATTTAAGTCTGTCTGGTCATGTACCGCACAGGATCTCTCAGAGGGATCTAGATACTGAAACATGTCACTCTGCGGGCTCAGATTATTTACTCATCTTAAATACGCAGCACATCAGTCATCTGTGTCAGTAACTTCTGTCCCTTTGGATAAAAAATAAAAAAAACTCCCTGGTTTGTTGTTGACTTCCCCTTTTCTCAACAGTGCCACACAGTGAATCAAACTCTGCTGTCGTACATGTGACTGACGTCGTCTGTGTGGTGAATTCTGGTGATATTATTGAATGTTTCTCTCTATGGTGGCTGCTGTTTCTGGTTTTTACATATTTTTTTTGTATCTTAGGAGGAATGCAGTAGGAACAAACAAGTGTGTGCACTATTTAATCTCTTTTACAGTCAATTTTGCACTGAAATACCTTTTTTTTTAAAGCTGTCAGAGTTCTAAATAAAGTCTGTCGTTTAGATGATGGTTAATCTTCAGTTTTCATATTTTGCACTGTCTGCTCAAAGAGCTCGGACTCCTCCTCACTCTAACATCCCCGGGTTCATACCTGCTGATAACATTTGTAGAGGGCAGAAAGGAGTCACACTGTGTGCCGCCACATTTTGATTAATCGTCTGTTCCTGAGCTCTAACCTTTGGCTCTCACTACAATGCTTTAATCACGCTTTGAAAATTAAATTTTTTTTCACATTGACTCCAGACTTAAACCCTGCTTGTGATAAATAAGAGGAAGATTAACACTTAATATTTCGTCCTGCTGCTTTCATGTTTGACTTTGATCACCTGAGAAAAAGTGTTCAGTCTTTGTCAGTATTTGTTGAAATATTCAACTCTATTATTGAATAACTATAGTATGGATGCTGATCCTCAGCACTAACCTGCTTTAATTTGGATTCATTTCACATTACCTTCATATGACAGTAGGTTGATTAATTGAATAGTTGATCAACAGAAAATAAATCACTAACTATTTTAATCATTTGGAGTCATTTTTTAATAGAAAATGCTAAAATTCTCTGGTTTCAGCTTCTTTAATGTGAATATTTTCTGCTTTCTTTAGTCTTCAGTGATAATAAACTAAACATCTTTGGGTTGTAAACTGTTATTTGGGACAAAACAAGACATTTTAGCATCTTGGGTTTTGGGAAACATTGATCGACATTTTTCATTTTAAAGACCAAAATGAATAATCAATTAGATATATTCTTAATGTGTGTGTGAACCTCTGACGCTTTTACTAAAAGTTGGTCTAAATTCAGTCATGAAATTAGGGTTGGGTCATAAGAGAGCAATAATGCATGACAAGTGGAGTCACACGGTTCATTTAGCTTCATCACAACTGTGAAGTTTAGTTACACTACACAGTTTTTATAAACACCACACAGATTTTAAACTCAAGGGCAAAAAGCTTCGGGGGAAAAAAGCCAGTTGGTGAACATTTTAACCAAGCGGCAACCTCCGGGGTTGCAGTTCCTTGAATGGCCACTTGAGGCTGGCTTCAAAAGCGAGTCATTCCCCATAGACTCCTATGTTAAAACGCCCAACTTTGCAGCAGAGATAAACATGTTTACAGCCTGGTACAAAAAATGGTTTTGGTCTCTATAATTAATTTCCCCTTTCATGACAACTGTACGGGGGGTGAATTTTTTTATAACTCACCCGTTTAAATTTTATTAAGCCGTAAAGTTGTATGCATAATGCAAATGCATAATGAAGGACTTGGCTGCTTTGAGTGACAGGTCCGCCAGCCGCTAGGTGGCTTGTTTCAGCAATTCGGCCCGCCTCTTTGCCATTTTTGATTGGCTGGGAGTTAAGCAGCGTCACGCACTGCCAAGATGGTGACAGCCGGAGCGGCTCACTTTGAGCTTCAAAACCGCTCTTCAGAAACCAACGGGTGACTTCATGGTAACTACGTCCATATTTTTATACAGTCTATGATTTTAACACACAATATTTCTCATTCAAGGGAGAGTCGAGGTCTGTTGAAGTATGATACTTTTAATGTTTGTTACTGAATTCTCAGCTCTACATGTGACTGAGATTCTGCTTCCTGAACTCACTCACTGTGCAACTTTTTCACTCATCACCAGATGTTTGTCATGTAATACCTCCTGTTTGTATTTAAAGGGGACGTATCAAGCATATTTATAGGTCTATATTTATATTCTGGGGCTCTGCTTGAATATCCTTACAGGATTTACAGTTCAAAAAACATCTTATGTATCTTATACTGGCCCTTTAAAGCCCCCTTCCCAAGGAGTCCAATCTACTCTGATTGGTTGGTGATGGGTTGGATTTCACTTCTTTTTCCTGTTCTTTACTCGAAATGTTAACTTCTCAGAAACATCCGCACATGTTCGAGCCAACATCAGATTTGAAACATGCGAGTGGACAACACAAACAACCCGTGGAACGATCTTAACAATAAAGGCTATAGAACAGACGGTGTTTTGTGGGCATGTGCGAATGACATTAGTTTCATGGGGAAGTAGAGGAAACTTTGCAAATGGAGCTTCGGCTTTTTGTGGGTATGTGCGAATGACATTAGTTTCATGGGGAAGTAGAGGAAACTTTGCAAACGGAGCTTGCAAAGCAGGTCGAAGCCTGGCCTTTGACTGTCAGAGAGCATTTTTACATACGTTCACCTCAAGTTTTGCAATTTTGATCATGTTTAACATTAGCCAGTCTTAAACAGAGAACAGCATTATAAAGAGGACCTGTCATTATGCCGGCTTTGCTTTTTTTACACTGAACCAAACAAAGCTGGCATAATGCTGCCCCATAATGCTTTCTTGTAACACAGACATCGATCTGGCAATGTGACTACCTCCATTGCCTGCTTAATGGCGGAACAACAATAACCCCCCCCCTCCCCCCATTCTGTATTCGTACCTTTTATATAGAAAGGCAAGGCGGAAAAACAGCACAACATTCCCACTTTGAACAGACTATAAAAGGGGCATCATAACATCATAACAGCATAAAAATAACAGACAATCACAAAAGGCACGTAATGGCCCCTTTAAGCTCAGAGTTGGGGACACGAACTATTCTGTAAACTGTTTTGTAAAAGAGACCTGCTGATGAATAGAAGCTCTGCTGTGTCTCTTGAATCCTACTGAACCTTTATCATCATCCTGGTTCCCATAGCTCACTGAAACCTTTTATCATTTCCCGGCAGTGGAACAAGCGAGAAGGCCCCAGACTGACTGTGCTGACGGCTTAACACTCACAAAGGAATTTGCTGCCGTGCACATCATTCGCTCACAGTCTGCCCGAGCTCCTGTTTACCGGCTGAATAGACCAACGAGCTCCGAATAAAGAGCCTCAGTCTGAAGCATTTGTTTAGGCCATTGAGGGCCTCACTGTTTAAAATTCACAACCTGCTGTCCTCTGCTCTATTTTATTCCTTTAAAAGTACCAAATACAGGAGGGTTAATGCAGGTGTTCGTGCTGCTGAGCTTGTGTTAGCCAAGGTCAGGGGGAACACACCGAAGCCTGATTGGCTGAGGGATTTCCTGTTTGAAACCACCCAATAAAGAGCGACTGGGGGGGGGGGTTAGCATGATGAGGTAATGCCTCTTTCTTTTTTTTTCTGTGAAAGGGCTGACATCATCGCCGTGGCATTCTCCGTTGCCATGGAGAAGGAGGAGGGATTGAGGAGGGGAGGGAATGATAAAACAGGGGGCACAAAAAGGGGCGCGTGGGAATGGGATGGATATGTCCTTGTTGTTGAAGGTGTGAATGTGTGAGAGCTGAATGAATTTAAATCAATTGAACTCACACAAATTAATCTACGTTTGTTTGGTCGGATAAAGTCTCGTCACACACTGCAGGTACATTTGTTGTTGTTTGCGTTTTGGGAATCCTCCTGGAAAATATCAGGAGTGGAAATCCTGGCACTCGACCAGGAATCCTCGTCTATTTATGTCTTCCTCTAAGGGGGAAGAGAGGGGTCTCCCCCAGACAGTCTGCCATTTCCTCTGCTTGTCTTTCACCGGTGTGTGTGTGTGTGTGTGTGTGTGTGTGTGTGTGTGTGTGTGTGTGTATGTGTGTATGTGTATGTGTGTGTGTGTGTGTGTGTGTGTGTGTGTGTGTGTGTGTGTGTGTGTATGTGTGTGTGTGTCCCTCTAACCCACAACCCCCTTCTGTCCTTCCCAGAGGTTGAGTTCGCTCTTTGTCAGTGAGGATTTCAGCTTAGCCTGCAAGAAGCTTTAACAGTCACGCACTGTCACATTTTCTATAGCAAACACGTTTGTTTTCGTCACCGTCAGACTTCATTCGTTTGACGTTTATTGTCTAATTTTCCTTCATTTACTGGACAGACCAGTCAGTTTATCGGCTTATTGATCTGCAGTACTCAAGCATTTCTGCTGTCTTTGCAGATAGAAAGGAGATGAATGTCCTTCTGAGCTTGATGAAAGATGATGGAAGATTTAATAATTAATGAGAAGCTGCTACGTGTGTGTATGTGTGTGCGTGAGTGTGTGTGTGTGTGTGTGTGTGTGTGTGTGTTTTAGAGGTGTGGCTCCTCGTGAATCTTTCAGCTTGGCATCTGTCTGCTGGTAGTGATCCTGCTCACACCTCTACCAGTGTTTCCTTTTGACTCCTTCTGCTTCCTGTAGTGTTTTAATGACCTGTGGCTACACACACACACAGACACACACACACTCACACACACTTATACACATACCCACCTACACACCTACACACACCCACCTACGCACACACACACACCATAAAATGCTGACAGGAGCTGGGTGGTCAGCGAGGTTTGTGTGGGAGTCAGATCAGGTTTTATTTCGCTGCGAGGCATTCAAGGACTCATTTGAAAAGGGGAATTGTCAGTTACAGTGTTGCTGAATGTCTACAGCTTCGTTCAGACAAGAATATTTATACTTTAGATACATGTTGCAGAAGCTAAAGGTCATCTGAGGACCATTTTAGCTGAGCAGCTGCAGAGCAGATTGAGACCACAAAGATCTGCATGTCAGTTCAACTTTGCCCAGTGACTGCTGAAATAATGGAAACATTTAGCCCTAATCAATAATTACTGATCCGTCTGCATGTCTGCCTTTTTGCTTTTGTGTAGGTGACCCTAATTCATGGTAACCTGCTATTAAGTCTTAATAAGCTAATGTTAATTAGCAGAACCATTTAGCTATTTGATATTTTTTCTTTACTTATTCTAAGAAAATTTTAATTGTGTTTGTTTTCTAGTTTTTCTTTTCCAGTTTAACCTACGTCTGCAACTACTGACAGTTATTTTCATTAGTGATTAATCTGCCAATTATTTTCTTGGCTAATTAATTAATTAATTTGTTAATTTTAAAATTGATTGATTTGTTGATCTATCAGCTATGAAATATCAAAAAATAGTAAAATAATTCCCACAGTTGCTCTGAATAATTTCTCTTCAAATAACTTGTCTTGTCCAAAACTCAAAGAAACTCAAAGAAAAGCAGCAAATCTTCAAATTTTAGAAGCTGGAACCAGATAATATCTGACTGTTCTGCTTTAAAAATTATCAAAAATTAACCAGTTATGAAAGGGGTGCTGAATAATTTTGTTAAACGACTACTTGATTCATTGTTTCAGCAAGAATCTAAACCAACACAAGCAAAAAGTAACGTAAAAATATACAGTAGTGTTATGTCTTTGTGTTTTATGTGATGTATTTCGGTGCATTTTTCTGATTTATTAACACACCTGTATGTCATCATGGTTCATTCTATACATTTGCATTTTCATCCTCGTCAGCGGTTGAGCCGCTCTGGGAATTTAATTCCATTCATTCATTCAGACCTGATGTTTTTTCATTCAACATCGACTCATTCATCTCAGCCGGGACAAATTAATCATGTTAGGTATTGACCCGGGTCAGGCCGTCCACTTGATAAATAGGATGCACAGTCGTTCAAAAACATATTACATCATGAAACCGTCCATTGAGATAATTTCACTGGGAATAATAAATATGAATAACAGTAGACTGATAAAGAGCAGCGCACAGATAATTCATCTGCCATCACGTAATTACTCATATACACAAATACGCATTACTGGAAGCTGTAATTAAACACTGAGTTTAAATGTATAATCATAATCATGATTTAAATTTAATTTTTTTCTCTTTTTCACCTTTTTTTTTTTTAACAATTTCTTGTTTGTAGAATCTAAAATGTTGCCCTGTGACCTGCTTGCAACACCTCGTCACATGATGTGTATGTCACTGAACTGAGAGCAGTTTAACCTCAATGTCATTTTTCCTTCTCAGAATTTTATTTCTTTTGAATTGGCTTTAAAGGTCCAAAAAAGTAAAATATCCAGTCCTATTTTGCTAAAAAAAAGAGCGGGGATTAGAGATAAGTCAGGAAAAAATGGTTTAAATGTTTTTTGCCATGTTAACAATGTGGCTCTGAAGATTGCGGTGTCGGTTTATCCAACACTTCGGTCCAGACTGAAATATCTCTACAACTGTTGAATGGATGCCATGAAATTTTGTACAGATGTTCAGGGTCGTTACCTTTTCATGTATCATCAGGTCAAAGTTTGATGTGATACTTGATACTCTATGTGAGTATTCTCTAACATTTGCTGACATGTTTAGTGAATATTCAGCTCATTGATTGTAAATAAATCTGAAAGATCAATACATGAGATGATTCCTTGTGATGTTCTTTAACTATGGAGTGCCGCCTTTTTCTGACTTTGTTCTGAAGAATAAAGACAGTGAATTTTTTTAAAGGCAAAGCAACCAGCCGAATTTCAGTGCAAAAGAAGCGCACCTGTTTCCTCTTAGTGAAAGTTGTGAGTACGTGCTGATAGACCAAAATAAAAATGGTGAACAAGATAATCATTCTACCTGCTAAACATCGGCATGCTAATATGCTCACATATTAGCATTTAGCTTAAAGAGCTGCTCTACAACCTCACAGGGCCACTAGCATGACTACAGACTTATTTCCTTCTGTATTTCCTATGGCTGGAAACCACTGACCTAAAAATCACAAATGTATGAAAAGGAGCCTTTGCAGATGACTGACACTGAGTAAGTAAATGTGACAGCCTCCAGCTGCAGTCTGGTTTTTGTGAACAGAAGAAGGTGAGAGGCCGGGACCAGGCTTCCTCCCTTTGACCTGGAAAACAGAATTTATTAGTCCCTCAGACACTTTTTGCTAATTCCATCAAGGATTTGAGCAGGAGGGGGCGACAGTTTTAGATTTACTAACTCTACTCCCTCGTTCTGATCCTCTCTGTCATTGGTTGTTTCCTGGCCTTCGGGGAATCCAGCTGGGCTTCACGGTCTGAAAGCTGCTCTGCTCCCTCTCATTTGTTCATGGTAGTTATTTATGTACCAGCTCAGCCTTTTCTTTGTCTTTGACATTTGTCTTGTCTCGCAGGTTATTATGTCTTAAATCAATCAAACCATCCGTGTTATTTAGTCTTTATTATCGTGTCATTTGCCCCTCTGATATTACTTTTTTTAAATACTCTTACAGATTTTCTGTGTGTACGAGAGACTGCTAAGCTCTTCACCCAGCCAGATTTTTTTTTGGAGTATCATAGCAGAGCGGGCAAAGACTTTCTCTGAGTCTTTCACACTGATAATCCTCTTACACGTCCATGTAGATGCACATGCAAGCACGGTCACACAGAAAATACCCAAACGTGAGCACAAAAACACGCGTTAACACACTAACCGTCATTCCTGGAATAAGGATTGGTTTTTATTGTGGTGGGAGTCTTGGTTGTAACTGAGCAACGCTGCCTGTCTCTTCTACCTCTGAGATAAGATTATTGTCCTCGAGGCAGAAATTTTTGGAGTCTCTATCCTGGAGTCGCTAATGTATTCACTCATACAGTATCTTTAATACTCTACCATCACTCCCAGCCTCGCTTGGAGCGGTTTTACTACGAAGGAAGTGAACCTCAGAGCATTAAGATCACTCCTGCCTCTGTGCATGTGTGTGTGTGTGCAAAGTGCAGGCAAGCACATCTGTGTTTCCTCCCCAGGTATGACTTTGCCTCAGCAGGGGTCTGCAGGATGTGTGTGTGTGTATCTGCAGTGAAAGCCGGTTATTGAGCGGCAGAGAGCCAAGACAGCTGAGTAGCTCCTGGCTCGGTGTTGCGGACGTCTTCTGAAAGCTTTGACCCACTTCCAAGTCCCCCCCACCCACCCACCCACCCCCAACCCCCAACCTCACCCCCACCACCCTCCCCCACTCACCCAAACACGCTGCATACTGAAGCAGCTCTGCAACAATCTGCTGATCTCGCTGCAGTGAAGCTCTGCATGCGGACGCTGGGGAGAGTGGGTGTGTCTGTCTAATAAATAAATTGTGTGAGTGTCTGTATGTGCTGCAAGGTTATGTGTGTGTGCATGTGTGAAGTTGTGTGTACAGTATGTGCAGGCTTACAGTAGGCGAAAGACTTGGGGCAAAGTCACAGAAAGTTGCTGCTTCTGCTGAATATATTAATGAGTTGTTGTTTTACCAACCAGCTACGAAACATTGAACAGCAAAGCACACAGGATGTCACAGTATAGATAGATATAGATATTAAATGGATGTAACTGCACAAGTTGGGTCAGATTTTTGTTCTGCGATATGCACAAAATCTTCCATCATTTAATGAATCTGTATTATTTTTGAGATATGGATATATATATAGTCAATTCTCTGGAAATTCAATTGAGGCACTGATACATGCAGAATAAGCAGGTCAATTTTTGCCAAATCCAGGAAATGAAATAGAAAAAATATGTGGTGCTTAGGAGATGTTAATATTCCCTTAAAACAGTCATTGATGTGCAACGTTGTCGACAATAGTCTTAAGGCTGAAACATGCTTCTCTAGGCTGCACATTGGCATGGACATGTGCACAGGGGTGTTTCTTTTATACTTGTATGTACAACGTTTGAACTGTGGAAGTAATTTTTCTCCACTTCAAACCCACTTCCCACAGGGATTTGGATCAACCACTCAGCTTGCTTGATGTGCACTTCTGCATGATGTGATCTTGAGATTTGGGAGATTTGTGACCCCCTTCTCTGCAGAGACATTTTATGTTTATCTTCACAGAAAAATCTCTGACAAATATCTCACAGTATATCATCACATTGCCCAACCCTTGTGATGTTGGTGTAAATTGTAATGAGACAAACACAAACTGTAAATGTATTATTGAAACTTTAATGTTTAAAGTAACAACTTAGAGTAACATTTAATGTTTAATAGTAATATTTCAGGCTTAAACTGGACCAACACCTTCAGTATGCAAGCAAAGAATGAGCCTTAATATATCAGTACTCTCTCTGGTCATGGTCATGAGTTGCAGACTCAAAATATTCAAATTGCATTTTAATATTGCCTCTTTATTCAGATTATTTCAGCAACATGCAGCATGTCAGAGACACTATGAGACACACTATCAATGGTTGACTGAATTAAACTGTAGCCTTTTGTAAATGATCAACTAAAAATACCAGGTTTGAACTTAAACTGTGCAGGTTTTATTTATTTATTTTACATTTTTTATGCACAAAGTTTCTATTCTACACCCATGGTCATGTTTTTGTCCCTTTCTTCCATCTTTTCAGTTTGACCATGCTCCTGAGGTTTCTTATTTAGTTTAATGTGAGCTCAACAAAGTGATTTCCTATCAATTATATTAAAATGGCAATAAAGTATTGAATCTTGCTATTTTACAACCCAAAGATTTTCAGTTTATTATCATAGAAGACTAAAGAAACCAGAAAATATTCACATCTGAGAAGCTGGAATTTGAGAATTTGAGACATTTTTTCTTAAAAAATGTCTCAAATTCGATTAAATGACTAATTCTTGCAGCTCTAAATACAGTAATTACAGTCTTGATGTGTGGCTGAAAACATTAAGGTGAACAAACAAACAGCAGTACATTAGATATCATTGCAAATTAATCATTAATTAATTAACCTCAGCAATAACAGTAAGATGAAGAAACTTAAATCACATGTAAACGGCAGGACATTGGGATGTGATGAGGGACAAAGTGAATTATTCTGCTCCACACATTGAAGCCGTGCACACTCTTGTTATTGTCAGAGCAAACAGACCTTGCTTTAAGCGGCCCCCGAGCAGGGACGGGGCCAGACGGCCGGCTGACGGGAGGGAAGCTCCACAGGGAAGCAGTGGAAACACTCTCTTAGTCATGGCCTTTAGACGCAGAGATTTAGACAGATTACAAACAAGCACACACAAGCCTGCAAGCACGCAGATGCAGAAGTGCACAAAGTCACAGGCACAAACGTAACATACACAGAGAGATTAGCACACTTTTCATTTATGGACACACACACACGCAGAGTAAGTGTGTCCACATCAACACATGCATGAAAACACAACGTTTACAGACACATTTTCTAATCTATACGATAATCAGTTAAGCGCTACTGTTTTTATTCCCAGAGAATTTCTCCACCTCGTGTGTTTCACCAGAGGCTCCTGAGTCATGTGGGATTGTTAACATCCTCTTTCCTATGAAATCCTTCTTATCGTCTGTCATCACCTACCGGGAAATAACCTTTGCTCACTGGTTTGTGTCATTATTTTGAATATCACACCAGCATGTGCGGCGGTCTGTGTTTTAGTTATTTGCATTGTAAGTGAGCTCGGAGTGTATCCTCCCTGCACACTATTACTATTACCGAATCAACACCCTCCGACTGTCTCCATCTTGTTGTCATTCGCCCTTCACTCTGTCAGCAGCTGATGTCTATCAGACTGATGTCACTCTGGACTTTTAGAGCAGCTCACTATTGAACTCCGGTGACAGGCGGTCTGTAGATCTGTATAGATGAAGCTGTTTGATGATGCTCCGTATCAGGCTGTCTGCTCAGGAGAAGTTACATTGATGAGGCTGATCAGAAAAATCAGTATTTATTGATCAATAAAACCTGTACAAACACCATCTCAACAACACAGGTTCATTTCTGGAAAAGCAAAACACATCATGCTGCTTACATTTTCATTTATTCTTTAATTTTAAGTCAAACTTGCATTTGAATTTGCCTCAGTTTTTGTGTAAGGAAATATAAACAGTAGCACTTTACTCTGAGTCCCCTATTTAGCATTTATAAGTAGTGTATAAACATGTAATAAATGGTTTATAACACACTATAATGTAGTTATGCTGTAAGTGTTTATTAAAGTACGCTCATAACTGGAGGCTGGTATATAAACAGATGATGAACGACAATATAGTAAAACACAGTTGTAATATAAAATAGGCCTATGTCTTCATAGGAGAAGTTATAATTGTTGACAAATATTTACAGTATAAACCATTTATTAAATGTTTATAAACTGTTTATAAATGCTAAATATGGGGAGTTAAAATGTATAATCTATGATGATGATGCAGCTATTTTTTTTTTTTTTTTTTGGACATATTTGTGGAAACTTTCTAATGTCCCGTTAACGTCATGTGAGATGGATGATTGAGATGATACGCATGTTAACGACGTGAAGTGTTCTTCAAGACAGTTGAATTATTACAAAGTTGGTTGTGTGAAGATCAAAATATATCACGTATCCATTCAGCTTGGGTTTTATTACACTGACTGTTGGTTTTAGGCTGATGACAGGCGTCCATATTTGTTTGGTTTTCAGGCACTTTCATATTATGAAGTGCCAAGTTAGAAATATCAGAGCTTGTTGATGTGAACGTTAGTCTGAAACATCTTAAAAACGGCTTTTAAAAAGCCAGTTTTCTAACATAAGCACTAGATGTTACTTTCGTTCATGGTATTTTGAACTTAATCTGCAGCTCTCTCAGCGCTGTCATAATATCTAAAGGAGATGGGCTAGCTAGCGTTAGCTTTTTCTTTTCATGGTTTCAGTTGTGGTGATGGAGAATGACTCACAGCAACAGGTCATCCTTTAACTTCAGCGCTCTGTACGTTACGTTGTGATTCAAATCAGCTCAAGTCTATCTGAAGAAGTCAAAACAAAAACTGAAGGAACATTTCACTGAAAAGCATGTTGTTGCAGCAGACTGCAGTGACGTTGTTTTGTCTTTGTGATCTTCCCACTGTGTTTCTAGGACTTAGTCATAGTTGCGTGTTTTCATGTGATCTCATTTGTCTGTTCCACCTCAGGTAGGGCGGAGTGTGACCGAGCCACAAAGTGACTCATTATCAGCATGAAAACTATAATTTGGGGCCCTGCAGGGTGTCATTATGAGGTTTAAAGTGCAATTTAGTGCAGTACAACATTATGTTCTGTCAACACAATAACAACCTCACTTGGTGTTCACTTTGAAAGGTCCTGAATTGCTGAATCAGTTACATACGGATGCTTTTTGCTTTCACTAAAGGTTTTACTTGTGTTTCACTCAAATGTAGAAAAATGCTACTATTCACCCTGAAAAGACACATTGATTGATCAATCATTTTACGGTTGTTTATTAAGCAAAAATGCCAAATATTTGCTGTTTTAGCTCCTCAAATGTGACGATTTTCTGTTTTTTCAGCAGATTTTGGGACCTTAGATGGATATCTTTCACTATTTGTGACCATTAATAGAGTAAATGAGTAATGGATAAATCAGAATAATTATTAGTTATAAACTTACTCTATTTACAGACATTTAGAGGTTGTCATTCATCATTTCTGACTAACTCACTCATTAACTCACCTTCTTGTTTCTGATGGCTTGTCTGCATTAAAGTGTTGCACTCATGTTGATCTAAAGGATTAATGATGGGATTTTATCCTTAAATGCAGATAATTAAGCACTGATTAAAGCTCTCATGATTTCTCTCCATCTCTTCTTCTTTCAGGTGTTGTGAGTGCAGCGCCTCGCTGTCCCACTGGTATTATGAAAAAGATGGACGGCTCTTCTGCAAGAAGGACTACTGGGCCAAATTTGGGGAGCTGTGCCACGGCTGCAACGACCCGATCACCACCGGCCTTATCATGGTAAGAGGATCCATCTGCTGACTGTCATCTCTCCTCACCTCCCCGGTCCTTTATTTGCAGAAAAACCTCAAGTTACAGTTTTTGAGCTGTGTCACTGACATACATGCAGGACACACACACACACCTGAGTCCATACATTTACCGCCTCGCTACTAGGTGTGCGCAAACATTAATATATGCACATAGGATCTGTGCCAGACCTGTAACTGACCCTGACGCCTTTGTCAGCTTTGTCAGATTGTCTTACAGACCACCGGGGCTGTTGTGACACAGGAAATCAGAGACGTTCAGGTGCGTTGATGTGGTCACTTGCACCGGAAAGCAGATAAACAACAGAATGATAAGCTGCTTTATAGAAAAGACAAGAAACGAGCATCAAAGGAGAGTCGTCAATATTTGTTGATTAGTGATGGAATCACACACACTCAAAGCTTAAAGAAACTGATTAATAATATGTTGGTGTAATAAATATGTTGTCTTATTATGTCTTATTTTCCTGATGAGTTTTCTGCTCCTGTTTGGTCATTTCTGGCTTTAATGTACCCGGTTTCTGGGGACGTTGTGGTTCATGGTCGGCGTTTTAACCCCGAAGCTGTACTTCTGTTTCTGTACACACACAAACTAAAATAACACACAAAACCGACTTCTTCCTCCTCCGATACCTCTGATACCTCAATTCAGCCGATGACATTTCCTTTTCTTTTTTTAAAATTTAAAATCATTATACATCACTACATGTACAGTAGCTTATGAGGATCATAAGGTAACATGAGGTCGGAGGTTGCAGTTGTGCAAGTGGAAACACAGAATTCTGTAATGACGTTGACAAAGAAAATGTATTTAATGTGGATTTGGTCACATCTTCCGATCTGCTTTTCTTCAAAATACAACTTTTAAAGTGATTAAAGCAGGTCTTACTGCAGCAATAATGTGATCCACATGTCACTCAGTGTAATCCAGAGATCCAGAGCCTGTAATGTGCTTTGATGTTCAGAGTCATTTATGTCACCCTGCTTCCAATACCGGATAGAGGAAGCTGTATTGTACAACAACAGAATGGTTTATGAAATGCATTTTCCTCCCTGCTCCTTCATCACTCGTAGCCTTTGAAAACTAATCCTTGTTGTTTTCACAGCACCCAGTAAATTTAGAATTATCTGCATGGCAGCAGAGCAGACGATATGAAAACCACCTCAGCTGTGTGTGTGGAAATATGTGAGGCTCATATTCTGGAAAACTACAGCCTGTCATCTTTGCATGAAGCTTATATGAGAGCGAAATTATCCACAGAGAACACTTACTGATCATTTGCATTTTAGAAGGTGTCATTCGCAGCTGACAGCATGAAATGTCCAAGTGCTTTTTGAAGTGGGATTTATTTTAAATGATCTCAATTTGTGTTTCAGTCGTACGCAGTGAGGAAGATTTAGGATTTAGGAAAATATCTATACTGTTAAATTATGTAAATGATCTGTTTATTGAAGAATAATTAGGTAGATTCAGTATATTTAGTAGAATGAAAAATTCCAGTGTAAAGGTAATGAATTGTTTCTTGAGTGACTTTTTGCTAAATCAATAAACTTCTGACTGTTGGAGGTCCTCTGATACTGATAAAATATAAAGCTGAGTGCATCCGTCGCACATAAACTACCCGCTCTGACACATTTGCCTATCGGTCAGATACTGCAGCCAGCAGCTTCTGGCAGGTCATGTGTCATTGTGTGTGTGTGTGTGTGTGTGTGTACATTTTATCATTTCCACTGCCCCCAGACTGCAGTGCAATCTCAGTAATGAAACATATAGGAGAGTATAAAGTGAATTAAGTGGAGAGATTGCTGCATTACCTCTCCTCTCTTTTCTCCTTCTTTGGTTTATTGCTCTTCTTACAGTGCAAAGACGCTGATTGACCATCTCCGCAGTTACACCTTAGCGCATTTGAGATCGGTCAGCTAATCAGGCGTTATTGCCTGTGTGGCCAGAGCAATTGTATTACCACATAGACAGACAGACCAAGGTCGGCTCCTTGTCTCTGTGCCACACCCAGAGAGAAGTCTGGTCTGACATCTGCCCAGATTAGCAGGGAAACACAATCCTATTTACAAAATTCACTGATGCCACTGCACCTGAATGAGCTACGCACTCGGCTGTCACAGTCAATGAAAACATTTCATGATGCAGCGATGACTCAGAGTCTGCAGACAGAAATGTTGAATTAGATGGTCAGCCAGAGAGGAACAATATATGAGCAAAGAAAGGAGATGTGGTGATTAATACTACTACTGATTGTCTCTTTATTCCTTTTTTAATCCTGACCTCTGAATCTTTTCATAAATATAATAGCTCAGCTCAGGTTGAGAGACACTCTAAAAGCCTGTTTGTGATGTTCATGAAAGCGTACGAGCAGATGATCATCAGCAGGGCGTTTCCTGCAAACACAAAGACCAGTGTGGTAGTCCAGAGAGCAAACAGGTCAAGGAACAAGTGATTTTTTAACATTGCATTAAACATTTTAAACATTAGAATTGGATTTGTGATCAGTATAGAGGATAAGTTGCAAGCAAGTCATTATTTTCTCAAACTACTACTTCTTTAGGTAACTACTACATCTCCGTGTTTCCTGTCTGGCTTTCTATTGTGTAATATTCAATAAAGGTTAAAAAAAAAAAAAAAAGCTCCTCACCACCTTTTGCAGCCTTGTTGGAGGTCTGCACTCTCTGAATGCCTTCGGTTTTTTACATATCATTATTACATTATCAAACACAATATCTGACAATAGCAAAGTCACCAAAGTTACAGACAATGACCAAAATACAGGATATGCACTTTGTAGTCTCTTGCTTGCTTCAGGCTTTCAAGGTCACTTGCTCTGGAGCTTTTGGCTGTTTCAGAGGTCATTAGATTGTAGATGTTCAAACTTTTTGTTATTCTGAGCACCTTTAGGACGTCTCGTCCATGTTGGCCTAAATGTTGAGCTTTAGATCTTGAATTCATCCGCGGAAACAGAGATTGATAAAACAATTTCCACTCAAGGGCCACTTACTCACTTGTTCTGGAGATTTGGACCATATGAGAGTCTTCATCAGCAAGTAAGGTTTGCACCGTTGTCATGGAAATGTAGATGTTCAAACTCTCCATGGTCATGAGCACTTTTAAGACAAAAACAAACTCCATGTTGGTTCAAGAACAAGCCAGTAATTAGACCTTGAGTGGTCAAGAATGAAGCTCAAAATAACTTGTTTCATATCGGTGAACATAAAAGATTTTCTCTCTTTTGGAAAAGTGATTCTAAATCATTTTTATTGTTTTCATAGTTAAACTGTTCAGTAACCACAGCTGCCCTGTTGATGGGGCCATTGTCCTAACTGAATATGGTCTTAGGATATTATTGTAAAGAGAATCAAGAGCAGCTGTGAGTGATTGTGTTTGTACAGTATGAACATGCTGGTGTGTGTGTGTGTGTGTGTGTGTGTGTGTGTGTGTGTGTGTGTGTGTGTGCTTGCAAACAGGTGTATGCAGATGTGCAGCATCTGCTCCTGTCAGCACTTTTCAGCCTTGAGTTAAACTAGTAGTAACTCAGCCAGAGGACGTTATTTACTGCCTTCACTGAGATTGATTTATGTTCTCAACACTGAGTTAACTTCTGTAATTAAATTCCCTCCCTGCTCTGTCAGATAAATCTCATCCCAGTGATCTCCACATTATTCAGTTTAGAGTCAGTCAGTCTTTCTTCTACCAGCTCAGGTCAGATGGGAGCGCGGCCAGACATCGACCTGGGCCTGTTGGTGGTTCTGGTTTCTCACCGTCACTGTTACACTCTGTCATCAGCCTGCTCTTCCATTTTAAGCTTATAGATGATCAGTGAATTCAACCTGAAGAGACCAACAAGACTTTAAGGATGGCTTCAACTTTTCACATTTAATGACTGAGTGATGATGTAGCTGAGTTTATGTAGGTGAAGATGGAGTTAAATTGATCCCCGACGCAGGAACAGGTCGGTTAATTCTGGAGTGGAAAAGGAAATAAAGATTAATTGAATGTGAGAAATTTATGAGCTGGTTTAGGAATAATTTTAGGAAGAATGAGGTTTAAACTGACTGGATGAAAGGCTACAGAAACATAATTTGGTGTGTGTGAGGAGATCTGACTTTTGTAGCTGAACATGAAGGTCACGACTTAATGACAAGTAAAAAGTTGTTTCTTGCAATAGATTGAAAATGATGAATGAGTCCCAAACTGTTTGCGCCATTTTTAGTGGTTTTAGAGTCAAGCTGATTAAGCTGATTAACCTTGGCAGCACCGAACTGAACCTTTATCTGGCAGTCCATCAAGTCCTGTTTATACGACCAAGAAAATAATGAATTTGCTTTTTTCTTTATGTTCTTTGTTCTACTGGATCCACAAAAGCTTTTTTCATTCATTGAGGGTTTGGCCCGACTAGCCTTTTGTTAAATCTTTGGGACTTTCTTTGCTTCTGGTTTTCATTGTTAGTTTCTAAAAAATTCAAGAAGTCTCAACACTTTAAGGTGAAATCTAAGAGTTTCCCCTGATATCACAAAAGCTTATGATTCTTTGGGGGTTTTTTTTTTGGCTTCATGTTGCCCTTTTCCAACTCTGAAAACCCAAATCACATGTTTTAAAGTTATGTAATGTGCCGTAGCTTCCCTGTCACCCCCTCTCTGTATCAGTTATTAATTTCTGTTTCAATCCGCTAGTTTCATTTCAATCTTTATACATTTCTGTTATTGGAGCACTATGTCAAACAAATAAGAAAAGTATCTATGACATGGTGTTTCCAGTGTAAGATACACAGTTAGCATGTTTTGTGCCATGTTCTAGTTTTATTAAATAACTTCAGACAGTTTCATTATTAAACTCAATGAATCACCAAAAAGTAATGAGAGACAGCAGCTTGGCTTCAGTGCCTTCTTGCTTTAGTTTCGTCCCGCCATCATGACTGGTACAGTATACTAAAATTGTCCTACACATGTGGTTAGTATTGAGAAATTCTTACATTGTTCTGGGTTGGAAATCAAATCAATGGAAAGTCCCAGAACTGTAGTGAACTTTATCAACTCCCACGGGTGTGATGTAGTTTTGTGTTTCAGGGGGATCTGCCAGTTGTTTCTGTTAACGCCTGGTGATCGTTCTGTCTCTAAGTAAAGACAAATGTGTTATATAAATGTTGGGAAATGGTATTTGTCAAGATGTTCAGATTGTGATATTAGTAACAGGATTGGCTGTTGATGATCTCATCAGTGATGCTGAGCACAGCACCCTGTCACAATGTACAAATTTGTTTTGCATAACATTTATGAAAAGGGAAAGTTTTTCTTTCATTTTGACTCCTCATGAAGGTCTGAGGTCAGGCTCACATACAGAGCAGTGCCCTAACGTAGCTGCTGATAAAGATATTTCAGCTGGATGGTTGTGTGCTGTGAACTTCTACATTTATGTAGATGGTTGATCTTTTATTCACTGTGTGTTTTTTTTGTTTTGTTTTTTTAATTTAAATGTTTCAAGCAGCATCGACACTTTCAAATTAAAGGAATCATAACCTGACCAGTGATCTTTAGCATATTCTTATTTTAGAGACGTGTTTAGCATTTCCTCTTTCCAGTGTGGCAACACTGACGAAAGCAACGCCATGGGTAGACTGAAATCCCCCTGTGGGGGCACCGCTGTGGCCTGTGGGTTTCACTTCTCATTTGACTGCCTGCATGTCTGAGTAAATACAACTTTTTGTTTAAATTTATATTTTTATCTACGGGTGTGTTGTTAATGTTCAGGTATTTAACATGAAGTCACTACAACAACCAGTTTACCAAATCAAAGCTTCAAACTCTCAAAGTTAGTTAGTTTGAAAGATTTCTTCTTCCAAAATTTGCCCCACAATTTTTCAAGTTTGTCTTAAAACAACAGTCAGGTGCCCAAATGTATACTGAACCAGTTTTGCTTGCTGTCATCATTCCTGGAGAGTCATACCAGACATTAAAAGGTCCCCTCCTGATGTGCTTTCAATGTGATGGGGGCTGGAGCTGATATGAGGCTCCAGCAGACTGAGTTAGTCAAATTAAGTGGATATATTTCAAAGTCACAGTTGTTTTTAGCATAAAATTTCCTCTTTGTGTTTCCTGGAACAGTGTTCACGTGTTGAGCTGCAGTGGGAGGATGGTACAGTCAAATGTTTCATACTTTCTCATTCAAGAGGGCAGTAAAGTGTCCAAACTTTTAACTGGTACTGTATCATTACACAGAATATAAAAGAGGGGATTTTTCTTCTGAAAAGACTGATTTGAGTTACTCAGATGGCTGAAGCTTCATATTAACTCATTTTAAACTTGACTACATATTTTTAGGAGGATTTGGATTTTGACCCCCATCACTTCATCAGGATAGGTGTGTTATTGGCCAGGATGAACAAGAAAAACCTGTTTCAGTGTTCATATGGACACCTATGGACATTATTGCTTAACATACATAAAAATTTCCCTAAATTTTCCCTAAAATTTTTGTAAATGGGCATATTTGTGATCATTGCATTCCTGGATCTTTTTTGTTTTTTGTTTCATCTTGTTCCTTCAGATAATTGACCAAATGCAAATGATTGCAAGATATTTGTATTTATATTGAGACAAATACTCAAATAGAATCAAAATCAAAGAGGGAGAACTTAGTTTCAGACTCATCAATGCAAAAAAATCATACGCAGAAAAATTCCATTATCGAATAAATTGACACCGTCAATACCATTAGTTGGTTTTGAGTAAAAGTTACTCAAAAAAAGTTATGGTCTTGTAAAAAGTTACAAGCTTATTAGTATTTCTTGTGAGGTGAGAAACTTGCTCTATTCTTTAGAGCTGCAACAATTAATCAATGAATCGATTAGTTGATCAACATAAAATTAATCTTCAACTATTCTGATCATTTTTCAAGCAAAAAACGCCAAATAATGTTGTGTTCCAGCTTCTGAAATGTGACAATTTTCTGTTTCTCTTGGTCATACACAGAATGACAGTAAATTTAATATTCTTACATTTTAGACTGTAAGAAGAAACGCAAGAAATTACACATGCAATTACAATTTTTTTCACTATTTTTTTTTAACATTTCATAGACCAAACGATTAATTGAGAGAATAATTACCAGATTAATTGAAAGAGAAAATAAAAGTTAGTTGCAGCCCTACTTATCCTGTACATGAACTATGTTTTCTGCACATTAAAAACATGCAGGAAGTTACTGAACATCACAGACTGATGATGTTTAAAAGTTAATGTATGCAAGGGTGGAATTGTTCTTGAAGTGTCGGACAATTATGAGTAAAAAAAAAAGAATATATATCAAGTCAAAAAATGTGGTGACTTTTGATTTAAGCCCAGTATCTTGATATTAGACTGTAGAAGTGGAGAAATTGATACCTAGCCTGTTTTAAGACTGATGTACAAATACAATATTGTGTAATTGTGTATTAAAACAATCAGAACTAAATTATAACCAACAGCTGAACTCTGCAGGAAGCTTTTTAAGCAATCTGATCATTCAAACTAACTTTGTGGTATCATCTGTATGCTGACCTGTTACACAGATATTTCCTGTACTTTACTCTGGAACTGTCTCTAATGCTGCTCCCATAACTCCCACAGTAACTTAATCATGTTTTCCCTACCAGCCATCTCTCCCTGCAGTCTGTCTCCTGTATGTCAACATAATAACCAACAGGCAGTGCAGAGAGTGCATCTGACTGACTATTAATATCTGCCCACTCAGAAGCTTGTAAATGAGGGGAGGGATCGACATTGACATGCAGGACATGTTGATGGCATTAGCTAAAAGTGAGAGGACAAGGACAGAGACACATAGTTGACGTGGGAGTGACGCAGCAGCAGAGACAAACCTGGGAAGAGAGATTGTACGAGGCCTGAGAAGAGAGGAAGGACGGAGCCGCACAAGCACATCACATGTCCTGATTTACCTTCTATGCTGTGTGACTGCAACCTTTACTCGACATAATCACAATGTAATAATATTACACCTGTCCTACATGTGACTCAGGACTGTGTTGCTGTTGGAAGTGGACATTTAGGTTGTTTCCTTACTTTCATTTTCATGTGAAGTCCTACAGTTTGTCATCTGATATCTAGATTAGTGTAGCAACAAGATAAATATTAGTTATCTGTTTATCTACTGACTACTTACAGTATTTGATTATTTAACTTATCAGTCTACAAGATGTTAAACATTGACTTGGTCAGTCTTGGTCAGTGAACAGTATAAAGAAAAAGATAAGTGACATATGTGTCCTGTCCTATAAAATCAAAAAATGTGTTTTAAAAGAAGTTACAATAACAAAGACCCTCAGCTTTATGTAGTTCATATAATTTAGTCAATTAGCAGCAAAAGTAATGATAATTTTGATAACCAAGTTGTTTATCAAGTCATTCATCAAAAATGTCAAACATTGGCTGCTTCCACTCCCTCAATTGTAAAGATTTGCGGCTTTTCCATGTTTTTTAAAAAATATTTTTATTATATCACTGTAACTCACAAATTTTTGGTGCATCGGTTGGACAAAACAAGCAATTTGAAGTCACCACCTTGACCTCTTAGAATGGCAATGATGGCAATTTTTCACTATTTTCTGACATTTAGTAATCAACAGATTAATAGATAATGAAAATAATCATTAGTTGCAGCTCTAATCAGAGCATGTTATTGTGATCAAAGGGACAAACATATATACACTGTAAGTTAAGTTATTTACTCCAGTGTACTGCACTCTGTTTTTACCTCTCATTAAAGCATTGAAACAATGCTGTTATAGCTTTAGTATAAAAAAAATAAATGCATCTGACTATATAACATCAACAAAATAACAAATGAAAAATAGTATCACATTATTCCTCCACATGACATCTCATAAATTACGTGTATAACTGTCACTCTCCGGTTTCACAATGTGGTTGCAGGATGGAAGAAGAAGGAGGAGGGCGAGGAATTTGCTGAAGACACTGGGGGGTTAGAGGAGGTGGGGGTGGGGAGGGTGGGATGGGCTGAAAAAGCCAGCCGGCGCGTGTGCAAGAGTGGGCGGGTCCAAACAGGAAACGATGAGGTCATAGAAAAGTGAGAGAGAAGAGGAAAGCAGGGTGGGAGGGGGGGAGAGCGAGGAGGGCTGACATTGATTCAGAGATGAGCTCAGCTGCAAAGGCGTGGGCCGCCCTCTCTCCCCCTCTCTCTCTCTCCTCCCTCCCTCCCTCCTCTGGCAGCTCTGTCTCTCTGCCCGGTTTGGCCGCTGCCAGTGTTTTGTTGTGACAGCAGGGGGATCGCCTGCCTCAGTAGAATGAACTAGAACAGCGCAGAGAGACGCCGGCTCTCGCTGACATGGTGGGAGACTTGTTTTTCTGGAGCTTCTGCTGTCTCAGGCTGTGGAAAAGGGATAAGAAGGTGAGGCTGTTCATTGCCACTGTTGCTGCCGGTTACTGGGTGTCTCATGGGTGATATATGGTCATCCATGAGCCGGCGAGGAGGCAGGGAAGCACTGTCTCAAGTGGTTGCTTCTGCATGGGCTCTTTCCATCTTTCATCTCTTTAAATTTGAAGCTGAAGCATGTTACTGTACGCTGTTGTGTTTTGTGTGTCATTTTAAACTGGGTCAGCGTATTGCTTTCTAATTACTGATCTGTTCCTCCTCTTCTTTTTTTTTAATGAGGCGCTCCAGTTTTTTCTTTTCTTTTTTTTTTTTTTCATGTCATGAAAAACTGATGAGCCATGGCACGCATGCTATTTTTAGAGAGCATTCTTCCTCAGATAAAAGTAGGATTCAGCGTCCGAGTGCATGCTTTGCAGTTGTCATGTCTGATACCTGTGTCACTGCACAGTGTTATTTTTATTTACCACCCTCTGTACACGCAGGCCTCACTTTAAACAGTTTCCTCATTTATCTACAGATAGAAGGGAGGCTGAATATATTAACCGCGTTTCTAAAGCAGAGGCCTGTGTATACTGTGGTTCTGTACTGTTTGTGACAGAAGGGGGTTTCCATTCAGAGAGCATCAATGTGGTCTTCTGTCTTCTCTCTCAGGCTTTCAGTGTAATTGTATTTGCTGTAATCATGTCTACTGTAGCTTGAAGGTCTATGAGGGTGATCACGCCTTCCTCTGACTTTATTTCTCAAACAGCCTTGATTGCTGTGTTGTAACACGTCTTGGTCACATTTATTTAAGCTTCATGAAATCCTTTTGACACATTTTTGGAATTTGACCCAGTTGTAGGTCTCGCTTTGGGTTGAGTATCAGGTACCTAATGCACGTGTTGTTTTTACTATCGCTTCAAAACATCCAGCATGAGGTCATTTTTCTAAACATACTTCTCAGTCACATATGGACTCTGTTTTTGAGTTTAGCCAACGCAGGAGGCTCGTAGTAAAGTCCATTACATCAAACATGAGGTTAAGCAGAGCCAGATCTCCTGTAATTTGCTGAGGCCATTCAGAAGCACTGTAGCATTGTTGATATGAGGTCATCATTCCACATTTAGCCCGAGCTGATTGAAGTCAGAGGTTCTGACTGGTGTTAATGTGAGACTTGAAGAGATAAAGAGACCAGGAAGCATGTAGAGGTTCATGATGAGGTCCTCCTGTGTATAAATACACACAGATATCTACATCCTCATTCATACTTGATGCAAATTGCAACATATCACAGCAGACCTACAAGAGCTGATAACCTGTTAGCCTTCCTAGTTTGAAATGAAAGATATTATAAATAAAGATAAAAGGATAATGCTTAAAACAAATTGCCTCCTCTAATCTGTTACAGAGGCGACAGATGTCACTAATAAGCTGATAAGTCAAAAGTATAACTGAAATCATATGAATAATTTAAATATTTTATGTGGAAATGCAAACAAATTAAATCTCTGAAATCTCTCTTTTATTACTATACAGTTGGTATTTACTGCTCTTGCTGTATTTATTACTGATACTTGGCGTGCACATACACATACACTCGTATTATTACCAAATATAATCAACAGCAAAAATGGGAAATAATGTGAGGAAAATGGAAAATGTCATGGGAAAATGGGAAATGTGTAGAAAATGACGAATGTTGTGCGGCAAAATAGGAACTAAACATAAAACATAAAAAATAAAAAGAGCAAATCAAAAGTAGAAGTGCAATATATTTTATCAACTGTTAACAAGCAACAGATTTTTTTTTTAGAATATTTTCATAATCCATTTATATTATTATATATTAATAGTTACGTCTTTAATTTTCCATTAGAGCCATAGCCCATGAGTGTTTGTCACTTCTGGTCCTCCACAGTTTTCAACTCAAATCATAAACATTTAACTTAAGTTGCAAACTAATTACTGCGTCCTGATAAATGATCACCCAGACCGCCCAGGAAACGTCAACATGGGTGACTGATAACCTGAAGGAGATGTCGAAGAATCCCAGACTTACTAACAACATGTTTCTTAGCTGTTTAGTGTCGCCAAGAGCATTAGACCGTCATAAATTCCTCCAAATAGCTTAAAAGTGTCTGTTCACATTCCACAGCCAACATAGTCAAACAGTCAAACATATAAATCATTTAAAAACAAATAAAGTTCGAGGGTCCAGCAGTGTCTGTGGCTGATGTGTGTCCAGCACCATTAGCTTCATTTGGTCCTTGTTGGATTGAACATGTTAAATGTCAGAGTCAGTAAGTGAGAGCGAGCTCTTCGCCTGACTGTTCAGCCTGTAGAATCAGTGATTTAAATCATTTAGTGCAGTTTCTCATTAATTTTCCCACCAACTGTTCAGAGCCTCAGAGAGAACGGCGGTCCAAAGTCTACAGTCTTTGTACTACAGTGCTTATAGATTGACCACCATCACTGTCGTCACATTCCAGATCAAAGATTAAGACATGGGGTTCTCTACCTGGTGGTTGAAAGTAAGGAAACAGAGAAGAAATACTAAAATAATGTTTATTTTTAGCCTTTGTCATTGCTTTGTCATCATTTTCTTATAATGTATAGTCTTAATTCCTCAGGAGTCGTTTTTATCAGCTCATAAGTTCAGACTTATTTCAGATTAACTCATCACTGAATTAAAACAGGTTGCACCAAAAAAAACTAGTTCTTACATAGAGGTTAGTTGTTACGAGATATTTACATCCAACCACATACTGCCAGCTGTAACTGTTGTCAAGATAACTGAACCAACCAACCAAAAATGAACATTACATACTCTGAAGCACACATATTTCTCCATGTATGCATATTAAACTTAAGTAATACCTACATTTGGATACAAAGGTTAGGTTTTACATATAATTTGGCCCTTAAATCTGTTATTTTTGGCAGATATGTTACATTTCGTTACATTTATCAACTGATTTACACAATACTAAAGTTTTTACTAGAGAACACATTTATTAGGTTTTAATGGTGTAACTCGATTTAGTAAATTACTAGTTTAAAACTAGTCATCCATAGCAACTAAGAACTTAAGACGAAATATACACACAAATTTAGTGATTTACAAATAGCTTGTGTAACTCTAAAAAAATGATCACAAACACATACACATACTACCTACGAGGGCTCGCAAGTAGCAGAATATTAAGCTTTACATTAAGGGGTCACAAGCACAAAAGGTTGGGAACTTCTGGACTAAGAAGTCTCTTCTTGAACTGCCTTTCTATCAGTTACTCTATAACCAGGCGGCACATTACTCTCTCATATAAGTCAAGGTAAATATGTGACCCCAGAGCCCCGTCTCCAGTGGCAACAGAGCATTGTGCAGCAACTTGACCAGGTTACTCCTGGACCCCCGTCGACCCGCTCACCCTTCCACTCAGAGAGACACACGGTTTGGTTTGTTTTCACTAGAAGGAGCCACGAGGCTACATGACCGGCTAACACGCGGTTATAAACTCTAAGAACATGATGAGCTAATACACTCATACACACACACATACACACAGCCGCTGTGTCAAGAGAGGATAAAAAGTGGAACCAGTGGTGTGTTAATACATGTGATGTTTCTTGAATCCGTCTTTTTAAAGCTGTTGCTCAGGCAGTCAGATGGTTTAATACCATACTGAGTGACAACTTATGTAGAAATTGCACAGCACTTCCCTCTTTCTCCCTGTATTTCCCTCAACTGCTACTATCTGCCTTTGTATCTACACTTTGGGGTGGATGCATGTCCTGGATGTGAGCACAGCAGCTGCCGCCTGTCACATGTGGTTTTACAGAGGGTGTGTGTGTGTGTGTGTGTCATGCCTGCATGGCAAGCAAATGGCAGCCATAGTCTCAGGTTGAATGTGCAGAGCCACACACCCTTTTCATCTCCGTCCAGCTGTCCCCGCTTCCTGTCGTTCCCATTTGTAGGGTGACACGTAAGCCAGAAATAACAAACAAATGTACTAAAGCCATCATAAAATTGTTGTATTTGACCTTAAAAACATATTTCAGTCCCACAATAACGTTAAATCTTTCTTCGGTTAAGACTTTATATTGTCTTTACTCATCTCTCTTTCATACTTGTGTGATGTGATATATTTACATTCACTTACTCTCCTGTAGATGTCTGACAGTAATTGTTTGTCTCCTTTTTATGAGGCAGCATGGAGGACAAATAAAGAAATTAGGTCGGTCAATAAGGCCTACGGCTGCCTTGATCCCTCATCCATTACACAGCCATTACTGTAGGCCTGTGTCTCTGTTTCCTCTTCTGGTTCTTTCTCTGTCTCTCTGCAACAACCACCAAACAACATGTGCAGCCAAAGTTGACTTTTCTGTGTCTTTTATTTTTTATTTGTTGTCTCTCCAAAAACGGAAAAACAGAGCGAGAAAAAAACATTTTTCTCAAAAGATACAAATAAGTCAGGACCTTAATCCCCGCATCAAAGCCGAGTGGTGGTATTTAGCTGGAAGGAGCTGCTCAGATGAATTACTTAAAAAAGCTGTTAATTAATTACACTGCTTGTACAGTGTCTTCCTCCCTGCAGCCTGAGGGCTCACGGCATGTGTTTATCTGTTTGTGTGCGCTCGTGGTTTCGGTGCTGCTCTCCCAGGAGGTCGGGATGGCAGACATATGGCTATAGACAATGATTTTATTGATTCTTTGATCTGCACATTTTCTTCCTTTTTGTCTCAGTTTCCCCTGTTTTGTTTTAGTTTTATTGACCATTTAGAAGTAGTGTTTCACTTTCAGGGAGAGTTGTATTTCTGATTTAGCTTTCCATGAGGTTTTTAAAGGCTGCAATTCACATCTGAGGCTAAGTCTGCATCCATGGGTTCATATCATGCTCTTTAGTGACACTGGTTTGATATTAGCAACCCTATAATATCCTCTGACTGAGCCTTTTTAAAAAAATGCTATGCAAATATTTGCCTTTTCTCTTTAAATAATGGGACTACACAATACAAAATTCTCAATTTCTTTGTTTTTTACTTTGTATTTAATTAACTATTCTTTGTTCAGCACTCCTCCATGCAGTGCCCCTCCTTAGTCTTGGTATACTGAATTAGAATTGCAAATCGTTGCAGTTGAAAAGTGCTGTCAGGAGGCCCACTCCCTCCAAAATTTTCTGCCACTCAAAGCACAAAATGAAACCACTAGCACAGCCTCTAGGGATCGAACAGCTCTGGTCAACTCGACCTTTAGTGATTAGCATCGTAGCTCATGTTTAATCATACTGTAGCGGTCGTTAGGTATTCGAGTGGGTGGGTCATTTGCATCAACGGGTGCAAGATTACCTGAAGGAGTTAAAAGGGGTCGATATTGATATGTGGAGGTGTTAATCGATTTCACATCAAACAAGGACACACAGAGCAACAGTAAAAGTGGGAGGTTTACGGCGTTCATGATGCAAAGTCAGTCTTTCATTCCTCTGGATTTATTAAATCATTTTAACAGTCTTGGTCTGAGGAGCACTGAGCCTCCAGTGGGATCACCATCCCCGGATCTGCCAGGCGGTTTGATTAATCTGGTCATTGCCTGTTCTGTTTTTTTGGCCGTAACTCAATTCCCTCTCTTGTTTGCAAAACTGCCCTAAGCTCTGGAGGAGATCTGGCAAGCAGCAAACCCAATCTCCCAGCTTGTACTGTCAGTGACCAGACCTCGCCCTACTTCTCAGTCCAGTTAATAAAGCCTCATGTTGCTTGTTGCTCCAGTAACGTTGCAAAAACTGTTATGAATTCACAATACCCTCGAGTGTCTTTGTAGATCAGAACACGATCCATTTGACATTGTAGTGCACCAGTTTTTTTTATTCATGTTGTTTACATGTAAATTTTATGGAGCAAAAGGCAGAACGTTGATTTAACTGTCGTTTTTTTTTTTCTCGCAGGTCGCAGGGGAACAGAAATATCACCCAGAATGCTTTACCTGTCTGAACTGCAGGGCGTTCATCGGTGATGGAGACACATACGCTCTGGTGGAGAGATCCAAACTCTACTGGTGAGCCTCAAGCACTATATAATTAAAAAAAGCACAGTCAGACAGTGTTTGATCCAGTTTTCTTGCTGGCAGCCTGTATATTATGCAGTATGTGGTGTGGTTGCTGTGTTTCACCCCAACGTACCTAACTATTACTTGTTTTGTTAGTTTTCTTTTTTAATTCCCTCTTCTCCTGCAAGCTAAACCAAGTCAAAGTGCATCCAAATCCAACAAAAAACATGTGCCGTTGATTGACAAAATCTTAAATTGATGCAGCTTATTTGAAGCTTTAAACAACCTGTTGTCTACATTATGACGACTGCACAATGTGCTTTGTAAATCCATCTGAACTGCAGTTTTACCACAAATATCTGACCTTACAGTGTGAAATTTGGTGCATTTGTCTATTGTAGATGGACGGAAAGATGACACACAAACATGCTCAGAATGCTTTGAGCCCTACACAAAGTAGGAGTTTAGTAAATTTCAGTAAACCACTTAAGAGATAAATTTTTTATCAGTTTTTAAACCTCCAGATTCAAATCAGGAACAGTATGAACATCAGATTGTCGGTTGCCTACAGGTCATGTTATGTATCTGTTTCAGTTTCAGGATGATCTTGACTTGTGTTACTGGTGTTATTGTGACTGTCATAAGCCTCAGGCTTTACAAAACAGAGGCTTTGCACTACGCAGAGATCCATACAGACAGAACAGGCTTTGTCCTGTCCCTCTGAGTGGAAGTTGGGTGATGACTGTGTGATTGAGTCAGATCATTACAGTTATTGAGAGATTTAGATGATGCAAGGCCGGGTTGTTTCAAGTGACAAACGGAACAAAAATCACCAATTACAGAAATAGCTGGTGTCAAAGAGGTGAAGCTTAAATGAGAGTAATGTGAGCTGTGTGGTCTGTAAAAAGAGGGTCATTCAAATTAAGTGTCAGCACCAGTGTGTTAGCTTTGAATCACTTCATAGTTATTTTATGAGTCCTCTTTAGATTCCCAGCATTCTTCAGGTCTTGTTTGTATGACAAATTTATGATACAGATCAATCAGAGGTCATGCTGGACTTCAAACAATGACTTCACAGTGTTTTCCCAAAATGAGCTGAAGCAACATCTCGTCAACAACATGTGATGTTGTAAAAACTGTTTTAATGAGAACTTGTGCTCTTTATGATTGCATGGACTGTTTGACAGCCAGTAACAAGGTTTCCCATTTTTCTCCTTTTCCTTCCACCCTTCCTTCCCTCATTGTCTCCTTCCTGTTTCTCTTCTTCCTCTCTGGATCCAGTGGTCACTGTTACTACCAGACCATCGTCACCCCGGTGTCGTTGCCGGATTCGCCATGCTCGAGGATCCCTCACACGGTCACACTGGTGTCGATCCCTGCCTCAGCCGAGGGCAACAACGGACACAGAGGGCGGGGTTTCTCTGTGGCCATCGACCAGCCGCTCAGCCCGATCAACGGCTACAGCCCTGAACACGGACACACCGTCAGAGTCTCCCAGTGAGTCAATTTGTCGGTATCTGTGTGGAAAAAGAGTGTGAGACAGCTGCAGCACTAAAAGAGATCAGTAAATGATGGAGGACACACAGTGAAGGGTGATGGATGAGATTCATTTAAAATGTAGGATACAAAAGAAGGAAAAGGAAAGGGAAGCCACTGTTATTCAAATGAACTGAGACTGTATCAGATACCAGGTCCAAATGAGCACGTGTAACAAAAAAAGAGTCCTTTCATTTTTCCGCAACTGATTTATTATTTTTCCTTATGCAGAGTGGACGAAGACTGCATCAGTCCGGATGTGAAAAATTCCATTCATGTTGGAGACAGGATCCTGGAAATCAACGGGACACCAATTCACAACGTCCCCCTGGACGAGGTATCAGTCCCAAATGCATTGTTACTGAAATATTACACTTGAAATCAGTAAATAAAAACCTTGATTTATTAAATTTTCCTCTAGCCAAGGAAGGAAAAGTGACACTATTTATTTCTTTTTTTTCTTTCCTAAAAAATACTTCAAAAAATATGTAATGTTTTGCTTTCACTTGTTTTAAATGGACAATGTAACAGACCAGTTTTATTCTCTGTGGGCTACTTCATCTACCTTAATGATTTATGGGTTACGTGTCCACAGAGGATGACTGCTAAATATTCATCCCGCCTGATGAAGTCTTTAGTCAGCTTTTAGGCCATGGGATGTGAAGGTTGAAAATCTTACTGCAGCACTGTATCCCACAGCGATCTCTGCTGTTCTAAATTTGGACTTAACCCCCCTCTGTCTCTTTAGATCGACCTGCTGATCCAGGAGACGAGCCGGCTGCTCCAGCTCACCATCGAACACGACCCTCACAGTCAGGGGCAGGAAGGAGGCTCCTCAGAGGCTGAAGAGCAGGTGGACGGCCCCCTGTCCTCCCCTCCCCTGTCTGAGGGCCCCAGCCCCGTCCTGCCCATAACCCAGCCCCCCAACCCCGACATCAACAGCCTAAGGTCCCGCATCATCACGTAAGACATTTACAGAGCTGGTGCTTGTGTTGACATCTTATCATACTGTTTCTAATTCATGGAGAGTAGAAGTTATTCTAGCTAGATAGCTATAAAGTGCTGCTGCAAGTCTTTTCATTGCTCAGAAATGTATAGTATTAAATTGTTGAAAAGCATCAGATTTCTTAGGTTCAGTTGTAAGTCAGGTTAGCAACATGATAGAAAGGTTTTAGAGTGTATGAGACTCTTCCTGTTGTCCTCTTAGCATATACTGTATCATCCCTTGATAAAGATAAGGTTTAATTTCAAGATCATCGCAGCAGCACATAGTAATACTCTTCTCCTTTTCTTCATTCCTTCCATTTTTGGCCGTCCCTCTCCTCTCCTCACGCTGCCCGTCTCCCCTCTCACCCTCCAGGCGGAGCTACAGCATTGATAAGTCACCAGGCTCCAGCAACGCAGCGTCCCCCATCTCACAGAGGAAGGACATCAATCGCTCCGAGTCGCTCCGCGTCGTCTCAAATCGGACGCACCGCATCTTCCGCCCGTCTGACCTCATCCACGGAGAGGTGCTGGGGAAGGGCTGCTTCGGACAAGCCATCAAGGTACGTTTGAGTCCAGCAAGCTTCGTAGTCATACTTACAATGTCCACAAGATGGCAGCATTGAAATAAGTAAGAGAGATGGGGAGAGGCAGGAATGGTTTTAACCCATCTTTGACCCCTGCTGAGTAAGAACATACAGTAAGTTTAACACTTCTTGGTTAAGATTGCATCACAAATTATGTCCCAGCTTGTTGCTCAACTTGACTCGTTGCGTCTTGTTACAGGTGACCCATAGGGAGACAGGAGAGGTGATGGTGATGAAGGAGTTGATTCGCTTTGATGACGAGACACAGAGAACATTCCTGAAAGAGGTGAGTGGATGTGGACATTTAGGAGTGTAAGATTTACTCACAGCCGAGTCAACTGTTCACTTGTCCTAAACACACATTTGAAATCAATAAGTCCTTACCTCAGATCATAAAATAATCAATATGTTCAGAAATCATTTCCTTGCATACAAACATAATTTTATTCAGATATTATAATTCAAAGCCAGTTTGAGTCTTTTAAATGAGGGCATCCTTCAAGTCAGTAAAGCAGGTCATATTATTAGAAAGTTTGAGGTTTGACTTCCAGGACCAGCTGAGAAAATCTGGGCTGTGGAGGTAAAAAAAAAAAAAAAAAAAGTTTTTTGTGCATGATCAGAAGCTGTAATTGTGGTTAAAATTAGCAGCTCCCCTGTGTGAATGTAGAGCACAGCTGGATAAAAGAGGAAGAGTTCTCTCGCCTGAATAAATTAAAGTTAAAAAAACATAAAGTAAGCACTGAAGTAGGACAAAAGCGAGTATTAATACAGGCCTTTCTCTCAAAAATGATGAATGAGAAGAATTTACTTTACCTCCCACACAAAGCTTTTCTTTCCTGTCGTTCCATTAATTTGAAGAGATAACAAAGAGTGACTCATATCTTGATGTTGTAGATTTCTGTAAGTTTAAGAGGACTTGTTAAGTATATGTGGTCTGAATTACTCCTGAGCTCTTTGTTGGTTTTGCGGTGGACATCAACACCAGCTGTTTGATGTAAGTATCGTAGACTCACTCATCCAGTTAACAGCCCTCTAATTGAGATTTTTGAAGCTCAGGAAAATTGTTTCTGTGTGAATGCGTGGGGTTTAGTTTTGTTAGGTTAGGTTACGAGAATACTGAGTCTGTACTTGTAATTGGCATAGACAGAGTGAAAAAAGAGGCTATAAAACAACCCCGAACCATAATGAGAATGATTATTACCCCTGCTGGCTGTTTGTGTGTAGGTGGTCTCACGTTTACACATTTAAAGACGTCTCTTGTTAACTTCACAGCCTCTCTAGTGAAGATGAGGAAAGACAATTTCAGACTAAGACATCATCAGACTTTCGTTGGTTAATATTTCAGGTTTTTGTGTGTGTGATGCTGACCTGTCTCCTCGTCTTCCTCCACTGTCCAACCTTCACAGAAGGAAGTGTTTTATGAGGTGTCAGTGCAGCGCTCTAAGCAGTAGCTATGCAGGAAACTTCCTTGTAAAGTCCTCCTCTAGTCAAAAATGTGTTTTGCTTGTTATCCACTTGGATGAACTCTACTGTGCAGAGTGTTGTATATGCAGAGCTTGACACTGGAGGTTTCTCTGTGCTCATGTTGAATCTCAGCTTAAGGAGCGGACCTACGAGCAGGATTTGTAACACCATAACCAGTTTGGAAGCCAATCATGGTCCAGTATGCAACTTACACAAATGTGATGTGGAAACTTGAAGCCTCCAGTGCACAAACACTGAGAGTGGACCTCACAGTGAAGCAGGAGACATCTTTTGTCCAGCAGTTAAACTTTTGAAATGAAAAAATATTTGCATATTCATAGATTCTGAATATTTAAATGAGGGAGAAGAAGTAGTTTTTTTCTTTAAATATTTCAGACACAAATTATTATTCCATGCCCAGTATTTCTTAAAATGCCTCGAGGAGATCTTTAAAATTCAGAGTTCAGTTACATTGGGACTCAAGCTGAGACAAAACTTCAGTTTTACTAGTGTTAATTGTATTTGGTTCAAAAAGCAAAAGAAACCAAGTTAAGAACAGGTGATTTAGCAAGTTCGCCTGAAAAAATTCAGTTTACAAATTTGATGGACTGACTGTAAACCTTCTGACACAAAAAATGGATCTAAACAGATGCCCTGAAATGCATTTGTACAAATAATTCCATCAGAAAAATGTTGTAACTTCATTTGGGCTGTCCAATGTTAATATTCCACCTGGTATAAATTGATTATCACACAACAGAGTTAACTCAGACTGTCAGTTAGGAGAATGTCAACACTTAGACTGTAAACAGTGGACAAGTTGGTAGTAAGTAGAATATTAACACTAAATTCAACTGATAATAAGCCAATTGTAATGTGAGCATCAGTCCAAATAAAGTGTTAACCTAATAAGAAGTGAGAAAAGTCTCACAGCACCATGATTGAATAAATCATACAACTGATCCCAGATCAGTATTTATGAGATGACATTCTTTGGTATCTCTGTCAGCTCGTCGTAGATCAATTATTTTTGGGCTGATGTGTAAAAATATCTGATGTTGTTTCCTCAGGTGAAGGTCATGCGTTGCCTGGATCACCCCAATGTGCTCAAGTTCATTGGAGTCCTCTACAAAGACAAAAGACTCAACTTCATCGCAGAGTACATAAAGGGAGGCACCTTGAGGGACATCATCAAGAAAATGGTGAGAGGGAGAGTGTGTAACTCTGGGGGATAACTCTGTTGGTAATTGAGGAAATAGTTTGGTCTTTGTAGTTTTCCAGCTTTAAGTTTTTGTTAAAGATTAATCTGCATCAACTGCCACTGAAAACACTGACATTTAATTGTTCGTTTTTGCTCACAGGACAGCAGTTATCCCTGGAACCAGCGGGTCAGTTTTGCACATGACATAGCTGCTGGGATGGTGAGTTCAAAGACAGAAATGATGCATGTGATTGTAGTAGTTAGTTATGAAAAGCAGTTACATCTGCAAAGGGGCAGTGAATTTACCTGATCAGTGCAGCAGTGAAGGAAGGTTGAATTGCTTCCTATTATGTTTACAGCTGCCTCCCTCTAGTGGCCATGCTAGTGAGCTACAACACTTCTCCTTACAATCTTTTCCATCCCCCTCTATGGACATTACAGCATGAATTCCCTCAGGGTTAGACTGTGGCTTCCTCAGTGTTTTCCCTCGATATGAGCATGATGATGAATGTCATGCATGACAGGATTACTGCCTTTACAACACTAGAGATGAAACAATACAGGATCTTTCATTTTAGATTACCACTGAAACCTTCTGTTTTTAATGTTTTTTTTTATTTTTCCTCTCTGTCTTATCTGTCTGTCATTCAGTCATATCTGCATTCCATGAACATAATCCACCGCGACCTGAACTCACACAACTGTCTAGTCCGGGAGGTAAGAACTTGTGTGTTCATGCACCTCTGTGGTCGTACACATATATAGTTTGTTTTCTTTGATGATTCGACACAGTGCTTCTGCCAGTTCAGACACTAAAACAAAGAAGAGCTTTGTTTAAGCCTTCTTAAAACACACTCATTGAATAACGTGCAATGTAAACCTCCAGCTTAACCTCATGAAACAGAGAGAACATTGTACTTGTGTCATGAAAACAAAAAGTTATTATTGTAGAGCTCACATCTAAAGAGAAATGTGGAGCTTAAAGTTGAATTTCAAACAGCCTTAAGGAGCTATATCCTTGATGTTTTTTTCTCTTTTATTACTCTCTAGCTGTAATTGGTAGTCTGTATATTTGCAGCACAACAGTAACATTTTATGACGTGTTTTATTTGTCTGCGTGTAGGACAACACAGTGGTGGTGGCAGACTTCGGGCTGGCTCGGCTCATGATTGACGACAAACACGAGGAGAAGTTGTCGCAGGGCAAACTGTCAGGCCTGAAGAGGCCCGACCGCAGGAAGAGGTACACCGTGGTGGGAAACCCTTACTGGATGGCTCCTGAGATGATCCACGGTATGAATTTATATGATCTTTTTTAAATAATATCTAGTGATTTATTCAGTTTATTCAGTTACACTCCTCCACACTTTTGAAACTACATGCCAAAATAAACAACAGTCTAATTTTGTTCTTTCCTCTTCCCAGGCAAGAGCTACGATGAGAGAGTAGACATCTTTTCCTTCGGCATCATGCTCTGCGAGGTGAGTGACCGTCGTCCACTCTCAGACATGTTTTCTCTAGTCCATGAAAAAAACGCTTTCACAGTCACTGTTGGGATAAATCTGCCAAAACTATAAAACACAGATCAGTTTTTCCTCATTAGTATGATTGACTGTCACTTGTAAAAGTTGTTTTCCTGTCACTTAACAATCCCTTAAATCCCTTCAAATTCCTCTGGAGTTTAATTCATACTACATGTTGAATTTGGCTCGTTTACAACCAACAACATTTTATGCACAACTCCACTTCTCCTTTGTCTGCAGACTTCAACGTAAAGTCCACATTTTTGACAGTTTTTCTGCAAAATGCGGAGATCTGTCAGAATAGATCTGTCACAGCGGGAAAGTCACAGGTGTTACTGAAAACATTAATGGCTCAAATTTTCCAGTGAAACACAGTGTGACAGTGAGCCAGTGTGCACAATACCAGGACCCTTAAACTCAAGCAACTCAACAGAATTTAGCCATCATTAATTTTATTGTTTACACCTGCGCTTTTCTTGCTGTGACATTTCAAAATGTCTTCCAGGAAAAAGGCTCATTTCAGCTCCTCCTAACGGTTATTAAATACCTATTTAATTTACGAGGAAAAATCTCGCCTTTCCGAAGTTCGACATTTTTGTGGATAAGCTTTCCAAAGCCGAGAGAAGTAAAAGGTATTTACTTTCCAACTGAACATCCAGTCCCAAAGTGTGGTGAGCTTTGGGCCACATAATTTGGGCTCAACAGTTTGGTTCGGTCGCTGAGAAGCCTCAGAAAATGACTTCCCCAGATGGACACCATTAGCTGGAGAATAGCGCAGGGATTACAGAGAGGAGAAAAGCAAAGTTGTCTTCATGTGGCTGCTGACAGGCAGGCAAACGGTAGTTGTGGTCTGCCGGGAATGATCAGCTTCAGTTCAAAAGGTTTTACTGGTTTTCAGCAGATTGGCTCTGCTGTTTTTGTTCTGACAGGCGATTCTGACACTTTAATCCTTACCTCTTCTCTCTCTTTCTCTTTTTTTTTTTCTTGCCCTCCCCAGATCATTGGCAGGGTGAATGCAGACCCAGACTACCTCCCCAGGGCGATGGACTTTGGACTGAACGTGTCTGGCTTCCTGGAGCATTACTGTCCCCCTGATTGTCCCCCTGCCTTCTTCCCCATAGCTGCTGTGTGCTGTGACCTTGACGCAGACAAACGGTCAGACATCAACAATAGATCACATTGAAATGTTACCTAAAGGGACAGTTCATCCAAAACAAAACAGATTTGCTGAGTTTCGAAGCTGTCAGCTGTAGTTCATCCCAGTATAGTATATTCAATGGCACCAGTTTAGTGCTCGAGGTGCCAACAATGTACATTTTAAAAACTCTGAAGTGATGTTTCTCACTATATATGATGACACTTATGTACAGTAATCCACTGATCTTGTTTTGAACACCATTTTACTCAAGTATGTCCATGAATAAACACAATTGTGAATTTTTCAAAAGTCAGTTTGAGTTACCAAGTGTTTCAAACGTAATGTTTTGGTGCTTTGAGCAGCATAAATGAGATGCTGTCCATTGATTTTTCCAACTGTTATTTCCAAATTTAATTACATCTTAGTGGATGTCATTTTGTTTTTGGGTGATTGGGTGAAAACTGAAATTTTTGCTTATTTAATTCATAGCCCTGCTTTCTCCAAACTGGAGGAGTGGCTGGAGAACCTGAAGATGCACTTGGACATCGGTCTGCCCCTGGTGTCTGAAGTGAGCCAGCTGCACAAGACCTTCTGGGAAAACCACAGCATCACGCGCTCTGAGAACGGCCTGCACGTCCACCCCGAACAGCCGGAGTAGGGCTGGACAGGACAGGAGGAGCGGGAAGTTAGAGTTAACCCCACAAGGGTACTGGAAAGCGTTAACGGGTGTCGTCGGTAAGGTCTGCGCAGGGTGAGCAACGGCCTGCCTCGTGCGGTGCAGTGGCTGGTGTTGCTTTTCATAAGAGGAGGAGTCATGTAAATACCCCTCCATGTCCCAGGCAGATGCAGTGGGCGTAGGCTGGCTCAGGCTTAACAAGTAGACTCGGGGAAAGTGTGGATCTGAAAAGCCACCTGTGCGAGACGCACGCACATTCAAAGTCAAATCAAGAGACATTAACTATGATAGCTTGATTCTGCTGCAGCCGAAGCTGAAGCGGAACATATGCAATCAGACCAGACTTTCAAATCATGACTCAACTCTTGAATCATGTAGATTTACATTTGGTTTTCCACCAGTCATAGCATCCAAGAATACTTACTGTAATGTGTATATTCATGTGGATAAAGTAGTCCAAAAAAACAAAGGCATAAAACAAATCTTCAGCCTCCTCACTTTGGGCCTCTACAGAGTACATTGTGCAGTGTGTGTTTATAGGTGACTTTGGTTTGATTTGATTTTGCTTTTTTGGTTTGGATATCAAAACTGAACTTATGAAACATGCTAAGGAGAGGGGCCCGTCTGTTGCTGAAGACGCAAAGGTTGAGCTCAATTTGCTGCCCACTTATACAAGTCAAGCAGAATTTTAAAAGCTTTAAATAGCTCACTTAAGAGTGCATGACTGTAAATAATGCTGTCAGGTTATATCTTGGTTCATCATGTCCCTCTGACCTCATTTGGTCATCTACTACTTGACCTGCTTGTGTCTCTGGCGCTGCCCCTCTCCCTCATTTATTGTGTAGCACTGACTTAACTTTGAGGTACACATACATTATACACACATACATTTTGGTACGTTGTCTCCCAATTTTAAGAGCTGTCAACATATCTCACCCATATTGACTTGGCATCATATGCATTTCGAAAGCATACCAGTGTACATAGCTGGCAACGTTGTAAATGTTTTAAATATTGTAAATATACAGACATATTTTATATACGTATGCTACATTGCCATATTTTTATTGGCTGACCAGTTGAAATTAAGGAGAGTAAAGGTTTGACTGCAGTTAATAGAGGACAGCTGAAAGTTTTATTGTTTTTTTTTTTTGTTTTGTTTTTTTACTTTGTCACTATTGTGGCAGGTTAGGGGCTTTTAGCATTTGAGAAAAGAGGAATCTTGACTCCACAAAACATCTCCTACCCTCAGTTCAAGCTCAGTAAGTGTTACATCCCGTTGTTTTCCTCCATCCAAACAAGTCTGTCTCTCAACATTTGATTGATCCTCTCAAGAGTTTTCATGTAGCTGGAGTAATCGTAATACTGGATCATCTAATCACATCAAATTGTTGGAAAGGGGTTAGTTGCCCCATTTTAAATCTCAACTCTAATATACTATAAGTGATATAAGAGTCTTGAGAGCAATCAGTCTACTGTTATTCACTCTCATCTCATGTACTGTACAGTAGTTCAGGTACTGTCCCATCGTGTCAGCTGTCTGTCTACATATCTGTGTCTCCTCCTGTGGATGACCCTTTGTTTGTTTACATGTAAATGCTAGCTGTAAATATCATTGTGTATATATATATATATATATGTATATGTCTGTCCTTACATCTGTCTGCGTGCATTGCATAAATATGCGCTACCACACTCCTCAGAAATAATCAATTCCACTGTCAGATTTCTCTCTTGCACCTTCTAACACAAATTTCTTGACTCTAATCTAAAGTTGTTGGGTTTTTTTTTTAAATTTTCTGCTGTTTCACGAGCTGCATGATGTACTAGCTAGGTCTGCTCAGCTTCTAAACCCAGCTATTTTTGTCTCTAAATATTGTGATTTTAAATATGAAAACAAAGAATGGAAGACAGAAAAAGTCAACAGAGAAAGCCTAAAAAGGAAATGAGGAAAAAAAAACACAGCATCTGTTTTTTTATATATAACCACTGAAATCTTTTTGTATAGATTTGAGTACTTTAATTTGCACTATATTACCAAAATGGCTGGTTGAAGCCATGTTTTTTTAATTTCCTCTCTTGGGCTACTTGTGATAAGGAAATTATTATGTCGGTTCAGGTTGATAAATGAATGCAAGACACTGATAGAGCCTTTCAACTGTAAAAAATAAGTTCTGGGAAATACATCCTCTTGACAGCAGATGATTAGTGAAGTTATTATTTAGATTAATATTCCGTGCATCTGTGATTTCAAGGTTTTAAATACAGTTTTTGCAGGAGCTTGTTTGGTTATACATCTATGGTGATATTTACTGTGGTTTCATTTTCAAGACTTTAACAAAAGTCTTCAAAATTCTTAGATATTAGAGTTTAAATGAGATAAAGAAATCAAGTTTTCTGGCATTTGCTTCCAAGAGGATGTGATGTCCCAGCTCTGCTTGCTGCCTACAGACTGGTCCTTTGTGAATGATGTTGTGTGTTGTTTCTGACTGCTTGGTTCCATATGTGATGCCCACAGAGGCTGCAACCACTGATGGTCTGTCTTATAATACAGCACTTAAACTGGCTTGTCTCACCTCTCACTCCTTCATCTTTTTGGCTCAGGGCCGTAATTTTCTGGAGCTACTTCACAATTCAGTTAATTCAGCAGCTTAATAGGAAAACATTATTCCACAGTAACAGTGAGACTCAAAGAGCATGTGACCTTCTGTCAATTTATAGGCTGATAACACGAAACACGCTTCTCTAAAGCGAGCCCCTCCTGGTTGACGCATTTGACTGTGGGCATGTACTGTACACGAGTGGCTTTGCCGTGTTTCTGTCTCCATTCCTGTCTGAGCCATGTCGAGCATGTTAGATGTGTCTGTGAGGACATGTTGATGATCAATGAGAATGTTGCCGCAGCACTTCTTTGCAAAGGATCGTTACCTCTGATCAATGCTGTGCCTTTGTTGTAAGCTAGCCTTGCCAACGACTCGAAAACGTGTCTGAGGAAACTGATTTCCTTTTTTATGTATCATAAGTGCAAGCCTGATTTAAAATGGATTGAATATCATTGCTGACACTAGCCTATGTTGTATGAGATTTCATCTTGTTCTGTATCATATTTATATTTTCCAGATCTTCATTGTCAGTTTTGATATTTTAATATTATATTTCTTTTTTTTGTCTTATTTAATTTTTTTTACACAAGCTGTGAAAACAATTCTGCACTTTAATCCTGAACGTGAACATTTAGACTCTGAGGAGGCGACTGTTTTGATTGTTTTTTTCCCCTTTTGTCACAGCTAAAAATAAAACTGTTGCTCCTTAAACAAACCTGGGACTCAAGGTGTTGGTTTATTTATGAGGATGTCTCACGAAGTCACTGTGAGTCTCTTGTGTCTCAGTGAAAAAATAACCACAGAGATGTTATTCCCACATTCACCTCATTATTAACCTTTTCCCATATTTGTACTACTGAAACAAACACAGATAGAAAAGTAAGACAGTTTCAACAGTATGTGCAACATCTACTTCACACAGAGAGTTCATACTAGAGGAGAACATAGAAAATGTGTTAGCTACATTAAAGTGGTAAAAGTAGTACTACGCTTCTGCTTGAGAAAGCAAAGCTGAATTAATTAGAAATGTGTTTTCAAATCAACCACCAGATGTCACTATCTGTCTCTGCTGTCCATTTCAATGGTGAAATAAGAAGGGTAAGAATCTCATTAAGTATAATCAAAGAAATAAATACAGCTGGTCATTTCCCAACCTAAGGGACAGTATGTATATATGCTGGTGTTACTACTTCTATTATTATATACTGTATAATGCTTGTGGTGGAAGAAGTATTCCGATCCTTAACCTAATTAAAAGATGCAATACCACTGTAAAAATACTCAATTACAAGTAAAAGAACTACATTCAAAATTTTTAAAAATATTATCAGCAAAATTAACTTAAAGTATCAAAAGTAAAAGTACTCATGCAGAAAAATTATATTACTATATAATAATGTTGCAGTTTGTCAGGTGAGTCAGGAGGTTTTTTTTTTTTTTTAAATAAATAAGCACCTTTCATACATGAGATGCAGCTCAACTTTACATAAATTGCTTAAAAACATTCAAGGCATTTAACAAACCAGGGTTGCAAACAAGCAATAAAATATAATAAAACTGAGTAAAAATAAATACATTAATAAAATACATCATTTTGCACACTGATCATATGTTTTGTATCTAAAATATTGATCTTCAAAGTCACTAAAATATTACAAATGTAAAGAATTTAATTTGAGATACTCAAATAAAGCACAAGTACCTCAAGATGTGTACAGTCTTGTGCTCCAGATTATACTATTGTAGGTACAATACTAATAAAATAATAATAAAATTTTCATGAACATACTGGATAATACTTCTAGTGCATCCACTAGGCTACTAATAACAGGTCAATTAAGAATAATTAACTGGGACAAAATTAGCATATCAGCTAGTCTTTCAGATCAGTCCATGAGGTTTACAGCTGTATGCTTAATGATATTAATATAATAATATAATCATATTCATATAATATTCAATCATATTCAATCATATTCAACAATTCAACACTGTCCAGTTCAGAGAAAAGCTTTAAGTATTTGTTTTTTGGTGATAATATTTCTGCAACATTCAACTGCAGTTAAGAGTTATTTTCCTCTATTAGTGTACTGTTCCTATACTGTTAATAATTATCGCTAATTATAATTATTTACAATTATTATAAAATTATGTAGAATTTTCGCGCGAAATGGTGCATTTTTTTCTCTTGCAGGTGCGCGTGACCCCTCCCCCATCACATCCACGTGCGATTGTTTTCGTTCTGACGCTGCTGCAGCAACGGCTGGTGCCTCGTGACGTCACCCGCCTGGCAGTTTGTTGAACGGCTGCAACGAGAGAGAGTGTGTGTGTAAGTGTGAGTGTGTGTGTGTGTGACACAGACACGGGGGACGGGTTTGTCCGGTCAAACACACACACACACACACACACAGACAGACTGTCATTTCTCCACAGTTGTACTCAGATTGAGAGAGGAAATTAAGGAAATACCGAAGAAGAAGAAGAAGGAGGAGAAGAAGGAGAAGAAGAAGGTCGCGACCGTTGGCGCTAACTGAAACTTTGAGAGATGGAAAATTCGTCCAGCAACAACCGGTTTCGGTCCACGATGTTCAACCACGGTGAGTACAGCGTTATCATCTCAATCTGACACTGCCTACAGGATGTTGTATGACTCAGGTGATGCTAATCTGCTGTCGTGAGTTGACTCCTGCCTGGACTGTCCCACATTTGAGTCTCGTAACGTTACCTTCCCTTTAAACCGTGTTGTAGTCATTTATTTGGGCTGTAGCATGCACCGTTAAAACACATCACCCGTCTCTGTGCTGATATCGGGCTTGCTTGACTACGGGACACATTTTAATCAGGGTTGTAAGCTGTTAATAGCCGAGGATAAAGCGTCTCAGGAAAAAAAAAATCACAGTTTATCAGAGGGTACACTTCGTTCTGCTAAACGAAAATCCCTGAAAAGCCTGTCAGTTTGAGCTCCACACGGGACACGACAGCACGCAGGCAGACACACTGTAATTCTGCAGTTATGCAAGAATGGTACCAAGACTCGCCACACTCAACTATTTCTGGACCCCGAAGATACAGCTGGGTGCACCAATAAACGGAAGGGCTGCAGTCGGATGGAGAATCGCAAAAAAAAGTCTGCATGAAATCCCTCAAAGTCTCGCCTCATCACACCGTCTGCTTATTTACTCTGCAGCAGTCGTAAAACAAGCAGATCTGGCTCAGTTTGTTGTGTCAAGAAGCTTTAACTGTGGCTGTTAAACTTGAGCCAGTTATTACTGCTTTGAATAATGCAGCAACTATCGATTATTTTCATTATCGATTAATCTGTCAATTATTTTCTCGATTAATTGATTAGTTGTTTTGAAAATGGTGAAAAATGTTGATTATGGTTTCCTAGAGCCTAAGGGGACGTGTTTAGATGTCTTCTTTTGACTACAGCAGTCCACAAACCAAAGATATTCAGTTTACTGTCAGAGAAGACTAAAGAAACCAGAAAATATTCATATTTGAGACACTGGATTCAGAGCATTTGGATATTTTTTCTTAAAAAAATGACTCAAAACGATTCATTGATTATCAAAATAGTTGGTAATTCATTTTGGCAACTAATCGATTGATTGACTAATCGTTCCAGCTCTATCTCTAACAGTAGATGTAGGTGGACGAAATCTTCAGCTGATATCTTGATTGGTTAACATCATTTTACAGCTGCAAAATTAATCGTGTAGTCAATCGACAGGAAATTAATCGACAAGTATTTTGATAATTGCTTAATCGTTTCAGTCATTTTTCAAACCAAAATTGCCAAACTTTTCATAGCTCCCAGCTTCTCAAATGTGACAGTTTTCTGTATTTCTTAGTCATATGTGACTGAGTCAATTGAATTAAGGTTTTAGACTGTTAGTCAGAAAAAACAAGCAAACTGAAGATCACAATGGTCACTGAGAAATAGTGAATGCCATATTTCATTGTCTAAACATGGACAGTCATTTGTTGAAGCCCCGCATAATTTCCATGTTACACTTAAACTTGGGTATGAAGGTTGTAGCTACTACTTCCGTATAGCCTGGCGGATATTGGATTTTAGAGGATTGATATCAATATTTGAGTGTTTAAAGAAATACATTTGCCAAACCACCCAGTTAGTCTTGATCCTTGAAGTCTTCTCTCTTGTAAAACTGAAAAATACTCCAGAAACAGCATCAATCTTTTTATGTTGCTTGTCCAAACAAGCACTGATAAGGACATTTTACTGCTGAAAAAACAAACAGTTCTTTCTGGTCGACTGACAGTAAATTACCTCAAGCATATTTTGACATTTCTGCACTCACCGACCCATACTCCACTACGATATAAAGTATCTGCTTTGCAATAAGCTAATATCTGCCGATATGTTAGCCCAGCTGATTTATCGGTCTGTTGGTCCCACAAATATAACAACATCCCACAAATGTAATAAATCATTAATAAATGTAGGCGACTGCTATTACGTTAGTGGGAAACTCATTATGTTAGTGGGATTATTACATTAAAAGCTGCAGATTCGTGTTACATTTGTGGTTTATTACGCTTGCAGGTCTAACCAGTTTTCGATTCCTTACTCAAACTGTATCAAGTGCTGATTACCTGCGTCTTATCACGTCTGAAAACTGTGTTAGCTCTCAGCCTGTTCACATCTCATGAGCTCCCCATTTGGGTTTCTTTTCGGGCACACCGGTCTCATGATATGGAGTGCTGGAGGCTACAGTCACACTGAAACAGCTGCCTGGTTCAGATTGTTGTCCCATGATAGCGAGAGAAAGGGGAATGTAGGATGGTGGCGAGGATGAAGATGAGAAAGTGGGAGATGAAGAGAGCTCTCATGCAGAGAGTGGGCAGAGATAGTGCTGAGTTTCCACCATATGGTTATATTTGCATCTGAAGATCAGTTACACTCCATGTCTTTTACTATAGTGATCACAAATATAAACCCGAAGGCTTTAAAACTTCTATTTGCTCCGCTTTGCTCGCTAGAGATGAATTCATAGATATAATAAAAGTGCTCACATGATTAGGTCCAAATGCTGCTTTGTTTTAAATGCTCTTTGAATGTTCCTGAGTTCTTTAGTGTTATCTGTCCTGTGCCCGAGCTCTCACCTTTGCCAGCTCTGCTTGGTCATTTTTTGTGGAGCCACTCTAGATTTAACATCTCAGTGATATGTTCAAATGTTAGTTTTTACATGTCTGGCTTTTGAGTGTGTTATTAATGTTGGGATTGTCCCAGATCACTGGAAAAAAAACTACTTTAAATTTACTTTGCTTTACTTAAATATTTTAGACATGGCTTAGTGATGAAATGTTGGCACATATCAGCCAGGGAACTCTAAAAGACAGTGGTTGTAAAATGAAATATTTAACTTATCATGTACCCTCCATTTTTAGCCGAACTGTCCTGTGAGCTGAAGGAATCTAGGCCTGCTTTATTAAGAGCCCATAACCCATTTAACAAATGAAGCAAAAACACAAAAGCAACCCTGACGAAATGAAGTGTAGCTGTGGGGAAGTGGGTGGTGTGGATGGATGGCACAGTCAGCAGTGGCTAACATTCCTCAGGGAAAGCCTTGTGGAGAGATGCTACCATCCTCGCTGCAGTCTGTGGCTGCGCTGACAGCATCACTGCTGGACGACCACAGCATGTAGGTCAAGAGAGGAACCACAAGAAATATGAACAAGTCAAGCGAGTAGCTGTTATAATACAGCCCAGGAATTTAATGTCAATCACATGTCCTGCGTCGACGTTTTCGGCTCTAAACTGGCAGATATTTTTTGGGAGAGATGGTTGTGGATGTTTAATTTATTTGTTGATATGTTTGTTCCGTCAACAGTGCACAGGAGTCTTATTTGCATGTCGTCCTGCCACAGTAATTTCACTCACTGTGCATCTGGAGTGATGCACACTGATGCCAGTTCTGCTTTAAAGAGCAGCTCATACATTATATATTGTCCATATGCAGGGATTACTAAAGCACTGCCTGTCAGCTGTAACATTTCTGCTCTCCTGAAGTGGTTGTAAATGGTTGCAGAGACTATAATGATATTTCCGGTTCCTCACCTGCGTCTCTGCACAGTCTGCTCTGTGAGCTCATAGGCACTGATAGTCGTGAGTTTAAAGTAGTGAATCAATATTTGTAACACCGCCAGTAAGTTTCCCAGCAGCTTGCAGTAAAGAAATTTGTTTTGCCTCTTAAGAACAGAAAGAATCAGTAAATGGCAAACATCATGAATAATTTGGATAGGCGTCTGGTCCTGACTAATTACTGGAGAGGCCAACTGATCTAAAAGTGCCAGACTCTGATATAAGTGCCAGTTTCTTCTTACTGGGTGTGCCACACTCCTGCCTTGTTCCTAAAGAAAGGCCCATGACCTTCAGCAGCAGGGCGTTTGTATGTGTTGAAATGGTAGTTTTCCGAATGTATTGTCCCGTAATAATTAATGTCCCCTATTGTAAAACCAGATACCTTAGGAAGGGAAGGGACTGATCCTGTAATAGTCTACTGTAAATCTGAAAACCTACAGGAGCCCCTGCACCAATTTATTTAGGACACAAGCACACTCAACTTTAGACTTAAGTTCATGCAATCTTTGAAGCATTCTTGGATACTTTTCATCACTCAAGCTTTATCACATACACATGTGCCCAAAATCTCAACACTTTCCAATCAAAAATGTGTTCATCATGCATCGTGCATGTGAAGTGTTGATGATAATTGGCACATTTAATTGAAACATTTTTGTTTAGGCGACTTTGTAAAAATTACACCAGTGCTATAAAAGTATCAGTGTGGTATTTGTCTTCAGCCTGATCTTCACTGTTTAATAGGCTTAGAGATGTGCAGAAGTTGAATTTTTAATGAAAGACTATTTGGTGGGTTGTCTGAAAGATAAGATAACAAGTCTCTGGTCTCAAGAAAGACTTATTTACAGTTATTTAGTTAGTCTGCAACACCAATAAGTGTAAATATAAGTGTCTTGACTGTCTAAACCATACATGATCTGTTTTTGAGCATATTTGTGTTAAAGTAACTTCAATAAAGCCCTGAATTCAGTCCATAATGCAACTTGTTCTAACAAGTGGTAGGCCCCCTGACAAAGCAGGGTCTCCCTCCTTTGAAAAAAATAAATCATGTCAGACAGATCCTGAAACTGGATGATCCAGGTGTCAAATAGTACGTGGTTACTACAACCAGACGAGATGCCATGTGACTTCTGAGATGTTTCTCAGATTACTATCAGCATTTATTGCACAATAAATGTACAGGTCTATTTTGTAAGGTTGTCAGATAATATTTGTTCAACATGTTGACAATAATTCTTTCTGCTCCTCTCTTATGTGTCTGAACTCTACTGGATGTGGATTTTGGAATATTTTTTCCTGCTGATCAACCATCTTCCTCTGACCAGACTATGAGGTAAGAAACCAGAGTTTTCCTTAATGATTCTGAAGTAGGTCATTGGTGAGGGGCTATTTGGCCTCGATTATCTCACCAAAATGAGGACAATGTGGTTAGTTGATGTCAGCCCTGATAGCCACTGCTATTCAGGCCTCTGTGCAGTGTTTATCCATTAGTTTGAACAAGCGACAAAGTGATTGGACCTTGAAATTTTAATATTTCAAACTGCTGAAACCACATTTTCAGTCTGAATGTGAAATGTTTTATCATTTACACACATGAGACAAGTTTCCTATCCACAAAATGTTCAAACTGAGCTTCTGATTTTTGTTGCGAATAATGTGCATTAATGACTTCTCTGTACTTATGTGCTTCGGGGTTTTACATGATACCACAGAGCTGCGTGAGAATAGGTGTGTTCTCAAAGCCCAGATTTTCTTGTTCCTTGTCTTGCAAAGTGACAAGTGAGACAGTCAACTTTGTTTGAATACCTACTGCCTTTGTTTGTGTTTCACTCCTACATTTTTAGTGGTTATAGTTGCCTTAAGTCTAAGCCAACTAGCCTTCAGCAGAGTCAGCAGCTCTCTTGAAGCGTATTGTAGTCTCACAGTGACAGTGCTCATCTGTCATTGTCTTTCCGGTAGCCAGCAGCAGCTGCCTGTCACCTTAGTGTCAAAACTGACCCCCTCACCTCCTTCTCCTCACTCTCCTCACTCTCCTCCTCTACTTGTCTACATCCCAAAGCCCGGCAGCTGTGTTTGGCCCGGCTGAGTGGGGATGAAAGGGGCGCGGGGGGGCGTGTTTGTTTTCAAGCCCGAGCAGTTCACAGACGAGTGGAGAGAAGTGGATCTGTATGGGTGTGACAAACCCTGGTTCCTTCCTCAGCCACATTCCAAGCCTATGTGACAAAGCTGCAGCGTATGCAGGAGGAACACCTTGTGAGGATGTTTTTTCGATGGGACAACATCTGTTGAAGCTGCTCCCGCTGCTTCTCAGTTTGGTGACGACATTCACTGGTTACTCTCATGTGATGGTTTGGCATATCCCTTTCTGGGTATGTGATTAAATAAGCAGATGTCCGAGTCTACATAAATTTAGTTCATGCTTTTCAAACCACACCCATTGTGTGATTGTCAATAAACACACTATATCTCCCCTCTGAGAGCAATCATCCAGCCCAGGCTGACATAACTTAAGTGCCCTTCTCCTGTGCCCACACCCCATGGCTGCAAAGCCACGCAGGACTCCGGGGTGTGGTACAGCAAAAGGGTGGCTGTGGCTTCTCTTTGTTAGCCTAAAAATGCAACACATGCACACACACACACACACACACACACACACACACACACACACATGGACAGACTCAGAATGATATCACTTCGTCTGGGCAGTGCCAGCTATGGACAGAGAGGCATCGAGGAGGGGATGGACGTCTCTCTTGAGTAAACCTCTCCGCACAAACATTCACAGTGGTGCATTCCTCTGTGGCTTTTGCTCAACTAGCCATTAGCTTCCTGTGTTTCAGTTGCTGCTTGCCTCTGCAGCTAAAGTGTAGGCTGTCTATACTTGGACTTTATTAGCCCATTAGCTAGCTAGCCTCTGCAGTAGATGCCGGTTTTCCCCTTTTCCTCTCCTCCATTTCCCCTGTAGCCTTGTCTGTTTTTCTCATTTGCCGTCACCGCCAGCGTGTGCATGTTCATTGCATTCATTTGCAAACTGGAATGGCAGAATCTGCAGATACGCACTGCCACACCCTTCTGTCGCCCACTGATTGACATCTCATCATTGAAGAAACACATACAGTACATATTATTGTAAACAAAACATCAGCAGTAATTAGGCTGAGGGAGTGCCAAATGAAGGGTGTGAGCTGTGATCTGACCTTTACTTACAGTACATTCACTTCATGGTTCAACACATACTGTGTTTGTTACATGAGGATAAAGCCCTGACACAGTTCTTTCTCTTCCTTCACATATATCCAGCCATATTTGTTGTCATGTGAATCATAACCACCGTACAGTATCAAGTGTTAACATTATACTTATGCCTGTACAGTAATTCTATCATCCATGGCATTATCTGACTGAATTAATGCACCAACAACAGTGCTCTCTACTCTGTGAGCCCTTTCAGTGAGAGACGGTGGCGTATCACTCATCACTGAAACCTGATACATCATTTTGTATTACTCTCCACTGGGTAAAGTGTGTGGGCTTAATTCTCAGAGCATGTATAGTGAGATGCACTGTGTGATGGTATCGTTGTGATGCAGACACTGAGGATGTAGTGCAAGGGTTTTAGCTTGTGGGTTTGGCTTTGACAGGCGGCCCTCTGGGCTTTTTGAGTTTGATGCGAGGGCAAACAATCGGGTTAGGGAGCAGGCACGCAACACTTCACTGAATATGAGGCCGCTGTATGACAACAATAAAGAGATGATGAAAGATGAGTGCTTAAAAAGGGATTTGTTGTGAACATTAGACTTCATGTGTTGGGTATTCTTTTATGAGAGAGAGTTTTTTCCACAGGAAGAGAAGCTGCACTGCAATCATACTTTCAGTTTGTATGAATAATGCAGGTTAATGTGCGATATAATCATCGACCACCAGAGAAGAGAAATGTTGTTTATACTTTTTTATTCAACTACATGTTTTGATTTGGGTTTATTTGCATGACGGCATGGCTGCAGTCTCTAGTTTATAATATTTTGTTGAACTCATTTACATACATGAAGGTGCAGAAATGTTAGAAACACTATATGCAAAGCAAAGTGTAAATAACAAAATGAATGTTGGCTGAAATCCATTTAGCTGCTTCAGTTTCAGGCTCCTGATGTTTTGCACACTGGTCACCGTGTCACACTGTCATGACTTACTGGGACACTTGAATAAAATGGAGCCATCATTAATGTTATTAGAAACACCTGTGATTTTCCTACAATAACATGTCAAATTGTCTGCTGACAATTTGTGTACAATAAATACTCAATACCAAAATACTTTTACCCAGTGCTGTTAATCCAGCTGGTTTGATTTACAAAACAGATTTGTCTCAATACGACCAGTTAATAAACGCACATTTTTTATCTTTTCATATATGGACTACAATTGTCGTGTTGCTACAGATGTGCATTCCCCTACAAACCTCTCTGGAATATCTGATTGAAGATTGCTGCTTCACGTAATCGTCTTTGGCTCATTTTACTAACGGCTAGCTTTAGACGGGTTTGCTGAATTGCCCTATTTGGTCCTCCTCTGACATTCTAACTTCCTAAGCTCACCGCTTCCTTCCTTTCCCCGCTGGGCCTGCTCACCAGACCCTCAAGCTAACTGGCTCGTGTCTTCATCTCTGCAGATGTCCCACGTCAGCCCGAGCTAGCCTTCCAACCTCCAGCCTCGGCACTCTGCAGAAGTTTTGGTCAGAGGGCGACCTTAGACATTCCTCTAAAGCCTCATAGAAATGGCCCCTGCCAAGCCCCCCACCCGCTATAAATAACCTCAGCCCAGTTCCCATGGCCCCCAACGAGGTCCCAGCGCTCTGATAGCAGTGCAAGAAATGCTACAGCTACACCAGAGACAGTGTCATCCAGTTATTATAAAGACGATTTGCTTTCTGGTAGGAAGTGAGGCAGGTGACGAGGTCACGACAGCAGTTATCAAATCAGTCTGACCACCATGTTTTGGGGGAGGGAAGGATTCTTTCTGTATAAAGATCATCTGTGCTGTTCTCCAGCTGTTCCTTGTTCCAGAGACTTGAAATTGCCCATCTATGGACTAAGAAACTGTCTTTCACAGTTTTTCCACCACGCTGACAATCAGTGATGTAGCCATGGAGCTGACGGCATGGTTTGTCATCACACTTCAAATTACATCTCTAGTGTGGTAGTTTTTCTGGCAAACTCAGAATCCATGTTCACATTGCACAAGTATGGTATTTGCAGCATCCATTCCTAACCTCTAGCCCATGTTGGACAACTTTCAAATTCCTCTAGTATTTCAATCTGTGGCTTGGAGAGCATGCTGGAGTTTTCTTATAGTTTAGCTTATGTGTGTCCACATAGGCGTAAATTACAGGGGGGATGTGGGGGTTGTAACCCCCCCAGTAACCGAAACCAGCCAGTACAAACCCCCCCGAATATCATATCATACTGATGAATGAAAAATATTAACTGTTATAAAACATGATAAAGTGGTTGGTTTTCTCAATTCAATGTAATTAACAAGCAAAGAATAACATTTTTCCAACCCCTCCCTGCCCCTGTACTGTGAGACTTGGTTGTGAGCAATAGCAAGCTAGCATACAAAATGAAAAGAGGAGCGACAAAAGACCAACAAAAAGAGAAAAATCTCTTCCTACCTACCACTCATGAGTCAAATAATTGAATGAAAGTCTTATTTTCTGCTGTATGCTAGCTAGGCTAACGTTAGCCATAATATAATCAGACTACTTTTACTGGAGCTACTAGCTAGTTACGATTATCTTGCTAATATTAGGGATAACTAGTTTTTATTTCTAAGTTGTATCTTATATTTCATCAGATCCAAGAAGGTGAATGTAGCAGCAGGTCAGGCAGGTAATGAGGTCAAAGAGTTAAAATGCTGTGGCAAGCAAACACTGTTGAGCAGGTTAAAAGACATGTATGAGTTAGAAGTGTCTGACTTTTTTTTTTTATCTGGACCATGTGGTTTCCTCACAGTGAGAGACAGGGTGAGGGCAGTGGTCCGACAGGCAGGGGAGTTTCAGGTGAGCAGGTGAGAACATAAACGCTCTGGCAAGGACACAATTATGAATACACTAACGAATAATTGTGATTTTCTTTTTAGTTATTTATAAGTCATATATGGTTTGAAGTTAGAAATGCATTTGCATGTTTCTTTTCATGTCTGTAGCAGCTGACTTAGCCACGTGCCAGGGACCAGCTGAGCATAGACAACACTTTTAAAGCTTTGAGACTGTTTTTTTTTTTTTTACATGGATACAAAATGGTGCAGAGGATTGGTGGCCGTGACAGCTGCCAGGGTCTTGACAGCCAACAATGCTGCAATAATTATCACAGAGTAATAAGGATTAAGCACAGTTAAATTGTGGCATAACTATCAAATGGCTGAAGATATGTTCAGGAAGTGATAAATATCCATTTCACTAATACTGGGACAACAAATTGATACAATGCAAATTTGGTGCTTTTAGACAAAGTGAATGATTTTATGGTATTCAACTACACTAGTTGGGATATGTAGAGCATGTTGTTTTGGTTTGTCTCTTCCCCTTAAAATTAATGTGAAACAGCCGTTTAACAGCCTATTTGCAATAAACATCTCCGGGGGGGGGGGGGGGCACGTCCCCAGACCCCCCTATATGGGTGGAGATCTCAACCCCCCAATGTTCAACCCAAAGTTACGCCCTTGTGTGTCCAGTTCATGCTGTCTTAAAGCCAGTATTCAGTATTTGGTGACTAAACATAAAGCATAGCATTATGGAGAAAAAATCACCCTGTTAGCTTCTTGCTTTTCTGGATACATTTCATAGATTCTTTCTATTCATGCTGATAATGTGTGAAATGTTTAAGTTACGTCATCTTATTTTTGTTACAGCTTCTATGGAGTTTAATGGACATTTTTCCAAAACTGTCAGCAGTAAATGTCAGATAGTGAGTCAGTTGGTGTTGAATAAAGATAGATACAGGCTCTGTGTTGCTGAAAAGTATTTTTGGGAAATGTTGGTAATCTCGAACTCTGAGCTATAACCTATGGAGCTCTCATCTGTTGCTCTCACAGATCTCACATTTAACATGTAACAAATTGACTCCGGAAGTACCATACAGGCTGTGGATCAGCCAGACTGATGTTTGTTAGGATGGACAGTTAGGATGGCTTGGGCCGACAGTCAGGATGTCTTGATCTAATCTGTATTCTTCTGGGAGCAAAGTCTTTGATTTTACTGTAACTGCAGGCACTGCGAAGACACAGCTACACAACACGCACATAGCATATTAAGACAGTTACTAACATTTTGGTATCAGATGTGTCAGAAATGTGTCATGTCATCATATGTGCAGACAGTAAATCATATGAAGTGACTGTGAGTGATTTATAATGTAACATTTTTCACCTGAAACATGTGTGCAAGCTGTACAAAATGTTCTGCATGTCACATTTTGAACAACCAAAGACCATCATTTAGATAGAAATTATTCAACGTCTCAGCCAACTGCAGCCAATCACTGCCACTTGCCTTCAGCCTTTCTGTTACTTAAGATTAAATTTTACATAAGTTTGACGTCTTTTGATGTAGCCATGGGTGTAAGTGTTCGTGCTAATACATAGAGATGAGATGACAGTTCTGTGTGTCCAGAACCAGCATGGTCCTCAGCTGCAGCACCCTCCACTCCCTTTAAGAAAACACTTCCAGATGCTCCCACCGTGCTGCAGGACAGTGAGAGGAAATGCCAGGCAAGCCAAAAGGAAGAGCAGATGAGATGGTGGAGATCTTCTTGACGACATGGGATGTAGTAAAGGATGTCCCCGGAGAACATAAGACCCCTTACTTTTCTCTGTTACTGGGTAAAACGGAGGGCAAATTGGCCTTATATCTTCAAGATCTGGGTGTCAAGGATGTGTCGAGGAATGGATGTTGAATAATTTGATATAATGTGGAGTTTAAAGGAAAAGGAAAGATGGTGTTGAGAACAGCTTGAAGACGAGGCGAAACAACTGAGTAGAAATGTGGAAAGCATGAGGAAATGCATCAAGTTTGACAGACTTTCAAAAAGAATGCAGATGACAAAAGATAAGAGAGCTCACAGACGTGCAGTCACAGAAAGCTTCTTGCCAGGTTTCATTTTCCTTAAGAAGCAGCTCCACAAAACCACTGGCATCCAGCATATATATCTAAAATATGAAATACCAGAAGAAAGAAACCAGTTTGATTGCTTTAACCTAACATCTTTTTCCATTCACACCATTAAGCACCACCACAACCAGCAGGCACACAGACAAAACAGATACTTACCCAGATGGTGGTATCAGATTTAAGCACTTGGGTGTAAGTAAAGCAGAATGTGTTAGCGTGCTGTGACATGATGATAGATGGAGGCGAGAGGAGGTTCAGAGTTTAAGACACAACCACAATATTTGGGGAATGTTACTGTACTTGGCATTTAAAGAAGTGGTTTATTGAGAGAGACATATGTCCTTTTTATTTCTCTCTGTGTGAGGGAATAAATCAGTCATATTTATATTGTCATTTTGAATCTGCTATTCTTTTAACATCAAACACTCTCACAAGACCCCCTTTTTTTCTCAAAATAAGCAGGAGGTCCCAACAGTGTCAGAAATGAATCTCAAATGTAAGACACAGACCAGGTGCTCCTTTATCGACCATCACCTCTGTGTGTGAATTTTCTTTCCTCCATGCATCACATCAGACACTTGTGTGTGCGTGTCTGTCTGAGGTCTGAGAGCACATGTGTGTGTCACTTAATCCACATCACTCACACAGCCGGCCTCTTTTGAAACCAGACACTGAAGCCGTAACCACAAGCACAGGAACCATTCAGTAAATACTGCTCTTTGAGAGGTATTTTGCGAATAGTTTCATGAGTCCCATGAATCAAAATTTACTGATATTTTCTTCTCTTTTTCTCTCTCTGGACAACAATTTGGTATATTTGGTATTCAGTAGTGTTGAGCTGCAGATGAGTCAGCAGTGTAGGTGATTTGCCTGTGAATTGTATACAGAGGTCTGTGGCAGATCGTATACACATGATACAGCTAATCAGCATCTGATCTTTGATCTTTCTTGGCGTCTTAAAATAAAGTGTCAGCTACTACTACAGCTACAGTGTATATGGACAGTGTTGATGAGGTCCTTGTGCATCATCTCATGACCTGTTTACTCGCCTGGATATTGATTAGTTTCATGTCGTTCTGTGACACTACAACTGGGATCATGGTGGTTTGTTTCGAGTCAAGGGACTTTGAGGAAGTTTGACTCTTCTGTCGTGTAGTAAATGCTTTGAAATGTGAAGTGTTTAGGGAATGAGCAACGGTAGTGATTTGGGAAGGAAGAAATGTGCTTCTGTGAGAATTGGGATCATACGAACTGGGTGAACACCACAACATGTGCGTCTCATTGAAGGATCAAAGAGGAGAAACGTAGCTCCAGCCTCCCTCGATCCCTTGAGCCTGCTCCCCCTTTTCCCCTCACCTCTCTCCCCTTTTATGTTCTCCCTTCTTTCCAGACTTGTTTTTTTCTCCTTTTTGTCTTCCGGTGTATTAAGGAGCTCCCCAGTCTGTCTAAAACAGTCTGACTCGCTCCCTCTGGCTTCTTTCTATAACATCCACATAAACACTCTCACATACCTGTGGCATGTTGACCTCCCTGTTATCCAGGAGCTCAAACCACACCAGGACCTCTATTTATACCCATGTCCAGCCTCAATGCCAAGGACCAAATTTCTGAACCTAACAAAACCATAAGAAACAGGTATACATTTTTGATTCTCTTTTGAAAGAGTCTGCTGTAGATCTTGATCACTCAGTCAGAATAAATGTGATTCATGTGAAATAACAGTAACATCCAGTAGGCTTAATCAGAATTCTTCCAGATAGTGTATATAGTGTTTATAATGATCATTTTTGGCAGTTTATCTCGAATACAATCTTATGATAGGCTTTTTTTTTTTAATGTATCAAAATTGATGTAGAGCCAAAGATATTGTATCTTTTATTTGATGCATTCTTCTCCCTTGTTTAAACCTGGCGCCTACATTAACCATAATGCAACTTGACTGCCAACAGTTAGCTCAGAGGTTCAGGTGGGTTATGCTAGTATGCTAGTAGTGGTTAATGTAGCCTTGAGACGCTGGCGTTAAGCAGAAATTTGGAGTGAGAGGGAGATCTGTAACCTAACTTCTTTCTGTCCCCACAATCCCAACAATTTTTTTGATTTTCAAACTAGTTGTCCAACCCAACTTACGCTGACTCAAGTTATGTCACTTGAGGCAATTTATCAGACTTTGTGCAGCTTCTTCTGGTGCCTTTATACAACTTTATACGACATACAGTTGTGCTCTCCAAGTCTGTAAACAGACTTAAATCTGCACACTTTCCCTTTATAAGACAAATGCACAACATGTTTTATTGTTTTTTACTTCAGTTGCCTACAAAGATTGATTGAGGGATCAACAGTTTCCAAGTAAATCTAGTTTACTTTCAATGAGATAAAAAAAGTCACAAATATTGTTGTACATCCCTTATACATATACTTACTTCTATTTATATTTCCTAATTTCGGGGTACTCACAATGAATTTACAATGATACTGCTTGAGATTTAACCAAAATTGCTGTGTTTAAAAACCTCTGACTGGCAGGAAACCACATACTCATTTACTGTTGCTCTGTGTGAGGTAGTTTTAATTACAGGTGTCTATCTTATCGTGTGTGTGTCCGTGTGTTTATGTAGTGTAATCTTCAAAGGTTAAGAGGACATAGAGCATAGATGCCCATTACTGACGGCTTTATGGAGCTGGCGTTAGTATTTAAGCACCATAAGCAGCTAATGACTTCCTTATTTTTACTGTTGGAAAACCTCTTCCAGCCTCTTTTTAGACTCCTGGTCACTGAAAGGAAACAAGAAAAAACATCCGGTAGTTTCAGCAGATTAACAGGTTGCCACGGGCAACTCTTTATGGGGTGATATACACTGGCAGTGCTTATTCAGACCTTTCTCTAAGTATCCAAAGTATTTTTTAAGTGTGTTTTAATGAAACATTTTGACAAAGACACAGGAAAGAGGGCTTTAACAGCAGGTGGACCACCGTTCTTACAGCTTTTCATCAAACGTCTGTACAAAAGAAGGATCATTTATCTAAAAGAGAAGCAAAAATATTATTTCTCTTAGAATAACTATTATATATGAATATCTGTGTTGCTGAAGGTGACCACATTGTTTCCAGCTTAATTAATGAAATCAGTTTTCCCAAAATCAAGAGTCTCCTGAGGTCAAAGTGATGTTTGCCTGAGGTAGTGAGCTGTATTTTCAGTTCCCAAATAGCTCAATCTTACCTCAATGTCAGTGTCTTACTGTGCACTGAGTCTAAGGATGGCCAGACTCATATATAGAAAGGCTGTTGAGTTATTGCTGTGATCTAAGTCTCACTATCACTGGTTCCTGTCTGCAGGGCTACCTTTGAAACTCAGCACTAAATTGCATTTTAATGTACAGCATATGTGTGTTTCTGTCAGTGAGAAAGTGCTTGATCATTTTCAAATCCCCCGTTATTTCTACAATCGTCTTCAGTTTCCAAGAGAATTTCGGCAATATTTCTCTTCAACAGTCACTATTACTTAAACTAAAAACATTAAATTGTATCTGTATTTGAAGATGATGCACACCTACGCAGGAGGGTACAGTCTGTGAACACTCACACAGCCCTGAAGGTGCAGATAAATAATCAATATTTCCTGAATGAGGGGTCAATCCCCCTGCCTCTCTCAAACTTGCTGGACATTGGAGAGCCTTGTGATTTCTTTAAGTTTAATCTGATTGAGCAAAACGAAAGAGGCAAGTTCAGTCACCCCATTCCTCATAGTAATCGAACGAAATCAGACTGAAAGAGGTTTAATCAGGCACTATAAGTGAAACACCTGTGTGGGTGAAACACGGGCATTTAAAGAGTCTAATAAGGTGAAAGTCTCTTTTCCTCCATCAGTTATATTTATTTAGCTGAGCCACATTTGAGTAACTCTGCAACATGTGAGTAATATGAGTAAACTCCAGTGTTTTCCTCTGGGTCAGTACTGTGTATATGTGTAAACACAAGCACCACTTCAGAAGAATTTGTTCAACCAGAAGATGAGTTGACCTGGAACTGTCTATTTCCTTGAGAAGCCAGAAGAAAAAAAAAGAAACCAAAATTAGTTCTTGCTGGCTGAGGGAGAAACTGACATGTAGTTCATGTTTTGATTAGTTATTGAGGAGACATTGAATAATATTTGATATTTATTCCAAAGTTCACTGAAGCAGTGTCAACTTTTCTGCTCTCCTGCAAGGGCTCTTAATCTAAAAGATATCTAGTTGTAATTTTTATTATGTGGTCAAGATATTAATGCACATGTCTTGCAGTGCTTTTTGCAACTAAACAGTTTAACATACATTTTGGGATACAGACTGACGGGATGTCATGTTTGTGATCCCACATGCTCCCTGCCGTGTTGTTTCCCTTACATCCATAGTTAAAGTCAAGTGCATACTCTCATGTCTCAAGAATGCCCAGAATTTAAAAGTATGAAAGCCCCCCTTGGGCTCTTGTAGTTTCCCACCACAGAGCAGACTAATGGGCAGTAAATAAACGCCCTCTGTGTCCTTGCCCATCCACTCCACCTGTTAACCGCTGCCACAGCAGACTGCCAGCCGCCCTCTTGTGCTGCTTGTCAGTGATATTTATGTTTGTGAGGAATGTTACATATTTTAGGAGCAGCCTGAAGGAGGTGGAATGTGTTTACCTGTGATCATCCATTGGATCACATTACAAAACACACACTGAGGACATTTAAAGTGTATGTTTTGAATATCTGACCTTGTAACCAGCGAAGGGCACAATGTGACTTACTTATTTAAGCATTAAAATGGGTCTCAGGCTCTCATGACATTGTGTTTACAGTACGACAAAGTTAAGTTGTACTGGTCATTTCTTAAAAGAAAAGACAATAGAGGGAAAGATTGTAGGCGGACAGCACGATGTAGCTCTGAGACGTTTATCCAGTGTTTATCCAAAATGACAGTTGTGGCCTTTTCCATTGAGCCACTTTGGTTTTGACATTGTTTTCACTGGGAAAACTACAGCATGAGTGGGCCGGGAAAAGAGACATCTCGGCATTGCATAACATCACAAGACAATGTACGCCAATCCCTCAGTGTTTTAAAGAAAGCAACATCAGTAGGAGTTCCCGTGACACAAAGAAGCTCGAACACTGAATTTCTGTCACCATAAACACAGAGAGTCGTAGTTTATAGCAGGACAGAAGTTTGGCGTTTCCAGACTCACATCTCACAAGCCTGTCAGAAGTTGTTAATCTTTTGCTGGATTTAGGCAATTTTGTAACTGATTTACAACCAGCTCTTGTTAGTGTTGGAGCTGCAATACACCAATATTCTCTAAATACCTTACTGTTTTCCAGAGTTTGTTTAGACAAAAGCCCCATTTCACTACTCTGAATGAGCAGTCGGGTTGTGGCATAGCAGTGTCTCTTTTGCATTGCTGCCCAGTTTCCCTGGGAGCCGTGCCAAATGGTGCCCCTCTCTCTGCATTATTACCATTAGAGGGAAATGGTGAAGGCTTGGACATTGTCATGTTGTAAACCATTCTGCTTAAAAAGACCCAGGTTTTATCTCAGTGCAGTTACAGATAGATAGATATCTGTATCCCTGGCATCGACTGACATTAAAGGTCTTTTTCATGCTGTATGTTTTAGCTGCAGTCTGCTTTGTTTTCTAAGCACTGAAGAATGAATGAGTTGAATGAGAAGATTCGGGAGCCTTGTTTTTCTTTCTAATCAACAGCCTAGTCCGTCTAGAGCCAAATTAAAGCGGGGCCTGGCCGAGCGAGCTCTGGCTGCTGACTTAGGAGTCTTGCGTTCGCTGGTGTCTGGGCTATTAATAGAGCTAGCCTGAGAATTCAGACTAAGGTCAGCAATCAGATTCCTGCTCCCAACTAGTGGAAGGGAACAAGAAGGAAAAGTCCCTCCCAGAAATTATGCATTTTTCACATTTCTATTGATGCATGTAAACTTGGAGTCAGGCAGGATGTCTGTACTGAGAGGTAGGGGTATTCACTCCTGCTGCTGCTGCAGATTTCCCTCCAGAAAGTGCTCACTGTAGTGTCCTGCTGCCTGCATGAGCTCACTGCTTTAAGCTATTTATGTGATTCACACAGTGGAAAGTACTTTACCCAGGGGACGCATCAACTCAACATAATCATGCCATTTTTTGTTTTATGATGAGAAACAATTTTCTTTATAACTGTGGCTGATATAGAGGCTTCAAAATGAGTGGATATTTCAGAATGGGAGAGACGTCCTTCTTGAAAGCCCCTCTCAGTTGCTTTAGTATGACTTTATGTCCAAAAGTAAGAAAATGAAAGATGTCAACAAGTGACAGACAGCTATATCATGGATATGTGTGCAGGTGCACTCCTTTACCTCTGCCACCCTCATTAGTGAACATAATGGATGAAGACAAGTCACTGAAGTGGGTGCATCTGTGTTTATAGTATATTAATTTGAGTGACAAACACCTCTACTAGACAACATTGGAATATTCTTGAATAAAGTTATTTAAGCTCTACATCAGTGCTATCAGGTAGCCTTCCCTGCTCCACAAGTCAGCATTTGGCCTGATGTTTAGAACTGCACATTTCGGAGGTGTGCATGTTAGCTCTTCTGGGAAATTTTGTAAGCTGATGCAGAGGTTCATGCCATCTTACCCAAATCACTCTTCTTAAACTAGCAGTAGTGTGTAGTCCAGTGCAGTGACAGGGATATCATCCTTCTGGCTGGTTTCCAGTCCATGAACACTACCAGCGGTGTTCACAGATGGAGCTGCACCCAGGTCTCCGTCACAGCTTTAGGTTTGTAAACCACATGTTTGTGTGTTTCTTTGCTTTAGCTCATGCATTTGAAGTTCACATCAACATCTGATCCATGAAACACTCACTTCATAATACACCCACACATTTGATCTTAGTTTGCTATCTCAATACGGTTCAGATAGCTGGTTACATTTTGGATCCAGTTCCCAGTCTGCAAAATACCCTGATTCATTAAGCTTGTATACTAACGTATCTCTTATCAAACCTTTTGTCTTGACTCACTCTTATTTATTAGTAAAGACCAATGGAAAACATACAGGTAGCAGGCTTCTCATTTTTAGCTGCGTGTCAGTGTTGCTGCCACTCTAGCTAATTAATATTAATTTTTCAACAGCTTGAATAAAAAGTTTGGTTGTTCTCTGGTTAATGTGCGCTCTGCAGCTGGTGTCTGAATTCAGACAAAGATTGTTTGTGAGTGAAGAGACATCACTCTGTAACACTGAGCGGACTGTGTTTTTGTTGTTCAACAGAGACCAACAGAAACTCTTTTCTAGAGAAATGATCCAGCTGATCACTTCACATCATTTTAAGAGTCTTCCAGTTAAACTTTGATTCAGGTCATATCAACATTTTAATGTGATCAGCCTAATAGTTCTGAGTCAGGATCCTCAGTATTTGGAGTAAGTATCTGGCTGTTAATTGAATGTGTCATACATTTGATGAACATGTCATATATTATCCTGCTCATCTCAGATTTAGGTTGTAAGTACAGGTTGTGAACATTAATTAGGCTTCCACTGTCGTTTTTCTGCCTTCTCAGCCCACAAGAGATGATTAAACATCTTTTAGTTGTAGTTATTTTACCCTTTAGTTACTTGCAAATGTTGAAGATTCAATAAGGGGACCCCATCCCTAGATGAAAATAAAAACGCTTGCAGATGCTCCCAGTTGTGAAATTAGTGGTAAGATGGTATTTCATTTATTTCCTCTCTAAAATAGTTGTGGTTTTCTGTACATTACAGATGAGGTTGACTGGATTATTGTTATTAACACAGCACAGCTGCAGGCTAGACGATGGCAGCTTTGTCAGCAATCTGTCCACTCACATAGATAAATAAATAGACACACGAGCATCAGCGAACATAAACACACGGTCACACACATCTGGAGCTTAACTCAGAACCACACAGACCCGGCTATCACACACTAATTTAAACAAATATCAACACAGGACGTTTATTCCTTAGTCACAGATGGCCTGCATGGAGCCAGAATAGCTTCTACCAGATTAACATCACTGACTGTCCACACAGTCTGCTCACACATACACAAACTACTCAAAATCAACACTGTTCAAGGGTTAAATACAACATGAGAGTCAGTGTGACAATAGTTTACCCTGTTTGACTTCATTATCTGTGTTAGGGTCGGGGTTAGGGACAGTGAACTGTTCTGTTCATTCTTTAATGTGTGTCTCAGTCACTTTATGTAACATAAATCTGCTATTTTTGGAATATGTTTATGGAGATTATATCATGAACATATGGTGGATGGAACGTATGAGTGCCACCGTGAGTGCTTCTGCAACAGATGCAGTAACAGAATACTTTCTAAAGTGCCTTTTGCTATGTACAGTTAACCTATTTTTGTGACCATTATAGCCATATTTAACTTTTTGTAATTGAGCAGAGTTGAATGGAAGGCAGGAATGTGAACTTTATGACTGCACTTCATAGGCAAGCTGATCATTTTTGTCCTTTTGGGGTCATGCCTGTGGAGGATAGAGTGTACAGTGCCAAAGAAAAAAAAAAACACAACCCTTGCGGATAGTTATGAGATGTTATTTGAGTTCTGGGCCTTCTGAGTTTCGCTCTATCTGTGCACTAGTCTCTGCATTGCTCAAAGCTTTTTTTCTCTTCCCCTCTTATTATCTTTCTGTCACTGAGACTGTTGTTAATTCCTCCTAACTTGCCCTTCACCCACATCCTTCTCCCCACATCACTGTCACGTTGTGCCATGGTGGCGCAAACCCTGCTGTTCCCAGAAGCTGTGAAGACCCACGGCTGCGTAACAGAGGAGCTCATCACTCCACTCAGCTCAGCTCACAGAACGAGTGTTTCTGACTCCCTTGAAGAGATGTTTCTCAGTCCTAGATGAGCTGAATTCCTCCCCCTGGAGAGGCTCCGCCATTTAGTGTTGTCTCTATGCCATTTGGAAGGTTACTCATCGGCCAGGTTAAACTCACTTTATCTCCAAACTCGGCCTCCATGCCAAGTTTGTGTGTTGAGTCTTGGCTGCTAAATAAAAGCATCCAACGATTGAAAGGAAAAGTTTACTGCCAACTAGGGACATCAGAGAAAACTACACAGAGAAAAAGAAAATAACAGATGGATTTAACCCAGTATACCACTACACATTCACCAGTTATCCATGCTTACTTAGTTATTTCATACATTTAGTACTCTAAATCCTAAATCTACTCAACCATTCTTCTTAATGCACACAGGACCTGTCAGATGGTGCAGTGACCCAGTTTAAGAATGAGGACGAGTTTGGATTGTTTTCTGCTTTTTACTGTTTTTCCACAGAAACATGGCTGGCGTTTATTGACTTACCGTTGGCAGGCACATCTGCCAGCTTGAAATATACGGCTCGCTACTGTCTGAAATTTATTGCTCAAGTGTTTTCACATCTGCAGAAACCCAGTATAAAATTCTGTCTCTCAGTGATTGTACCTCCGTTGATGCTGACACACAGCATTTCCTAGCGAAGAGTTGGCAGCTTTAACGGGTTGCCACAGTTGAACAAACACTTAAACTTGAATATTTGTTTTTCCACTTAAATCTTTGCACATGACTGCTGCAGCGGATACTTGTTAATATCAGAATTAATAATAAAAAAAAAAGGTAAAATACCAACATAAATTAACTTTGTAGTAATGTTATAATTGTCACAAATGTACAGCACTGCTTATAATTCAAGTTCATTTGTTGGCCCTGAGTTCTGCTTTAAACATCACGCTGTGTGAGACCCTGCAGGATGCCTGGTGTCTCATTGACTCTGTGCCATTTCCTTTTGACGCTCTTTTGACACCTCATTTATTTGAGGTGCGAGTGCTGGTGACGCACACCATGTGCTATACATAATTCCACGCGCTTTGATTTGGACTAATCGTGCAGCACTCTCCAGAAATCTGTAGCAGTTCACTTTTCTCAACTAGGTGTACACTTGTTCTGCTTTTTCAGTGGTAGATATTAAAAGGTCCAGGATTAAAATAGTGTTTGTGAATATTTTCGCACAACTTAAGTTACAAAAATGAATATAATCAGCAAAATAAAAGAAGTTCAAGTCCTTTCAACACTGTGTTTGCTCAGTGACAAGTTTGAGCTTCAAGGGACAGAAGTGTTAACTTTGACACTGCACCATCAAAGGCTGTCAAACCCACCCATGTGCGGGTACATTTGTAAGTGAGGGAGCAGACTATGCCCAGCCTGAATAAATATTGATCACGCCTCACTGAATGTACCCAAACATACTGTAGTGAGGAGTAGAAGTAACCTAAACACAGCAGAGGCAACAGACCTCTACACAGCTTTTAAACCATAGTGGTTAGAGCCACAGGTTGTTGCAAAGGTTTTCATTTTGGCTGTCAGTGAAAATGTTAACGATTCTGAGATGAATACACTGGGAGAAAATATTTCATCATAAGGATTTGTAATCTATACATTTGTGTGGAATCTGTCAAAAGACCTTCTGAACATATGAAACAAGTGCCTGATGCCAGCATTTCTGCCTATTTCCTTTTGAAGCTGTGCGTGTGCATCTTGTCATACATCTATAATGATACAGAAAACTTAAAAACATTTAATATCATACATTATCATCTCTTCAATGAAGTTGCATTTCCTAAAGTGTCCCAGTGTTGTAGTGAAGGCATTTTAAGTAAAGATCAACATCTGTCAGAATTTACATTATGTTTGATGTAATTGGTGCAATTTTCACAAAACCTGAAGTTCACTTTGGTTGTCCTGAGTGAAGCTTTATTAGGCCAAAATAATGAATTCACCATAATTTTGAAGGACATTTTATTACACAAGTCAGATGTCTTTACATATGACAAATCCCATACATGTATTTGGTTGCTGTTTTGTGTCAATTTATTATTAAGATTATTAGAGTTCATTAATGGTCGTTCTATGGTCGTCAGTACTGCTGTGCCTGTTGTTGTTGTTTTTATCCCAGCTCCCACCTGTTTTTTCCTGATATCTGTGTAAGCCTGATCTACGCAGAGCTTTTATTTCCCACCTCGGTCTGACTGTCAAGCAATACTCTTTTCTCCTTTACCATTGTTGCTGCTCCTTTTTGCAGCAGCACCAGCCGTCAAGCCCTGAATGCAGCATGTGTCTGTGTGCAGCATTATGTTATTAATGTCTGGCTGTAAGACTGTGCAGCTCTGCTGGAGCTGGAGGCGCAAAAGGTTTGTCTGTACAGACCCGGAGCAGCTCGTGGTCGCTGTCCTCTACTGGGTCGTGTGTGTTTTGTGTCTTGGCCATCCGCAGAATGGTAAGTGTGGCGCGTCATCTGCATTTGTGATGAGAAGCTCAGCTACACAGCACAAGCCTCACGTCACAGACAAACCTGTCCTGGTTTATAATGTGAAGGGTGTCTTTTTGCTTTTGACGTTGATTCTCTGACCAGTTGTTTTTTGTTGTTTCTCTCAGCCTGGTGTCCTTCAAACCAGTCAGGAGTCTTTAATAGGAAAACTGCACCTTTAATAATGTGCTAATAAAAATGTCAGGACTTATTCAAAGGGAGCTGTATGTCTGTATTGGACTGCTTCTGGCTGGCAGATGTTCTATAGTTGCCATTCCAGCTGTGCAGTATAAAAGGCAGCTGTAGGTTAATCAAATATGTGGTAAAGGAATGTGTGAATCCCATATGAAGGGGTGCATGCTGATTGTACATTTGTTAGTGCAACATACCGTATGTTCAAGCTGCATGTGCTAAAGTCACTGGCAGATGAGTCAGATGGCAGCCGTCCTGTGTGTGTGTGTGTGTGTGTGTGTGAGAACGTGTGTTGAGGTTTCTCATGCTTTTTTGTGTGTGTGTTTTTTTTATGGCTCTTGGTGTGTTTGGGCATCAAGATTAGAGAAGCCGATTACAACCGGGAGGTGGAGAACAGATGGGAAGAGAAGGAGGAAGGGAACAATTATGTGTAGTTCATGTTGGAGCTCAGACCAGTCAGGCAGCACCGCAGAAGTCACCAACGCCATCTGTCGAGGGTACAAGTCACGTATTGGCACATATTTCTGAATCCTTGTTAAGAATGAGCAGAAATCATTGACTTTGGCCATAATTCTGGGTTGCAATGTAAAAGCATCATCTATATAGAAATGTTAAAAGTACTTGTGGACTTCAGACTGATCTGTTGAGGCATCATGGTGGGAAATCAGCTCTAGTTGGCTCCTGCACAGGTGAAGCCCAGATGTAACAACAATGTTCTTTGAGCAGGGCTTTGCAGTAATACAGCCTGAAGCCTTTCCAGCTTTTAGCCCCACTGTGTGGAGAGTTTTTTTGAACCTTGAAAGGTCAGTCTGAGACAAGACCAAGCCCTCCTGCTTATTATGCTAACAGCTTCATAATCCTGAGCACATAGGGATTCCTCACGCAGTGTCTGGAGTGTCAATCACAGGCTTGTAGGCTCATTTTGGAGGCTGTTACTTGTCAATCAATGATGCTGTTAGGAGAATAACAATCTCAGATTTACAAGATAAACAGTTTAGTCACTAGAGAGACGACCCCAGGCGACCCAGGAGGGGTGGCAAGGAAACCAAGGGGGGCTTTGCACTTGACAAATACTGGATCTTGATAAAACATCATAATCATGTTTATTTGGGTAAGAAATGTTAACCTATTGTATATTAATCTTACTTAGCCACACTAAACTTTATTTATATTTAGGAGTTGACTCAGAGAATTACATCTTCACATACTCAAGTTTAGTTCTGCATCATAAGAATAAAATATCTGATTTGTTCTCACTTGAAATCACACTTTTTTGCTGTAAAGTGTTGGTGAAAACTGTTGTGTAACGGCTGAGGGACCAACATGCATCACACTGTGCCAGGGATGTACAGTACATGTACACTGACCATCTGCTGCTCAGAGACTTGTGTGTATTTGAGTGTGATTGTGTTACATTTTGCTCTGAGCTCAAATATACATTACTTTTTAACGCATAACAGACTTTACAACATTGGCACAGTTGTCTGAAGGCTCTTTGTGCAGCAACATGTCCCCATATGTCGCTGCCCCTATAATCTGAAATACTGTACATCGTAAATCTTTCCTCCTCCCATCTTTGAAATCGTGTCCCAAGAGACAGTCGGCGTTATTACAGATGTTGGGGGTTTTCCTGTGAAAGGAAGCTAAGAAATGAAAATGAGTTCTGTGCTGTGTGACTGTATATTTGCTGACCAGCAAATTTTCCCAGTATCAGCTCAGCACAGTAAATCCCATCCCCCGATGGCGGAACATATAAAATATTGATCTGAACAGTTGTTTTATCAAGCACATCTTCTCTCAACTTCTGTAACGTAGAATTGTACTGATTTCATTGTGCAACTTGCCTGCTGATAATCAGGGGCACTGCGATCCTTACATGCTTTTGACTTTTTTCAAAAATTATTTTCTTTCCCACTGAGATTGACAAGAGTTCTGTTTGAATATTGAGCAAAATCCAACTAGATTTGAAAAGGAAAAACATAATTTCAGTAAAAATAAGATCTTCAGTTCGGTTCTGTCTCACAGTCTTTTGCATTTAAAACTATCCACTCAATTAACACTTGTAAATAATACATCACGTCCCTCTGATCTTAACTGTGCTCTTTGGAATTATGTAACAATATGATGTGTTGATAGAAATGCCCTCAGTAAACCTGTGTTGTGGGAAAACACAGTATCAAGAAATGAAAAAAAAAAAGAATGGACTTATCTGTAGACATGCTGGGAAGGAAATCCTAAAACATTGTTTTCATGAGGTGGCTCTTTTCACTTAGCTAGAGGAATTTAAATGTTAAAGGTGTTGCTTGCAGAGTTACAGATATGGAGATGTATGTGTGTGTGTGTGTGTGTGTGTGTGTGTGTGTGTTAATATTCACTTAAAGGCTGGACAACCCAGATGACAACATCTGAACATACACAACCCTTAAATGAGTGGAGAAACCTAACGAATGCAGATGCTTTCACACAGCTGCACTGCATGATACAATCAAGCAGTTAACATCCAATCATGCTCTGTGGCATGTATGAAATGCTGAGCAGGCCCAGTTGATTCTGATTTTGTATCAAGACGGCAAGAGGAAAAGATGTAAGTGACTCTGAAGGGGAATTCATGATTGTGGCACGGATGGCAAGCTTCAGTCACAAAGACTGCTCAACTTGCTGGTGTTTCAATAGGAACAGTGACTAAAGTTACATCTGCATTTAGATCTATGGCAAACACATCAGTAAATAGGGTCAGAAATTGTGATCGACACACATTTGATGACTGTGATGCTTGTGCATTAGTGTGATAAGTAAGGAAAAACAGAAGAGCAACTCTTCCTCAGGTGACTGAGACGTCAATGCAGGACGTGATCGGACTGTCAGCAAGAACAGTCGGTTGACAATTACATAGACAGAGATATTATAGTAGGGTTGCAGTGCATAAACCCCTCATTACAAAGATGAATGCACATTTGGGAGTTCAGTGGTGCAAACCATAGACAATGCTGTACAGAGATGTGGACAAAAGTGATATATCAGATGAGTCATCCTTCATCATATTCTCCACAAGTGGACGAGTGCATGTGTGACATACACCGAGAGAACAGTACAGGCCTGAATGTTTGACCCCTACAGTGAGGGAATCTGGTGGCTCTGTTATGCTGTTGGGGGCATTTTGCTGGCATGGTTTGGGTACACTTGTCCCCTTAGAGAGAAGGGTCACTGTAAATCAAAACAAAGTTGTTCTGAGTGATCACCTTTATCCTATGATGAAACATTTCTATCCTGATGGGAGTGGTCTCTTCCAGGAGGACAGCACCCCCTTCCTTAGGGCACAAAAGGTCACTGAATGGTTTGATGAGTATTAAATGATGTGAATCATATGCTATGGCCTTCACAGTCACCAGATCTCAACCCAGTTGAACACCTATGGGAGATTCTGGACTGACGTGTTAGACAGCGCTCTCCACCACCATCATCAAAACACCAAATGAGAGAATATCTTTATGAAGAATGGTGTTCATCCCTCCAGTAGAGTTCAGAGATTTGTAGAATCAATGCAAAGGTTCATTGAAGCTGTTCTGGTGGCCCCAACACCTTACCAAGATACTTTATGTTGTTTTTTCCTTTAATTTGTCACCCGTCTGCTGGTAATAAAGCTGCAAGTTGTTAAACTCCACAGATTTTCTCGCAGGCATTTGTTTTGCTTGAGTTTTTTATGCATATATCACATGATGTAATGAACAGTCAACCTCCAACATTGCCTGCCCTGGGGGGTTGCTGACTGCGGTTTCTTAATCTACTGTTGCAAAAGTAATGAATCTGTGAGTAGTTTAACTACTTTATGTTTGTTTCCACTTGATTGGTACCTTTGGCAAGACAGGAAACGCAGTCGAGACGCTGATGTAATTTCTCTTATTGAATCTGCTCAAGACACAATGCCAACACTGTTTCAGCAGATCTGGATCTCCGATTTTTGACTTCACCCCCTTCAGTAGCGTTGTGATAAGGACCAGCAGGAGCCAAACATCACAAAAGGTGGTTTTGTGTTCATGTAATGTGGGAATAAAACTGGCTGGAATTCAGAGTGGCAGAAAAACGAGGTCGCACAGCAACCCACTGGCTTCCTTTCACTGGGGCAAACAGAGTTCACCACCCAGCAGATGTAGGGCTTGTTTTTGTTAGCTGTCACCTTTTGTCTCACAGGTGGTGGTTTTTCTCCGTACTGTTTGGGTGCAACAAACCAGCCTTAATAAATATTAATATCACATTTCCAAGCTGGATTACAGCCAAGCAGTTTGTGTCGTTCCTTCATGATTCAGCACCAGTTTGCAGTGGAATCAATAGACACCATAACTGGTTCTCATGTGGAACAATGGCATAGAATAAACATTAAGTCATTAAAATGTCCAGATTTCTGCCAAAGGTGGTGACTATGCCAAATAGAGCGCATTTACTGAGTTCAGTGGAGACCAGATCCTTTGTTGTGGCTTCTCAAGCGTAATTTCAGTGTTGTGTTTTATACGTGTCTGGTTGATTCTGATAAGCTCTAAATCTGCTTGATATTTTTAACCATGCTCTCTTAATTTAGTCAGGTTTCATTGTTACATCCATACTTCTGCTAATGATGCAGTTCAGACTTCTCAAGTTGTTAAAAAAGATTACAAACAGAAGAGTGCAAACACTTGAAAATTCAAAATACTGTTCATTTGGGATAATTGCTATTATTTTCTGCCATTTTGCGTCTGATTTTTCCTCAAGAGGAATCAGCAAAATAAAAGAAATGTAGCTAAATTAAGCTTGAGACAGATTTTGGGCTGACTGGAAATCACACTCTCTGCGGGCAGAACTTGTGGGAGTCCTTATGGGACCGTGGACTTAAAGGCCGGACAAGCCAACGTCTGAACATACACAACCCATAAACATGTCAGCTACGCCCCTCCCAGACTCTTAAAACCTATTAGATGACTGAATGACTTGCATGAATTAAAATGAACAATGGAATTCCTCGCTTTTAATCTGGAAAAGCATCTCCATTTCTTAAAGCTGTACAGAGGAAAACCCCCACCCCCCCTACCCCCCCACAGCCATATGAGCCATTGTTGCACCATACCACCTTTTGAGAGGGAAAAAACAAAGTGAGAAAAGGCTTTACCTCCTTTCCAACAGGAATCTCTCTGTGTCAGATAAAGAGCCTTAATTGAATGGAGGAGGAAGTGTAGGAAGTGTAAGTTCAGCAGATCCAGCGTCTCCTCGCTCCTTGCTATTGTGGAACTATATTTATGTTCCTGCAGAGGTGGTGGATATCTGCTTCAGAGGGCGTCAGCATCCACTGCGCGTTACTATACTGTGTAGACATGCCGTCCACTTTCTCAGACAGCTCAGACAAAAATGTATGTCCAATTCACGGTTTCTGCATATTTTCTGTCTGCCTCCAACAACACAGGTTTTCATTCTTTCCTGGATTTTCCTCTCGAGTGTTCGTGTGCAGAGGAAACCCTGCTGCAGACAAAGTCACAGGACTGTTCATGCTCGAGGTGAAAGTTGTCCCTGCAGTCAGAGCTGGTGTGTACATTATACATCTGCGTGCAGTACAAAACCGTTACATGAATTACAATAATTGAAGTGTTATGCAATGATGCCAGAGAAGAGAATTTGCTAAATGTGCTGGAAACAAAGCATAAGTCCTGGTTTTTGTTAAAGAGCTCGTCAATAATTCAGTGTTTTTGTCTGCGAATCAAATTGTGACAATATGATCAATGTCTGTTACTGTAGTTTAAATGAGTGATTCAAAGCAAATCGTTATCAAAACTTTAAAAAATGAGTTGTGAGAGTTGTTTACACAGTTGTGATGCTTAACAGTGTCAGACGATTAATTTTAAATGTGATTTTACCACTTTTTTTTCAAATTGTAATATACATATTGATATTAGACAAACATTCATAACATAATTTTAATTTCAGCTGTGTCACTCAGCCCTATTTTGTTTTCTAACATTACATGTCTGTGAGGCAGACCTTTAGATCTTTGGTGATTGAACGTTAAGGTTGATCATTTTTCACACTGGACTTTCAGACAAGTCTCAGTAGGAAACACACAGGTGTGATTAATAACACTAGCTGAATTCCTTTTAGCTGCTTCACTTCCCTGGTACTGTATTTCGCATGCTGTATCACTGTCATGGTTTACTGACACACTTAAATAGAACAAAGCTATCGTTAATGTTATTAGTAACACCCGTGCTTTTCCTGCTACTGAAAGTCAAAATGTCTGCTGTGGACTGTCACACATGGATATATAGTACTATGCATGACATGAACAGACTTTTCTGCACGTCTGCACCATGTCCAGCTGTTTCGTGTTATGAGCAGCAGGTGGCACTGCCCTCTGTCCACCCTCTGCTCCCATGGGAGACCGTGACAGCGCTGCATCCTTTGAAATAACTAAATGAAACTCTGCACTTATAAATTTATACATTTAACACAGACAGACATGTTTTGTGCAGATGCAATTAGTCAATCAGACTCCTCTCTGGTTTGTTGGCTGGGATCTCAGACATTTTTTAATACAAGCATTTGCTGGCTGCTGGTCTGCACAGTGGCCCCGAGCCAGACAATCTTATAATGTAAACAAGGACAAAGAGACATTTTAATTAGCAAGCAGCAACATGATCCTCAGACGCCCACACACAGAACTTTACTGTCATGTCTAGAGTGTCTGACCTGTGTGCGTGTGCAGGCCAAAATATAGGTTAGTGCATGTACACGTGTGTGTGTGTGTGTGTGTGTGTGTGTGTGTGTGTGTGTGTGTATAAAGCTATCCATCCCTTGTGCACTGTCAGCCTTTTCGGACAGTCCATGATAATCATCCTCATGATGAGAGCCAGCCAGTGAGGAGTAAAGCAGATCTGAAGTCATCTCCCCAGACACCAGGATCTTTCCTTACAGGAAGTAATATCTCCTGTCTGTTTTTTTTTCTGTCATCAACGCCAATTCTGTACATTTGTCACAGTAATAGGGGATTTAGTGCCTACTGTGCGGTTTATTGGACTGGCATGTCTGTTGACCTGATACTGTTTGTGTTACTCTCTGTCTACATCTTATGGTAGTTATTACTGTTGTATAAGTTGGCACACTTGCAGTGAGAGCTATTAAGATCGAGATCGAGTTACATTAAGTTCTTCTTCAGAGAGTGAATTGAGCCTCTGTTTTTGCTCCCTCTTACTGTCTCATGTTAAACTAGATGCTGAAGATTAGATCCCAACCAGGTCTTTGTCTTTGCAGAATAGACAGTGTCAGGCTGTGTAAGTTGCTGCGACTGTCACGGTCTATCGGAGGCGGGAACACACACTCATATAGCATTTTATTTCACTCCTGCATTGCTTCGTACATAGCTGAGACTCATTGAGGCGGTTGACTTCTGTACAAAAACCCAAAGCAATAACATAATCACAAAATCCTAATTCCTTAAGAGTGAGTGAGTATTATAAGACTTGCAAAGCACAGAGATCCATTGAGATTAATGGAAAAGCTTTGTGTCGTGGCCCATTTAAGTGTGTGTGTGTGTGTGTGTTTGTGTGCGTGTGTGTGTGTGTGTGTGTGTGTGAGAGAGAGAGAGAGAGAGACAGAGAGAAAGTGTGTATCAAATAAAAAGATTATTTGTAGCATGTAGGCCACAAGTCACCTCCCCTCCACGGACACAAACTCTCTTGTTGTGCCACTCTGGCCCTGGCACCACCAGCTGGGAGGTCTGTGTTGGATGTGACGGCCATTGTAAGAAGTTGTGCGCCGTTTGCCTCCCTCCCTCTCATACTCAGACCCCACACAGCTTTGAATTTTGAGCTGATTCGATCGATACGTTTCCACCTTTTTTTTTTTCAGTCATCAACAATAATTTCTGAATAGTTTGAGACGTACAGTATCTGCATCTCTTCATTCATCTGAGGTTTAGTGACCAAGACTGCGTTTGTCTGAGTGTGTGTGTGTGTTTGTGTGCGGGACATCTCACACGTGTGGCTTTAAGAACAAGGACACGAGAGGCTTGTTGCAAGGCGACGGGGGCAGATGTTGTCAAGCTCCCCACAGAGCTACTCCTCTTCTGAAGTCGGGACGTTTTCCGCTGCCACTCGTCTGCGTATCAGCCACAGATTGGCCAGAACTATACAGCAGGGTGGAGCTACTGACACGCACAGTGGCAGAGATTGAAAGTGTACCTGTTTTAAAAAAGACATTTCCAGTCCAAGTTGGGGGGTGGGGGGGTGGGGGGGTGGGAGTGGTGCATGGAAGGAAACTGGATACTATTTGATTGGTGAGGCAGGGAAAATAGATGTTCTTATGTAACGCCGGGTGCCCTGAAACTAAAGAAGTGACACTCAGTCTGAGGAGCTTTCTGAGGCCTTTTCAGTGGTTCTTCTCTGGTGAAACTAAAGGGATACTACTGGATCTGAAGGAATAACATGGCAGCAAATTCTGAAGCAAACAGTGATTCAGAGGTATGTGCTTGTTGCTTTCCCTCTTGCTGACCCTGCAATTAAGTGTGTGTGTGTGCGTGCTTGTGTGTATGTGTGTGACTTGCTCTTTGTTTTTCCCTCCTAAGTTTACAGCATACAGAAGTTGTCTGTCTTGCACATGTATAATATACATGAGATTAGATAATCCTCATGAAGCCACACACACAGGCTGGACCTTTCACATGAATGCATGTGACCAGGATTTGTGCTCAGATGTGATTTTGCACAAGTAATTGCAATTTTCTGCTAAGTTACTGAGAGGAATATATGAATATTTAAAATATCTGATTTCCATGTGACTGCTAATCTTTTTCTCATGCTGTCCATGTGTAAGATGTTACAGCCCACATGTATTGATCAGGTGTAACAGCTTAATGCATTGAGAGTGCGGTGAATGTCTCAGCCTCTGGTGGTGTAAGCAGTCATTGTTTAGTAGTTGATACTCATAGGAGTAGTTTGGGAGCAGAGATGCTGTGAAAGGACATCGTCTTATCTTCATTTGACTGGCCAAGCAGAGATGAACTGTAAGTCTGAATATGTGGAGTTTTGGTCACATGGAAATTTACAGGAGCTCTATAGCTGTGGTGAGGGGGGGACTATTTCTGTCTTTTTCTCTCTCTCTCTCTGTCTGTCTATCTCTCTCTCTCTCTTTCTCTCTCTCAGACCTGAGCCAGCTTCACACAGAGCCCTGCTATAACTATCCAAACAACCACAGCATTCACACAGAGCGCACATGGCTCATTTCACCACCTGTTACTGGCCTCGCCACAAGGGGAAACCTCACTGGTATTCAGCCTGTGCATTCCACAACATTCACGTTTTAAAGAGGAATAAACATAGATTGTCGTCTCTGGCGTTGGATGCCTTTGAATAACCACCTTCACATTAACGCTTCTCTATTAAAAACAGTAAAATCCAGTGTGTATAAAGTGATATGAAGAATCTCTCACACTTCACCAGCAGTTTTGTTAAGTAAGCATTCCTGCCAGAAGGGGTGACGCTTGCCAAGCAAAAATGATTTAGCATTCATTGAATAATAGCGTAGTAATTATCGTAGCTGGATTATAAACGATTCTGTCGGCCGCATTTCCTCTCAAGCTGAAATCTGCTTTCATCATAGAGGGTCAATAACAACATGTTGTATAGTTTCTTTATGACTTTTGGCAGTTTCTGATTGCATTTCCCATGTCATACAGGGAACATTTGAAGTGGGCTCTCCCCTGAGAGAAGTGTTTCATGTAGCAAATCATCATCCATCAGCACCATGGCAGCCAAACCTACAACCATGATCCAACAGTAACAAAGCAGTGGAGTCAGCCACACAACTTGTTTATGTTGAATTGGGTTTCATGTCCTTCAATTGTTTCTCAGGGGCTGCATGGACTGACCATGAAGGTTTTAGGGCCACCGTAAAATACTGCGTGTACCACATCTCTTCCTTATCTTTCTCTATTAATTCACAATGGTCTCTTTGATAAGCTTTGATCCAATGATTACAGAGGTTAGTCGTTGTCTTAGTGGTTGTGCAGCAACCTACCATTAGCCTGAGACTGCTTATTAAATTTGATTAAAATGACTGAATCGGTTGGTCTGGACTGTATTTAATAAACAGCTCTGTGGTCAAATTGTTGCTTTGGCCCCACTTAATCATTTCATATGACAAACAACACATTCCAGGACAACATGTCCTCCAGAGTGAATAACTTAGATTGGGCACAGGCTGAACTTCAGCATGGGTGTCCGTTAAGAGGCATCAACACACAACCAGCATGTGTTTATCAGTCTTGCAGGAAATTCTCAAGGAGCAGCTGTTGTCATTATCAGTCATAAGTTTTACTGATCCTGTTCATGAACTACTGTTTAGTTTTCTTCATCTCATTTATTTGGCTGTGTGTAAATTGTGAATGAGTGTGTCCATTTTTAGGATTTATATATTGTGCTATAAGAAGGCTTATTCTGTCACATACTGTAGTAGTTTTTGAGCCTTTAGCTTGTCTGAGACATTTCCAGTCACATGTCTCGCTTGCGGGGCCTCAGCTGTGTCATCCCACTTTGCACCTGAATTAGCCAAACTCTTGTTTCACCTGGTCTGAAGCTTATTCAGTCTGTTTCATCACCAACAAACTCTGCGTGGCAGCACTGATGTTAAAGGTTGCCAGTCGTCAGTCGTAAAGAAATTACTCTCAAGAGGAACTGAAATGTCAGTTCAACCAGTTATGGAAACTGTAATTGGTTCAGGTCTCAGCTGAGACCGGTTCCAGTGGGAGACTCTGTGTGGTAGCCTAATGAAAATGTGTGTAATTGATGTCAGAGCCCATTAGGTTATATCCTAGTTATAGAAGATTGTTTTCACATTCAGTAATTGATACTGAAGAATAAGACTGAGGGGACAGTTTGTAAATATTATATGAAGTTAAGCCACATTTTGTTGATGGTCAGATTTTGAGTATCTTGTTTGTTGGATCTCCTTTCAAATGTTTAAAGAACTTTTAAAGATTTGTTTGGCTTCGTTAAGGAAAAATGTTGGGATTGGTTAAGCAATAAAGAAATACTGATATTATATTACTGACAGTAACATTATTATAGTGTTTATGAGAACTGTGGTACAGATTTGCTGCATTTGTATTGTTGACCAGAGGTGGATTGATGTTTGTGTTGCCATCAATCATACATTCCATAATTATATTGATTTATCTGCTTCACATACAATGACCTCACTCGGTTTTCTATTTGCGGTGGTGTAGGAAGTGGTCATGCTTTTTAAGTTTGAACCGGCTGACTTTTAGGAAATTCCTAAACAAGGGTGTTTTAGCTGATCTGAAACACACAGGACGCGCTGTCAGAAGGTGAATGTTATTTTGCTGATAGTAGAGCTTTCTGCATTGAGCACTTTACTAAGCCAACTGTTTCCATCATGCCTGCCTCTATTATGTAATCCTAGTTTTTTTGGTCATTTTTGGAAGAGTTGACGAGTTATAGTGCAACAATCTTCTGGTGCTGAGTGAGTGATGTAAGAGCTTTTCAGTGGGATTCAATCCAAGCAAAGGATCGAATGCTACTGCTTCTGTGAAACTTTAATGGTTTAATAAAGTTTGGATCTAGGCTAGTGGAAATATTTGCATGTGGAAAAAGTACACACAGTAAAATCTGATTAAATGTCTCTTCTCTGTTGAACTTCTAAGTTTACTTAAGTGTAATAATTCTCCCGTATCCATTTTCCTGAAGGTGGGAAGAGAGACGTCAAACTTTAAGCTTTTCCTACTTTGCGCAGCTGTGTGCCAGGAATACCGAGTAGCTCCGATTGGACAGTTTGTCTCGCTGGAAGGGATGACGTCATCAATAAAACTGCTCTCCATAACAAACACTTTTGTTCTTGAGCTGTCGTGAGCTCTGTTGATTCTTGCGTTTTTCCTTCCAGCTGACTGTCATAATGTCAAATAAAAAGGTCAAGGGAGAAATGATGTGTTTATGGCCACCTGGGCAGGCAGACGTAAAACTAAAGATCCCATTTACAATCAAATTCCTTCCCTTATTGTATGCTTTTTCAGCTGTTTTTGGCTGTTTTTTATATTTATTATTATTATTATTATTATTATTATTATTATTATTATTATTATTATTATTATTATTATTATTATTATTATTATAAAGAATAATCACATCTTGCACTGATGGCCAGTTTGGTTCAGTGGGAAAGTGAATCTGCCACCTGCACACAGTAAAGCCTCATCACTTAGACTGAAAGACAGTGTAACCAGACACTACAGTATGTTTGGCTTAAAGAAGAAACCTCTAAAGGTAGGATCACGTTTAGGAATGCAGCTGAGGGAAAGAGGGAAATTTGATGAATAAAAAAATACCTGAAGAAGGAAACACAAATGAAAATGTAAGTTTATAACATCAACACAAGAAAGGAAGGAGGAGAAATGCAGGGCTGAATAAGTTTTATGTCTTTTGATTTAGCTGTTTTAGCTTTTATCCTGACATTTTGTCCGTTATGGTGTCTCTCAGTCTTTCAGTCTGGCTTTCAAAGACAATACACCCTCCAGAGTCAATACTCAGATTACATTTTGGAGCAACTTGCTGCATAAATTTACATATGAATGAGTAAAGCTTCTTAATGCTTAATGTGGTAGACTAGTATGTTGGCGTATAAATAGTTTGTAATGAATTCATTCATTAGCTTTATAAGAGAACTCATTAGCATAGAAGGTTATATTTAATATATCATTTGTGAGCAGTCCAAGTCGCTCTAATCTCACAATATGGTGGATACGCAGGTTATCTGATTGCTTTGCTAGACTGAGCCATCAAGCTAATATTAGTCATAGAGGTGTTAATGGTGTTAAATGTAAATGTATGTTGTGTCATGTCTCATAAAGAGCTATACAGCAGCAGCAGAGTAGATTCACCAGTGGAGCGTGTATTTCGTTTGTGTGTTGGTGTGTGGCCTGTGAACAGTGACGCGTAGCTCGTCAATGCTGATGATCAGTACCCCGGGGGCGCAGAGTGGCTCGATGGGGCTGAAGGACGCTGTGTCCTGTGATGGAGGTGTATAAATGCTGGGGCTCGTGGTGTCCGCTCCCTGCTGCCTGCTGGAGTGGGCATGAAGAGGAGTTTACGCAGAGGCAAGAAAAAGAGGCTTTACACTCTGATAAAAGGAACCACAGGTGAGGCACTGAGAGAGAAAAGGTGAGGCTCCGATTGGAGGGTGAGCATGACTGGTTAATCTTTGTAGTGATGCAACACTTTTCTGAGGAAGAATAGCTTTGTGTTTTAATATCATTCCTGTATTTGCTGCGGATGAGATTTAGCTACATCTGATTGTTGAAGGCTAGTTTCTGTCAATCATCTCGGTACCTCAAGTATTTCTGCACCAAAATCAACAAAAAGTACTAAATTGAACGCTAAGCTTTGTGTGCATTTCTGCTCCAAACTTGTCAAAGGTTTTAGATCGACCATCTCTTCTATTTAGGTCACAGCAGCAACCATGTTGGACATTGATCTGCTGTGGTTGTAGTGCAAGAAAACAGGTCACTGATTTCCTAAACTGTGAAACTATCAATGTCTCCTCTGCCCTTAAGCTCTAAATCCCAGCATAATTAAAACTGTAGGCCATGGATGGATGACACAGAAAACCATGTAGGGATGACAGGATTTCTTTTAGGATTACAGGATAAGCTTTTTTTTTAACTGTGGTTGAACAATGATGGAAGGACAACACACTTAAAACGGAAAAATAAATGTCAAACCTTTGCAGCAGAATAGTCATTTTTGAATCCAGACTGACCCTGGAGCAAAGTCTGTCTGGTCAAAAGTGTGTCTCAGTGTGTATTATGTTGATGTTTGATGTTTTCGTCAAAGTTTCAATGACTCTCTGCATTATGTAACTACAGCTGGAGCAGATAATCTTATCAACTGGAACTGACATTGGCTGGAGTGGTGCATTTTTGTTGGTGCATGAAACACTAAATAGGACGGTATCAGAGTAACTAATAACATTAGGCAGTGCTGTAATGGCAGGAGGCCAGATTGGACCAACATTACACTGTAACACTGGATACAACTGCCCTCAAAATGCCATTATGTATCACTCAATCACCTCGCTGGTTACTCAACCAAACAGTCGACTTATCTGTGTTGCAGTCAAACCATTCCCTGCGTCATATGTTGTTACTTTGGCCATATTTAATCATTTAACGTTTTTTTTTTTTTTTTTCCATTTTCCCACTTGTCCTGCCTGATCAAAACTCACTCCGTCCGCCTCAATCTTTCAACCCCATGTACTTTATTTCCTCATGGTGGACTCTCCGGGTGTCCTGCTCCTTTCTCTTCCTGACGTGACCCCCCTACCCCCCCTCCTTCTGTTCTTTGCCCCACTAAAACCTCTCCACATGCCTGCTCCCTTCCGGTTGGAGATTGCAGAGTGCACTGTAGCCCCAGTTGCAATGGAGGACAGTGACCATGAGGTTCACTCTTCATCAGATGAGCAGGACTCCTGCCCTCCCCCCACTAATAACAGCACGGACCATGATGCTGAACAGGTACCGATGACACCCCCAGAAATCCCTATTATTACTCTCCTCTTCTAGTCACAGTCATCAGTTGATTTGGCTACTGCAAACATACTACTTTAACTTTACCTGTTGAGCTTCGTCTCTCTCTTTCTTCTCACAACAAAACCAGAAATGGAGGACCTTTTCTATTTCCTTTTCTTTTCCTGCTACAGCAACCGACTCTGCTTTTACTCCTCAGCTAATGTATAGTGCATAAACATAGCACGAGTGCAGAGTCACATTACGGGCCTTCGGCTGAATTTAAATGGCCTCATTGCTTTTTTAGTGCCACTGCATTATTTATCTTTGTTCGTGACTAGCAGGGAGACTTCAGTCTCCACAATGAGCACAGCAGCCTAAACTAGGAGCTGAATATCCTCTTTCAGGAAAAGCTACACTGGTTTTTATTGTAGCTCTGTTACAGCTCAGTAATTATGACCAATGGAAATCCAGAAATGAAGAATAGATCATGTACCCTAATGTCTGAAATTGTGCTTCAAGAAGGTTTTTAATAACTCAACCATAAAGAACGAAAAATTAGCTCTGCGAAATGTACAAAGTGGCAGGAGATTTATAACCATGATGGTGGAAAAACTGATGGCAGTTAACTCTCTGCTGCAAGGAATGTACAATTAAACTTACGCCCAAGTACTGCAGCTTTAGATTAGATTCATAGTAATAAAATAACACAAATCCACTAAGATAGATGCCTGGTATAACTGTTAAACTCCATCATGACTCATCCTCATGTCACTGGTTAATGACAACTCCAGTTTAATGGCTCATCACTTTGTACTATAACCTGTTAAAGCAGTTTCCTTTCATAATATGTCACCCGTGTTTAGTTTAAATGTTTCTACCAACAAGGAGATTCCACATTCAGAAAGGTTGAACAAAGATGAGAGTACACCTGCTACAGTGCAACTAGCTGAGATCATATTTTAAGTTTGTGTCAGAATAAAGCATATTCTGTCGCAAAGTAAGTGAACCCTTTACAAGCTTCCACAGCTTTCTCCTTGTTTGACTTTTAAATTTCCTTTACGCTGCCCATCTGCAATCAATATTCAATACTGTAAATTGTGACTCTGCCTCAGTAAGACGGTCACATCTCTTCATTAAACTGTCTGTGTCTCTTCTGTAGAATTTACAGCCAAATACTGTGACCGTTTCTAAAAGTGCACATTTTCTGCTCTCTGGATCTTTCTCTTGCTTTTACGTTCCTCTACCAATCTTTTCCTCCGCACTCTGTTTTTTGCCACCTGCTCCTCTGCACCGCCTTATCCATCCCCTTCAACCTCGGCGTCTCTTTAGCATTCAAGCCAATCAGACGACTCAGAGGTGGAGAACATTATGCAAGACCCTCACCACCATGGAGGGCATGACCACCACCATGACCACACGCCGCACCACCATCATAGCCATGAGCCTCATGATGCAGACAGGGAAGCTGAGGGCGAAGACCGCCCCCACACCCCTTCTTATCTGCGCCCCCCTGTGGCGGGCAGGGCGCAGTCGGATTCAGGTTCAGACCCCAGTTTGCCGCAGAGCAGAAGTGTGGAGTTTGACTTGTCGTTCCCCGTCAGTCCCTCCAGGCCCAGAAGCCCCTGGGGTCGATTTGACCCTTACGACAATAGTGAGGTAACGCAGAGAGGCCCAGCCGGGAAATCCAGAGACGATAAACAAGATCTTTGTGGTTCAGTTCTGCTTTTCAAGGCGATGTTGTTCTTCTTCAGACTGACTGATACAGTACAAGATTGTCTAGTTGTTGCTTTATGTGATTTTAAAAGAGGATGATTGATGTTGATGATGTCATTGTCCTCTGGAGGAAAAGGTTGTGATTGGTGCTCTGTGATGGCAGCACTGCATTTTGCTTTTGTGTTGTTGACTTCAGGTGCCAAACTTCTTGTGGGAAAGTTGTGATAATCTTATACTGTAAACAAGAAACCTAATCTTTTGGTCGATTACGAAATTGAACAATTGTTTTTATGTAGCTTTATGTACGTACATGGAAATTTTTGCATACCTGAATTATTTTTTTTTCCTTTTGGCTTATTTTTAGGACCAGGACAAGGAGTATGTAGGTTTTGCAACGCTGCCAAACCAAGTGCACCGCAAGTCAGTCAAGAAGGGATTTGACTTCACCCTCATGGTGGCAGGTAAATCCTAGTCTGCACATTAGCAGACATTTGATCTTAAGCCCACCTTTTACTGAAGAGACCGCTAATCACAAAGTTTAACCTCACTCTTTCTCTCTTTGTTGTTCTTTGTTTGAAGGGGAGTCTGGCCTGGGAAAGTCCACCCTGGTCAACAGTCTCTTTCTCACAGATCTTTACAAAGATAGGAAGCTGCTCAATGCTGAAGGTGAGGAAGTCACAGCTTTTGATACATATTTTTGTTCTCTTTTGTTTGGCAGATATTTGTCCCACAGTATAACATAGCTGATATTTTTTTTAAAATATGGTCTGTTTGTGTCTCATCCTTAGAGCGAATCACGCAAACAGTAGAAATCACCAAACACACAGTGGATATAGAAGAGAAAGGTGTCAAACTGAAGCTCACTATTGTGGACACCCCTGGCTTCGGGGATGCTGTAAACAACACTGAATGGTAAAAGTCCTTCATGAATAAAAAAAACCAGCTGGATAACCTCATTTGAGCTGTACTGTGGTCTAAAAGTAATGTGCAGCAGTTCAGCTGTTACACAGTCAGCATGGCCTCAGAGACTGAATGTCCCTGTGTGTTTCTGCTCTAGCTGGAAGTCAGTGGCCGACTACATCGACCAGCAGTTTGAGCAGTATTTCAGGGACGAGAGCGGCCTCAACCGCAAGAACATCCAGGACAACCGCGTGCACTGCTGCCTCTATTTCATCTCACCCTTCGGTCACGGGTATGACAAAGCTGCAGTGCTCATATAGGGATTTACTAACCTCCTCCCTCTACACTACAGTGCTCCAAATAATGGGGCAGATTAATCCATTTACTGCAGTGTGTAATGTCTGTGCTTGCATCAGTTTCACCTTCACTTTTCCTAAAAAAACATCCATATATCACATCAGCTTACATGCTTATTCACAGCTTTTGTCCTGCACACACAGCCGCCTGAGTAATCTAGATTTACTGTAAATATCTAGTGCACCAGTATTTACTTGAGTTGCATTCAGCCCCATAAATTGTTAATGCAGCAGGCTCTTGCTCAGAGTTGAAGCAGTTCTCAGCTGCCTTCAGGTGAATTTACATCTAGTGCAGTGCTTTCGCTCGAATCAATTGTTTCTGCGGAGTGCTGATGTGGTACTTTTCAGCGCATTTGTGCACATGCACTGTTCCACATCAGTGTGCTCATTAAAGGAGAAATCTACCATAAACCTCAAGTTAATGCTTCAGTGCAACCTCAGAATCACAGCGATGGAGAAACTGCTCCCTCTGTTGATGAGCAACAGTCATTGCTCATCACATACCAGAGCAAACCTCTGATCTACCATCCAATTTGCTCTTACTTGTCTCAGAGACATCATTTTACAGCTAAAATTTTATGTGAAATCAGTGTCTTCACGCTGCCAACATGCATTTTCAAATCAGGTCTGTGTCTCCGTTGTTTCACAGTTGGTTCACACTTAGACTAAAGATGGGCAGGAAAAACTCACGCCTGTCTGATGCAGCTGTAATATCTAACAGTTAAAAATATCACCTCCTAGTTATAGTCTTCATCTGTAACACATACACAGACATTACTGTGTCTCACTGTACTGTATATGTATGTGCGTGTTGTATTTTTCCTAGCCTTCGGCCTCTGGATGTTGAATTTATGAAAGCTTTGCATGAGAAGGTCAACATCGTCCCCATCTTGGCCAAAGCAGACACACTCACCCCAAGTGAGGTCAAGAAAAAGAAAATCAAGGTAAGGCTTATTATTGTTCATGAATTGTTGATCTAAACATAAGTTACACCACATAGAAAAGAGATTCATGGATCTCTTTTATCAGTTTCTTGGTAATAACCGTCAGTCTCCACTTGTGTTGTCATTGATAGCGTCGGTCACACTTTTACATTCAAAATACATGTTTTCACTCTGTACTTTCTCCTCTGTGTGGCTCCCTGCAGATCAGAGAGGAGATTGATCAGTATGGTATCAAGATATACCAGTTCCCTGACTGTGACTCTGACGAGGACGAAGACTTTAAGCAGCAGGACCACGAGCTGAAGGTGAGAGCAGAAACGGACAGATGTCTTTCCCTCTCCTTTCTTCCAATTGTCTTTTCTACAGTTTGGGGTTCTCAAGCTGTTGAAGTCGGTACGGCTCTTTGTTTAAATGAACATCAGTTATGGTTAGTTTGTGTTTTTGCATCTAAGCTTTTTCAGTGCGAAGAAAGTCATTGCAGCAAGATCAAGACACTTCAAGAGTTGTTATTGGATTATTGGACATTTCCTGATAATTACATAAGGTTTCATTTGTAATTCTTTTGTACCAGGATGCTCATAGGAAACACATCACTCTTCTTCCTCGTAGTCTAGATCACATCAGTTAAGATAATATTGTAATGATGTTGATGAATGAATATATAGACCGTATGACCTTGACTGTCTACTACTGACTACACAGTCTTAATGAGTCAGCGTGTCTCTGCTCTTCTCACAGCATGAACTGGCGGTGAGGACACTGTCAGTGTGCCAGTGTATATATCTTTGCCTCTTTCCTTGAGTAGCCTCTTAAAAGCATAAAAGCATCAACTGAAGCAGACAAATAGAAAAACGGAAATAGATGAAGGGGAAAGTTTTATTATTTATGTTTAAAAATATATGTTAAATCTTCAAATGTGAGTGAGCAGACATGAGGAAGAAAAAGAAAGACTATTAGACCCACACAAAGACACATCTGCACTGCACCATTCTGTGCTGCATTGATCCATCCTCAACAACCGACTCATCCACACCCTCTCCTGCCACAGCTCTTTGAAACGTTGTAATGATTTGTTAATTTTGTGACCCTTTCTGTTCCCCCCATAAGGAAAGCATTCCTTTTGCAGTAATTGGCAGCAACACAGTGGTGGAGGCCAAAGGGAAGAGGGTGCGAGGCCGTCTGTACCCCTGGGGCATCGTAGAAGGTAGGTCCCTTCTTCAAGTCCATCCCGAGCTAAAGTTTGATTTGTAGAAAAGCCTTTAGAGACTGGACGAGGCTGCACACATTTTATATTCAGGTACATACAGAAAAAAATGTTGTGATAGTGTTTGATCCCCATATTTGCCTGCATGCAGTAGGGTGGGTTAAATCCTAAATAGATTGTTGAATTTCATCTTCACACTGTGGTTTGCAGTGGAGAACTCGGCGCACTGTGACTTTGTGAAACTGAGGAACATGCTTGTTCGCACGCACATGCAAGATCTGAAGGACGTGACCCGGGAGACCCACTACGAGAACTACAGAGCTCAGTGCATCCAGAGCATGACCCGCATGGTTGTGAAGGAACGCAACCGCAAGTACGACACACACAAACCTTGACAGTACATATTATCATGGCCTTTACATGTTAATATTATATAAAAATATTAGATATTCAGATATCAAGATAAAAAGTATAGAAAATATAGATTTATATCCTTTGAATTTAAGTGTTATTTTAATGTATTAAATAGGTTAGGAGTTTTCCTACATTTATCCTCACAGGCACATCTATTTCTTGATTCTCCTAATTAATATTTTTAGCCACACTAGCGTCATGGATTTGTGGATGTTTGTTGATACACCACTTTGGTCCAGACTGAAAAAACTGATTGCCATGAGACTTTGTACCATATCCATCTGCATAGGTGGTTTCTGAGCTGTAATGTTGATCTGAAACACACCACGCTCGACAAAGTTGCACTGCAGTGTGATTTTCTGCTACCTGAAGGTTATGGCAGCTTGGTGAAAGTTTGTCTTGCTGCACGTAGCCAAGTTTAAGACATTCAAACACGCATTTCAACCTCACCCTTTGTGATACAAAACAGTAATATCTGCATAAAGAGTGTAGATGTAACAAATACTGGGAGCCTGCCTTGAAAAAAATATGAACAATGAAATGGCGACCTCTCACTAAAACACTCTGAGTCTCTTCCAAAAACCAGCCGGACATTATAAATGTTGAATGTATGTCTGCAACCTGTATCTCTCTGCAGTAAACTGACCAGGGAGAGCGGCACAGACTTCCCCATCCCCATGGTGCCTGACGTGACGGACAGCGAGACAGAAAAACTCATCCGAGAGAAAGACGAGGAGGTACGGCACGCCGAAATGGAGTCACATCAACACCACGATCGTGACCACGAGCACGAGCCCGAACACAAATCTGACCACCATGAGCACTCAGACCCTCAGCCCGACCCAGAGACACACTCAGATCTGAAGGCTGATGAAGCGCTCTGAATGTATTTAGCTCACGGATTTTGTTTACCCAGAAGCTTTCTTTGAAACACGTTCAGGTCGTGTTTTCTGGGGTTGACAATGAGTAGCCTCAAAAAACACGAGTAATTATACATTTAAAGCCCTACTCCCTTGTCCTCACAAGTCTTCTGAAGCTTTGAACTGTGGGTAGAAAAAAGAGCTTTCTGCTTCAAATCATGCAATTAAGGCATGATTTAGAAACACTATATATGTTGCCTGTACTCATGGCGTCGCCTAGAGTTAAAGCTTCAGCCAGAAAGCAGGAATCAGGTGTTTACCAACTCCCCTCACAGGCGAGCAAGTGTAGAAAATCCTTGGACCTCGTCACACATGAAATTAGTCAGGTTTGTTAGGCTACTTTAAACAAAACCCAGATTTTACCTTGGACAAAAGAACGAGTCAGCACTGCTTTTAACCCTGTCCCATGACTATTTAAATACTGCCGATGTAGTTTAACTGCTAAGGACAACAGGGTGAGACATTGTGATCTTAGAACTCCACAATAATTGTTATTGAATGATCATGTTAACATGTGGTCATCTGGTACCGTTTAAATCCTGAATTCCTGGGGTCAAAGGGCTAAATAAAATTAGTATGAAATGTGATATAGATTGTTTTTATCTTCATCAACAGTGGGCAGCGGTCCGAAGATATATTATTAGAGGAAATATTATTAGAAGAGAACAAACCCTCCTTGCAGTTTCCTATTATTTGGATTATGTACATACTATATTAGCCTAATGCCCAGTCAAAGTGATTATTTTAGAGTCCCTGTTTAAGGACACGTTCACATTTTTTCAGGTCTACCCTAAAACAATACTCTATGTGCATTGAAAGAGTTATTGGTCACTGTAATTGTCATCCTGGCCATACTGGCTGTGAAGAAATCTCCACTAAAAGAGACTACAAGGTAACGTCATGGTCAAAGTAGAATTATTGTCATTTACTTTATACACAACACTCAAAGTACGGGGGAACAAAACTGTGTTCTTTCAGTGCTACAGTGTAAACAATATGAACTGACAGTAAAAACAGTAGTAAGTAAAAAGTTAATAAAGAGCAAGTTGTGTTGAGTAAAGTGAAATGGATCAAAAATGCCATCACATGTAAGAATGTGCCTTTCTTCATTAAAGTTTTAAAATATATTATGATGAGGGACAAAGTCCACAGGCCTTTTTTCATGCATAAATTATTTCTCAAGTTCAATTGAAGATAAAATGAGGCTTCAGCAGTCTGAGTTAGACAAACCAAGTAGATATCTTCTGAATTAAGTATGTCCATGGAAACACAGGTAATTTCATACTAAAAAGATTCTGAAGGTCTCAATGTGTTGAACTCTGACCGTTGATGCCTCATGTCAGCTTCAACTGAACTGTTGACAGGACTGTGGATTTTAGCCGCGCTTACATTGAAATCACTTGAGGAAGGTATTTCTTAGCAGCCTGTATGGACAGCAGGAACAATTACAGCAACCAATTTCACTTTTAATGTACATATAAGCATGTGAGTATTGTATTAATAGAGACTTGAACTCATCCTTTAAGGTAACTGGAGTTGGATTAAGCAGAAATACATAATTATATATGGTTAAAGTGTTTACTACAACCAGATACAGCTGATGGTTCGTCTGTGTTCATGATGCATTATCAGGACCTTCCCTTTCCCCGTTTAATCCCGAGAAATATATTTAATCAAATAAAGAGACTATTTTTTTCCTCAATTGTTCTTTTTTATTTTCTGTGTAAACAACATTAAGAGTTGGTGACAAACATGACAATGTTACTGTAAAACTGTGCTATCACACTGTGTCAGGAATGTGACCCATAAGCTGTAATACACAAAGCACAATCGCATCACAGTGCAGACACACAACACAACTGTAGACTCTAAAAATAGCACGCAGCAAATGCTCCTCAACAAATGTTGTGTAATGTTAAATCTGAAAGAACAATTGTTAAAACTAAAACATGATCAACTAGTTAACCAGCTAACTGTCATGAGTATATTTTGGTATCTTGAAATGCTGCTTTTTTAATATTCAATACGATTTGTAAGTGAAAAGGCAGGTGGAGGAGCTCTGCACGCTTTCAGCGCAGGTCACATGATCTAATCTATAAAGAACAGACTGATCTGCCGAGTGGTATCGACGTGTGCAGTCACGTGTGAATAATTTGCTTGTATAAAAGGCTGCACAGCCCGTTGACACACTCAGACTTCACACTGCCATAAAATGTTAATCGTGGATGTATAAAAACTTGAGTCACAAGTGAACGATGGCATTACGCTAACATTTGTCTTATCTCACCCCACAGCTGCGGCGGATGCAGGAGATGCTGCAGAGGATCCAGGATCAAATGCACACTCAAAAAGACGCCTATTAACACAAGGACACCGGTCACGCTGTGTACATGTCTCTCTCTTACTCACTGGGATGAAAAAAAAACAACAACAAAAAAAAAAACACCCAGGAAAACTTTTATTCCTCTCTTGAACATTGACATCCCTACATGTCCAAACAGCCGCCACTCAGCCTCATCAACAGCACATCACACATGGACCAGGGACCTGGCGAGGAGGTGGTAAGATGTTCTGACATTAGCAGCTTATATCCTCTCCAGAATCACTGCTGCAACACACTCGACCCTCCACTCTGCTGTTTTCTGTTTTGTCAAAAGTATAAAAGAGTAAAAAAAAAATAAAAAAAAAGCAGACTTGTTTGTTTGTTTGAATGAATCGGCCTCTAGTTTGAGGGTCTGTGTAGTAAACTAGTGGAATAGCAGCATTTTTCAACTTTATTTAGCCACATGATCACAGTGTTGTTGTTTATGTTTTAAGGTCTGATACTGTATGAGGTTTACATCTAAGTACTGGTGACCTGCTCAGATTTTTTGAAGCACATTTTTCTGGTGCAAGTGTTTATTTTTTTCTCTATAGGTCAACATGCATATATATACATATATATATATATATATACTGTAATAATTTAATTTTCTATATTACACTCAAACATTTTTTCTACAGATTTATCATCCTTTTATGTGTTCCTGGTTTTATTTAACTACACTCTACATGTAGTTCACCGCTTGACATCATGTATGAATGACTGTATATTTTCTTTAGTGTTCAGCTGGTGTGGTTTAATCTTTATGCAATGATCGTTTAGGTTGATTTAAATTTGAAGTTTTATGTGTCTGCATGTTTATCATAACTGCCACCTTGTCGTGCACCCTCCGATGCCTCACAGCATGGATGTTAGTGGTGCTGCTTGGCCAGTCTGAACTCACAAAAGAAACCACTGCTTATTGATCGCCATATCAAGATTTAATACCACCTAATTTTTTTTATTTTTTGTTTTTGTCATGATAGAAAAATCCATTATTATTTCCCCAAAGCAGAGTTGTTTTAAAGTCTGAGTGAGATCATCTCATGACCGAACCATCAACACATGTCACATGTAAGAGCTGATGATAGTTGTTCGAGATGATTATGATTTTGTTAAGACAAGACCCTTATTTAGCATGAGGTCAGTGTCATAGTGAAGGGTTGCATCAGAGGCCATGCTGTGTTTTTATGTTTGCATGTGTTGTGAAGGTTACTCAGATTGCTGATCATTTTATTGATCATAAAGTTATTTATGGGCAATGAAAATATGTAGCTACTTAACTGTTGGGGAATATATATATATGGAGAAAAGGTGGATTTTTATTTTTATTTTTATGTTGGTCGGTCATAATTTTGTCCTCAATTCAAGGGAACTCATATGTTGGATGTGTGCTAACTTTAACATTTTGTTTTCTTATAACCAAAGCCAACAATGACAAACTTAATTTGTCCTAAATGTTGGATTTTCCTTGTGGAAGATGGAGAGGAATAAATGATCTAAGCCAAGAGTAATGATCAAAATTATTGGATAAACTTTCTCTTGCTAATAGTTTCTGTACAACTCTGCCATGTTGTGTGATCTTCTGTTAAAATTACATTCCTCAAGTGTTTGTCCCAGAGTCAGGTATTGCCTTTGTTTCTTAATTTGTTTGTTTTATATTAAATTTGTCTTTTGTTATTCTACTTTTTGGAGTATATTTATGTAATAAATTTATAAATGAAATGTGGACGGAGGGGACAATATGTACAAATTCTAATATTGTAATAAAAATATGAATATTTCATCACGTCTCCATCAGACATTGGGTTTTGCTTCATGTTGTGAACAGAATGCTATGGCTTGATTTTTAATAAAAGAATTGAACTTGTAACTAATTTCAACCAATTCACTCTACATAAGATTTACACCATTGCAAACTGCATTATAAGATACATATTTTGCGTTAAACCGGGACTTTAGTTAACAGAGTTGTGACTTGAAGGCAGCGGAGCAGTGAAGCCCGCCAACTGTGGTGGCGCCAACTAACGGCTGAAATGAGTAGTTAGCTGATTAGCTTCTGTGGCCAGTTAAGTGCTTTGATAAATAGACGTTTTAAAATGTAAGATTTACCAAAACAAGTCGGTTTTGTTAGTTAACCTACGTTGTTTTGAGTATCAACATGGCAGCGGCAGAGTCATGAGACTTTATAGCAGCTAGCTGCAAGTTTAACTGCAACTTGACAACCTGTTGGAGACAATTAGCTTGGTAACGTTAGCTAACGCCAACTCGTCCTGGTGGAGGAAACAGTGAAGCTACACAAACTGTGAGTCAATACTTAAATGTTAATGTTAAGTCATGCTTTTTCATGAAATGCTGAGGTTCTTGTACTTTACTTGAGTATTTTCATTTAATGCTACTTTATACTTGCACTCTACTACATTTCAGAGGGAAATATTGTACTTTTTACTCCACTACATTTATTTGACAGCTTTAGTTACTTTTCAGATGAGGATTTGACACTGGTAATATAACGAGCTTTTAAAATACAACAGATTGTTAAAGATGAAACCAGTGGTTTCCAACCTTTTTGGCTTTTGACGTCTTACAAAAAGCAGTTTGTAGTCGGGTCACATTTCAGATGTCTGTGAGTTAACCGCTCCACCAAATAGTGATTTTTCCCTCTAAACGTCTCTCATGGTTTCATTTCAATAAATGTTCAAATGATTGAATACTTCAACAAAAATCAAAGATTAGGGAAAAAGTCCAAAAACTGAAAACAGATTTGTGAATCAGAACCTTGTTTTTTCTTCTTTCCTCTCCCATTAATCATCTCACGACCCCTCCAGCTGCAGCAGCTACAACAGTAACATGCTGCTTACTCAATGATGCTTCAATATTAATAATCTAATGATGTCATATCAGAGGGACCAAACCACTACTTTTACTGCAATACTTTAACTACATTTTGCTGCTAATACTTATGTACTTTTACTTTCGTATTTTTCATGAAAGACTTTTACTTGTAGTGGAATATCTTTACATTGCTGTATTGGTACTTTTACTTAAGTAAAGGATCTGAATACATCTTCCACCACTTCTCATCAAGTATATATCTTATAGTGGCTATAAAAAGTAAAGTAGGTATCTTAGTACGTGTGATAAAGACATTACCTGTGCTGTCAAACTGTGCACTTTTTTCACCACTGTAAAAAGGTTTTGGTAAATCAAAATATCTGCCATAAGAGACGCTAGTAGCTGACATATTACTGCTGTATTACTTGTTCCTTTTTTGGTTGCGAGTCTTTACTTCTGCAAATGTATTCACGAGACGTGATGAATTCAAATAGGCAAGTAGGCAAATAGTGGCCTGCGGGTCAAATCTGGTCCTCCAACAAAAATATTTGGCTGCCTAACAAAGGCAAAGTTTTCCCTTTTTATAGATTACATCAAATCTTTTACATCACTCTTGATAACAATGTTAACACAAGGCTCATGTAAATCCCAATGATTATATCCTTGTAACATCTTAAAAACTGCATAGCACAGGTACATAACATAATTTGGCCTATCTGACCTATCTGTGTCAATGACACACATCTTTTGTTTCAGCCATAAATGAAGCAGGTGTATTACATGTGGATAAGATATCAATTACATATCTAGTCTCATGTGTGTTCATGTGTATAAATATTTTTTTTTCGCCAAATGAGTGTTAACATAAGCTGCTGCAACTCTGTTAGCCCTCATTTACTAAACATCTGCCTTCAGGTACAACCCTAAAACTCTTTTATAAATCAATTTTATTCTTGAATGAATTAAAAGGCCTTTTTTTTAGCTATACCTTCTTTTTGTTTAAACTATTTCAGAGGTGTTGACCACCATATGGTCATTTTGGTGGCTGTAGTTTGTGCTGCTTTTGAGTTGTATTGCGCTGTAATGAGAGGTGTTTCTAATAGTTAGTCTGCTATCATTGATATTTATAGCGTGGACAAAATGTTATAAACATTTCTCAGTATCAGTAGTAGTTTTAGCTAGCTGTACCTAATAATAAACTGGACACCGAGTGGTCATGTCATGTTTTGTGCAAGACAAAGTTACACAAAATATCAAATATGTTAAAAATCACAGATCAAGAATCAATAGGAAACGATGTTTGTATTGCTACAGTATAATATAAAAAAATACAAACTGTGGCTCCAGACATTTGTAAACATAATACAATTTATTAAGTATCTTTTTTTCAATATTTTTTTTTATTTTACATATTTCCCCCCGGCTTTTTACATAATACAGTTAGATCTAAATGCAGCCCAACATTTACAGGCTATATACAACTTAAACTTTCTCCATAGGGAAAACACACAAGTATACTGTTGCTTCGTCAAGTATCTGAATCCTTGTCAACTTTTAGACATTTTGTTTTGCTACAATATGATTTCAAACTCATATATGATTTCAAATTCATTCGCGATCATTTGTGTATAATCTGAAAATGAAAAAAGGTGACAGAACAGTTCAATTTAAGTCTTCGCTGTAATCATATTGCATCAGAACAAAAATACAAAAGAACCAAGGGGTGAATACTTTCCAAAGTGGCCGAATGTGATATCAATGTGGGAAGAGTCTGTGTAGTTGTCACCCCCTGATATACAGCAATGTACATGGTCCCAGAAAAAAAAAAAAAGCTATATTATAAAAATTTACACTGAACAGAAGAAGTTATTCTCCAGATGAAACAAGCAACAGCAAATCTTAAAATACAAAATCAGTTTTAAATGTTACACTTTACATGCACATGATACTTTAATAAAGTAATCGCATCTTTCTTTAAAATAAAAAAACAGGGCTTAAGTTCTGATGAGCGTGCTACTCCGCATCCTTTCACAGATCGGTACATTCAAATTATATCAGGAGAGCACAGCATGTTGTTGTTCTACCAAGTGCTATGCTAAACTGCAGGTCTGCCGCTCTTAGACACTAATAGAAATTAATTTTCACAGTGCTAGCGTTGGAAAAGGAGAGTCTTGGAAAAAAAAGAAAAAAAAAGTTTGTTGATTGGTTTTGTTCCAGCTGTTGAAACGCTTTATACCAATCTTACCCCAAAGTTACAGATGGTAGAGCTTCAACTTGGCGCCAAACAACCTCACATTCCTACTGCAACATGTCGAAGTCTGTCGGCCTACAGCGTAACACGACACACAGCGCCGCCGCAAGTCCTCGCTTTCAACATAATCAGTAAATGAACAGTCATGGCATGCATCCACAGCATGCAAACACACATCCTACAACCATTTGCCCTACATGACAGCATATAAACACACTTCACTATATTTTATGGACCTATTATGTATTCACATTCACAATCTCTAAACACTCCTTCACCTTATAGAATCAGACCGATGCTTTTATCTCATATGTTTAGTATTTCGACATGCCGCTGTCTGTCTGTCTGTGGAGATACTTGTGGGATTTACATTTAGTTGGTAGAAGCTGAAACTGATTCTGTTTGGCAAAAAAATATATTAGAATATATTAGCAGCTGTGACAAAAACATAACTTTATTGTAAAAACACTAACTTGTACTTGTGTTCAGTGTACAGTCGCCAGTTTATTTGAAGGACAAATACTACAGATAAGTAACAATTTGATTGTCCTGTAATGCTAAACCTAAATGTCAAACCCTCACAAAACTGCGTATTCTTTTACTTCTTTGAGTGGCCTTTGTTTAAATGTCATCATCATTACTTCACTGGTGGATTTTTCCATTTTCATTGGGATAGTAATATTACAATGGACACAAACTGACAGCAGGGGGAGCTATTGTTGTACACACGTTACTGAAAACTGTGCAGGAGTTTGAGTTCAGTCCATGATTTTGCTCCGACCCTGCAGCATGTGCCTCTGCTGGAGAGGAGGAGCTGCCTGAAAATCACATTCTCAATGTGATGGTTATGGCGGGTCGAGCGCTCTGATGCTTCTCTGTCACACCTCTCTAAACCCAATGCAGCCTCTGCAGCACAAGATAAACTACTGGTTAATCCGCAGCAGTCACAGTGATGGAGGGGTGTCTAGCCACCAACCAGTACCAACATCAACGCTGGCACAGGATGCTGTCGTTAACATTTTCCTGTATGAAGCTGTTTACACAAAAATGACTCCACTATGTAATAATGGATGGCAAGTGAGGGTCTAAACTGCACATCTGCTCACTGTGTTCTTCCACACACACACACTCAACATGATCACAAACTGTGTGCAGCCCGTCATATCCTAGTCTCAGGATCAAGATCTCGGGACACTCTGGTAGACTAGCATTGAAAAGAGGTTTGCAGATTGTTGTGGGAATGGTCCCAGTTGCCTTTCAACAGCTGTGATGCTTCTGAAAAAGAAACTCACATGTGGATCACTGAGGTGTCCAGCAGCCCTCACTGTGTGCTTGTTGATGGCCTGGTGTGAGGCCTGTGGCTCTCCCCCCTCCCCCCCCGACGAGGGGCGTCTCCGTCTGCAGCCCGGTGGTCCTGGTGGCAGAATTCAGGCCAGTTTCAGAGTGCTGATGGGGAAGGAGGGCATGGCCACCATTGTCACAGGGTTGAGCACAGTCTGACCCACCAGCTGCGGGTGGTGAGCTACCATTGTTGTCTGTTTGCCAACAATGGCGGCGTTTGGCTGGCTCGCCACAGTGCCGTTCACCTGGGCGTGGCTGTGGTTGAGAGTGTGAGTGATGTGACCGACGACGGCTGACTGTGTGACGGCCACCGGTTGGGGATAGAGGGCAGGTAGATGTGGGCCCAGGTGAGCCACTGGGTGTACGGTGATGTGGCCGATGGGCTGGTGGCCGGGGGCTAACTGAACAGAGCTGGTGGGAGTGGAGGGAGCCAGGTGGGCAATATGTTTGGGACCCCCACCTTGGATGACGTGGTTGACAGCTTGGATGACTGATGGATGGGACACTGAAGCGTGGGCAATAACTGTGGGGTGTAGGCTAGGTGAGGTCACCATCTGTGTGTGGGTGGGGATCAAGGCCTGACTGGGGGTGGTGGGAGTGCTGGATGTTGTGAGTGCGGGTGGGACTGCAGGCTTGGACGCTGGCTGTGGAGGAGTCACTGGCTGTGGCTGAGGCTGCGGCTGAGGCTGGAGCAGAGGGGCTTTGTGCTGGATGGAGATGTGTTGGGTGATGAAGGAGGTAGTGGTGGTGGGTGTCAGGGTCGGGGTCTGAGTGGGTGTTACAGTCTTGTGCAGCTCAGGTTTCATGGTTTGAGGCACGGTGGGTAAGGCAGTCGGTGCTCTCGGTGTCGTCTCTTCATCTAGGTCATCATCCATGATGTCTTCACCTTCTGCAACACCAAAACATGAAAATAATCTCAATAATATCATTTGAATGCTGCAACATCAGACTGCATCTGTAAACACCTGCCACTGCAGTCAACGATTTGTTACTTTAAATATATAGTTTTAGCATTTACAAAAGGGGGTCGACTGCAGAGGCTGGATGAGCCCTGAAGGCCTCCAGCAGTAACCCTACCCTGCCTGACAGCCTACCCGAAGCAGTGGAGGTGGAGGCCTGGTCCTCTTCAGGCTGTACTGTCTGTCGGAGGACGCGGTCGATCTCAATCACATCCATCCACTGGCTCAGCTCGTTCTTCAGCTCTGCTAATCGCTGCTGCGTGGCTATCTTCTCTCTGGCCAGTCGCTCCATGTCATGCTCGTACTCTTTCTCTTTACGCTTTAACGTCTGAAAGGAGAAAGCAGACTATGGTAAACTATCTTTTTTAGTCCTTGCATGAGTGACTCCATGATACTTTGAGCTGCCACCAGTAGACGATACACCTTGTTACCAGTTTATTAGGTTCACATGTACAGTGTAATGCAATAATCCAATACGACAGCCACACAATAAATCCTGTCTTTGTTGACACTGTATCAGCGGTGTTGATTCTGCTCTGTTGTAAAGTTTTGGGTCTTTGGAGCTTTTGTATTAGACTGCAATATACTGAGATGTGTTCCTCTTATGCAGTATATGTAAACTGGAGTAGACAAATCATTAGAAATCATCACTAACCCAAAGCCTCAATAATAACCATATAGTTACATCAGTGGCTCTGACTGTGTCAACAAAAAACTGAACTTTGTACGCTGTAAAAGAGAGGATTTTTTTCAGGACTCATACTGATACTATATGCAATATGTCCATTACATTGTGCTGTACATCATTCAGTACAATCGTTTCAAAAATGTCAAAAATGTCATATTTATTGGACGATTCAGCATTTAGCTTCATTCACTACTAAAAGTTGGAGTGATTTTGTCTCATTAATTCATTAATAAATTTAATTAATTCAGCCTGCAACAACAACTAGTGGATTCCTGGAGAATGCTCACAAGAAAAACTGGTGTGTATACGGCCCAAAAGCAATAAACCAGTAAACCTCAACAGTAAGCCAGCATAACGCCCATGCTGTCTTTAAAGCCGATTAATCAGGAATATGTCCAACAACTAATGATATAAAAATAAACCTAGGACCAGTGCCCGTGTGCTGGGAGCAAAATAACAGAGCTACAGAAGCACGCGGGAAGGAGGAGGTGAAGGAGGGAGGGAGGACACGAGTATGGAAAGTAGGAGGTGCTTCCAGGCAGTGACCCAATTTCCCTTAACCCGTCAGCTGACACAGGACAAAACTAAACAGACTGAGGTGGACTTCCCTGTAGGAAGAAAAGTTAAAACTTTATGAAAACTATAAGAAACTTCAAAGGACTCTATAATAATAACAATAATAATAATTATGTAAATAAATCATAAAGAAATGTTATGTTCTAAAAAAAACTCACTTTATGCAAAGAAGAAGAGTTTAATGTCTGATTTGGTTGTGGAAATTAGGGATTGATGTTCTGAAATTAAACAGTATGCAGATATAAATTATTAATAAGTTCAACGCGGTCAAACTATCTGACACGGTCTTGATGTGGAAACAACACTGTGAGAAATCTGGTACCTGCAACCTGATGACTCAGGATCATAAAAGCCATTTCCCCAAAGGGTGGACTTCCTGTTAATGTTCACACCACCGTGTATTTCTGTGTGTGAGGGGAATCTGTGTGTGTGTGTGTGTGTGTGTGTGTGTGTGTGTGTGTGTGTGTGTGTGTGTGTGTGTGTGTGTGTGTGTGTGTGTGTGTGTGTGTGCCTGCAGTACATGTGCAAGTCATCATGTGTGTGTGAGAGCGTGCAATTTAATAAAAAGCCATCTGTATGTAAGACATGCGTTTGGGTTACTGCATGTTCTGTCGCGGTGGTCTGTACATGTGCATCTACAGCACAATATACAAGTACATAAATAGCAAAAGGGGGACAAAAGGCGGGCCTTGTGTAATTCAGCACCTGTCTCTACTCCTTATCCAGGATTAGAACTGCACAGGCCGACTGCTCTGTGCTTCGATTGCTTCTCACCGGGGAAATTGTTACTCACACACACAAACACAAACTCTACTGTGCACCTAATAATATGGCTGTAAAGAAAATATTAGCACCAAGGCTACACCACAATATTACACATTTAATCACAATTAAATCCATATAAATACACTGTTAATGTAGTTATTAAGGTGAGACATAGCACCCAATTAGAGCCAAACTTGTCTTCATTAGGATATGAGACACTGCTGCCTCATCAACAGCAGTCGAGAGCTTCTGGAAACCCACAAGTGTTCAAGCATTGCACTATCCTTGCAAACAATAATGTTTTTGTCTTTTCAAACATGGATATCCAATATTGTGAACATGCACTCAATGCAGGGCAGATCATTTACTCCACTGATTAATCACTAACATGTGTTCCTTGCCATGCACACACAAACATCTGGACACAGATGTGTAACTCGTATCCAGCCATCGACAGCCTCAGAAGAGCTGGGGATATCCGTACTTAAGTCTGAACACGTTAACAGCATCCTCGGTCTAGCAGCACATGATGTACTGAAATGCCCCCCCATCTGTGGTTGTCACGGAAACAGCCGAAAACCTCTTAAGGTTTCCTCGGTAACCCAAGACATGCACACCTTCATGTGCAAAACGTGCTATTAAGTTTGACAGTGTGTCTTCATCTAAAAAAAAATCTTCAACTAGAAGTACTGCCTCGTGGTTGTACGCCTCCCAATCAAGTTCCAGTTTACATCCATGTCTGTCCTGTCTCATATAATATTTGTAGTGAAGACTTGGAAGGACTTTAATAAAAATTATTAAGTTTATTTTCCTTGTATGTGTTGGCCAATTGAGCTGATTCTGATATAACACAAAGTTGTAGTCATGACAGTAGATGAAGCTTCAGATATGGATGTTGCTGCAAAGAAGCTACAAATACTAAAAAGTGGATTCTTCACACACATCTTCAACCTGACAGCACAGAAGATCTAAACAATCACCACAGTTTCAAGGTGGGCACCCAAGATAAGTGTCACCAATTCAGTACCCAACCAAATGTGAAATATGGTCACAATCACCCCTTCTGTTCCTGAGTTATGGCGTTGAATAATGGCCAGAAAAGTGTTTTTGCAGAACATTGTGAAGTTGACCTTCAACCTTTTGGATTTGAAATATCATCACTTCATCATTTTATCCTATTAGGCATTTGTGAGAAACTTTTTCATAATTCTTGTGAGGTCACAGTGACCTTGACCTTTGACCACCAAAATCTAATCAATTCATCCTTTAGTCCAAGTGGACATTTGTGCCAAATTTGGAGAAATTCCCCCCAGGCGTTCCTGAGATACCGTGTTCATGAGAATGGGACGGACGGACGGACGGACGGACAACCCGAAAACATAAATGCATCCGGCCACTAAAATAATCAAATTAAACACGCTAAAAACAGAGCCATAATAAGCACCTATCTGAACAGGAGACATCAGTAGGACAGAACGAGATGGTATAAGAGCGTGCAAAACGTCCAAAAGGACTGGCTGCCTCCCTTTTACCCTCATGCATTAGCAGGCAGCTTTACATGAGTGGCGCCTCGACTGTGCATGCCACAAACTATGACTCATGGAGAGAGAACGAGAGAGAGGAGAAGTGCTCCACAAACACGGAGACCCACTGAACTCTCCCTGTTTCAATGCTGATGGTGGACAGAATGAACACTGTGTTCGTCTTTTTTAGAAACGGCTAGTCTGCTGAGATTAACCATATAAACCTAGTGACCAAGTCTGTGGCAGATGGATCCCACATGACTTCATCTCCCTCTTAATCATGTCACCAGGTTGGTAGGACCTTTTGTTTCTTTGCACATGACCGCACCCCCCTGAGCCTCCGAACCTCCTCCTTCCAGAGAGATAAGGCCCCACCTCGGGCCTTGTTTGAGTGTGAAAATCTAGATCAGTACAGGGATAGGCTGCATTATGTGTGAGTGTGTGCGTGTGTGTGTGTAAGGTAAACACTGCTCAAGCGCTGTCACAAGCAATGCGAGTGCCGAGCACATGGCCCCACAGAGAACGAGAGAGGGAGGGCGGTAGATAGCGGGGGATTGAAAGAGAGCAATACAATCTGTACTCACTGACTCACTTTTGCAGCAGCCGGGGACAGACTGCACAAGGCTGGGCTTTCTTAAAGGGCCAGGAGCACAGGAGGCCACGTTGCAGACATGCTGCTCAGCCTGGCTGACTGATCAGGCTTCTGCACAGAGGTCTTGTGACAGTGTGGTAACCATAAACCCTTGTCTTACTGTGCCTTCAAGCTGGAACAGAGAACTTCACGTGGTGTCTGACTTCCAACAATTAAAGCCTTGTCTGTGGAAAAAATACCTACATTTGCAAACCATTGCTTATGTGCAAGCTGGCCTAATTACCTTAGCTTGGCTGAGGACTGACTGATGGTCCAGACCAGGCTGCTGTACAGTCAAAGAATATTATGAGACTGCTCTGAGATAACTGACAAAAACAATAAATCAAGTCCCTAATTTAGCTGTGTTGTCGTACTCTGACACACAGTTGATCTTATTGTATGAAACAACTCTGCAGGAAAAACCCTGCTGATAAAAAATCCCCAGAAAATCATAATTTTCCCAGAGTAAGATACTGTACAATGTATATATCACAGCAAATGTAACATTCATTTACATTTGATGTAACTCAGAACCATATAAACAAACATACAGTGTCACTGAGACTTTCACAAAGACAAAGCCAACAACCAAATAAGCTTGCACTAATATATCGTCAAGGAAGACTTGATTATTTTTCATGTTCAAAGCTGACTAAAACGCAGCTGCATTTTCATATTCAAAGAACCAGTGCATAAGATTTAGTGGCATCTAGTCGTGAGGTTGCAGATTGCAACCAACTGAATACCCCTCCCCTCACCCAAGCGTGTAGGAGAACCTACGGTGGCCACAAAACTCGTGGAAAACGTGAAAGGCCCTCTCTAGAGCCAGTGTTTGGTTTGTTCGTTCTGGGCTACTGTAGAAACATGGCAGTGCAACATGGCAGTCTCCATGGAAGAGGACCTGCTTCTTCTGTAGATATAAAGGGCTCATTCTAGCATAATGAAAACACGATTCTTTATTTCAGGTGATTATACATTAATTAAAACATAGTTATGAATATTATAGTCCATTTCTGCCAAGTCCATCCCGCTAGATGCCACTAAATTCTACACACTGCACCTTTAAGACAGGGCTTCAAACAAAATAGCTGTTATGTGCACAATGAATCCCATTAACTGGCCATATTAAAATATTAAAACATTAAAACATATATCCACCCTGAGTTTCCCCACCAGATGGCACAACATATTTCAGACTGGCATTTGGGGACAGGCACTAACAAGTTCAGTCAGCTTTGAGAGGAAATCAAGCCTTGTGTTTACCGCTCCATGTTCCCTCCCTGCTGCTGGCAGCTAAGCCTGGTGGTACGGCGAGTCCTGCCTGTTGCAGTGCTGGGCGGGGGCCCAGCAAGGGGGGGGTGAGGGGGGTGGGGGTGACGTCACATGCTCAGGCTAGCCATGTGCTTGCTGCTCATGTGGCCTTAAAAGCTCAGAGAGGCAGGATGGAGGGAGGGAGGGAGGGAGGGGGGGAGTAGAGAGGAGGAGCTCTAGTGCATCAGGGCTCATTTTACAGCTTCGGCTTTCGCAGCGCCACTACAGGATCAAGAAGAAAGCCTTTAGGAACAAGAGCAAGGCATAAATTTGTCAGTCATAAGTTTAAAATATAAACCCATGTATCAAAGTAAAAACACTGGTGCAACTGGAAAGCAAATGAATATCCTCGCTTATAAGGCATGGAAAGATATTGCTCATAGTTGCTGAGTCATTTGCACTTGAGATGAAATGAGGAAGTGGAACTTAAAACTATGCAGCTGCTTGCCAAGTCAGTGACTTTCAATGGAAAACAGATCAAAACCAGGCACTGTTGTACTCATTTCTTACTCATTTCTAAAGGAACAATGGCGATAACGGGAAAGATAAATCAGATGAAATGTGATGCTGAGCCTAAAGCCTCTTATTCGAACCTCTTTTGAGCTCAGTGTTTTTGTGTGCTTCTCTGCTGCCAGCCCAGAGGAAGACAAGGACAGGGGCAGGGAGGAGGAGGAGGCAGCGCTCAGGGAGAGAGCTGTATGCAGGCAGAGCACGCGTCCGTACCACCCATGTCAAGATGACAGTGTGTACACGTGCTTTTTTTCCCCCCATCTTTTTTTTTTCTTTTTGGCTTCCCATCACCCAAAGTTCACTTCCTATAGCCCACCCCTCTGAAACACAACAACAGCAGACCGGCCAATCACTGAAGCCACCTTGTGACGAAGAGACACACGAGTAAGCTTAAAAAAAGCAGCTGAACTATTCTGACCTACAATAGGTGAACTGTATTATAGCTCCCTGATACATATATACAGAAGTCTAAATGACCCGCTACTGCAAAGACTTTACACTGAAATTGATGGAAAGTTATGTTTTTAGCTCACAAATTAACTAAAATATGTTTTAATTTATGAGATAAGTTAACTGTTTCCAGCTAGACATGGTGAAGATGTTGACATTTTTGCAGAAAGCAGTATCAGTTGTGAATTTTTTCCCTTCACTCTATTTGCTTTTAAATATATCCTGAGTGCAGCTCAGCTGTTGATAGGAGGAAAAGAAAGGCAGGTTAGTCTGCCAGTCGAACACAACACACTGAATACCATGTTGCTTAATCACACAGGGAGGGAGCAGAGGGAGGGAGATTGGGTGACGAGCTCTGCACCCACGCTGTCCTAGTTTCCTTCAGTATCCACGCACAAGTAGGAATAACCAGACTGCTGCTACTCAGAGCATCAAATCAGCAGCACGCCGTCCTCCTCAAAATTTACATGAGTAAACTTGCAACACAGTTATATAATAGAAAGGAATACAAACAGCTACAGAGTTGGTTCTCTTATAAAGGCCTTAAAAGCTCATAACCATGCAAACCAAGACTGTTTAGTAATGCATATAATCAGTGACATTTCTTCTTTCTGAAGAATAGTGTACTAACCAAGTATCTAATTATTACGTGGCTTACATCAAATCTGAGTCACAGCTAGTAAAATGTAAATAAAATAAAACTGCTTTATTAACTTGCACACTTATAATATGCTCCTGCATCATGTGACTATAATTACAGCAGAAACATTTGAATATGGACATCTAAGTAATCTTATTTCTTAAATTTTAACACTTGATGCCAACTTGGGCCCGAGTGTGAATTCAGATGTAAACCACCACCCTAAATGATCTAAGCATAGGAAAAGAAGGGGAAAAAAAGACTAACAGTAAACATTATGACACATTCAACAGCGCAGTCACAGTCTGAAAGAGTTAAACTAGGCCACTTGTGGACCTTTGCACCAGCTGTTTACAACCAGGATGCCGTCACAGTGCCGGGGTCAAACACATGGTGAGTCATCTGTGGGCACGGCACGCATTCCACACGTTAAACGCAAAACATGTTGTACACCTGAAGAAGCGCTGGAGATTCCTCAGTATAGAAGGATATAAACACAAAAATAAAAAGGGCAGCAAATGCCAGAAAAAGACTAAAATCTCGAAGATTGAAAAGATCCCCATATTTAAACAACATTGCATCTCCTCCCTCCTCCTCTCCTCTCTGTGACGTGAGCTTTGAGTGAAAACAGCATGTATATTGTTGAATTTATTAAATTAAAGCGGTGGAAACGAAGACTGCATTTGAGGGCTCCGCACATACTCAAAAAACTGGAGTTATATCCAGGTAAACTACTATTTAACTGGCATGCACATTATATAACTGGCACCGGGAGTTTATCCACCCTTGATTTTTCCCCGGCCTGTTTTTGGGGTCCACCTTAATTTGTTTATGTCGACCACGCCCCCAGATATCATCGGAGACCCGGCTTTTAAATGACTACTGGCCACTATTAGAGGAAATATGGTACACACACACACACACACACACACACACACACACACACACACACACACACACACACACAAAGGCCTCCTTATATTCACAAATATCTGACAAATGCCGTACAAAAGCTGCAGTTTATAGGCTGGTAATTACTGCTGTTGTTCACACGTGGAAACAATTTATTACTAAAAACATATAGAGTCTGAATTTATACAGACATTAAGCCAAATCATGGCTAAAAAGATCTGTAAAAAAAAGTGATATACTGGACTGACCCACCAGTTCTCCAGCTAAAAAAAGCCTTAAAATAGAATATTGTAGGGTCATTAAAAGCAGTCAGACCTGGTCAAACCGCAGAAACCAAAAGCTTACCTGAATGTATCTCAGAGCACTTCTCAGCACGCTCAGATTGGAGGTCTTCTTCTCGTCAATGTTAGGGATGTTCTTTTTCAGCGTTTCAAAGCACTCCTTCAGGTGTGCTCGTCTGACAGACACAAGATACAGAAAAAAGGGACTTGAGGCAGCAGGAACGCTACGGTCAGACAGACCTGGCTTCACTTTAGTTGTTTTCGGAAATGTTGACTTCTATTTGTGACTGAACAGATGATTACACAACACAGGTTTTGATTGATCTTTCTGACCAAAAAAAGAAAAAAAAAAGAAAAGAGATAAAGCTTAACATTAAAACTAACCAACTGCTACAAACAATCAAAGGCATCAGTCAGACTAAACATTACTTTATGAAACAGAACCAATTTCAAAAACAATTTCCAAAAAAAGAAAGGTACACCTAATATTATTCTCAAGTGACAAAAAGCTCAAGGTCCTATGATAGACAGGTTGAACCCACCTGTTTTTCTCAAGCTTGTTATGCACTTCTCTTGTGCCTGCCCTGTAGGAGCACAGACAAGAGCACATTAAGAATTTGGTGTCCAAAAGGGCAGTGTGACAAGAATAATCATCAAAAAACAGAAGAGTACTCTTGTTCTGCTGCTGGCAGATAAACTTTTGACACTATTCTGTCATTGATGCCTGATTCAAAGTAGAATTGATTATCTCAGCTGTCAAGTCATAACGACTAATTAACAAACATGCAAAGTTACCTAAAAGTAAGTAGGTCTCAATATACAGTTGAAAATGAGTGTATCATCAGTGTTTTAGTGGTGAAATGGCGAATGTTAAAGCTTCAAAATGCTAAAATTTGCTTACTTCCCCGTTTTAAACAATATAAGAAAAATCTTCTGAGAATACGTTTCAGTTTTTGACTTCTGATGAGCCTTTCATAGACTTTTTTATTGATTGACAAGGCATATTAATCAATTATCACATTTATACTCAATCACAGCCCTGTTTCAATTATGTACCTATAAACCAAACCAGTTGATAGTCTTACCCTCCTGGTCGTTTCTTGTCTAGCTGGCGTCCATCATCAGGAGGACTCCCCCGGCTGATGGGGCCATTCTGTAGGGGAGCCTGCTGGAGGAGAGGGCCTGACTGGGGGAGTAAGGCGTGTTGCTGGGGGGGCGAGACGATGGAACCAGGATAGCGCTGAAGGAGCTGCTGGTGTGTCTGCGGCTGTAGTTTAGTGTTGCCAGTTTGGGGGATGAACTGTGGATGATGGTGGTGGTTCTGTATCGGCTGCTTGTGGTTGACGGTCAGTACAGAGGTTGGGTGGTCGGGTTTGGGTTGTGGAGAACGTGGCAGAGCAGCCGCACTTTGCTCCTGAGGAGAATGAGGGTCCCTCCTTGGGGAGGCCAGTGGTGGAGCAGCTGGAGGAGAGAGCGTAGCAACAGGCAGAGCGGGGGAGCCTGTAGGATTGGGGGTGACCACAGGGATAGGAATGACAGTAATGGGCATGGAAGGGGGAGGCAGAGAGGGGGGTATGGGGGCTGGGCGGCACTCAGTGCGGAGCTCCTCTGCTTTAGAAACATTGTTGACGTGGATTGTGGAGTTATAGTTCACATCAGAGCGTCTTTGCTCTGCCAACTGCTCCAGACGCAGCTTTTCCTTTAGTTCATCCTCTGTGGAAGAAACAAGGCAGATTAAAACAGCAGCTCAGCAAAAGTCTCCTCATATACACACTTCAGTTAGTATAAATAACGCAACTATAGAAACAATAAGAGAACTGTGATCTTTATTAAGATATTCAGGAGAGTACACAAGAGAAAAACAAACAGGCCTATTTCCAGTTGTGACTGTCCCAATGAAACTTTGCACCAGCATAAAACATAAACACCAACCACTTGACAAAAATAGTTGACAAACTGTCTCAGAAAACACACACACGAACCAGTTCCTACTGCCTGCCCAGTGACATTAGTCCTGATTGTCCTTATTATAGTAAAGCACAGTAACAGGCCAAGGTGTTTGAGATTTAAAGCTACAGGTGTCTCCACACATGGCAGCTACAGAAAACATCGTACTTCACTGCCAAAAACTCATGTAACATAAAATCGGTATCACACAGCAGGTTTCCTGATTTCCTGGTGAGGAGGTGTGTGTATTTTTACATTTAAAAGCCTTGTCTAGCTTCAGGCACGCTCCAACAAGAGGGTTGTTGCTGTAATTCAGGTGTATCTTTGCTGTAATGTAATCCCTGTCACAGTCCACTGACCACGTTGTGTTGTAGGAGTCGAGTCTGCTCAACACTTCTTCTAACAAAACCTCACTGAGGACACTCTTACCACCAAGACATGTACAGGAAACTACCTTTGTCAAATGTATCCTAAAGCATGTTATGAGTTAGTAAAAAATAAAAATAAATGTCTGGTTAGTGTCTGATTATTGTGGCCTGGGAGGAACACTACAATGACACACATCTGCTTCTATAACCCACTAAATATTTTAGATGGAAAGTAGGCTGCGTATTTGGGATATTTGTGCAACATTTAAGAGTTCAAAGTTCAAGAACATTATAGCCTAGTTTTTCCAAACAGACACACAAGCAAACCTTTCACTGAGGCTCTTTCCAACTATTAAAGCAAAACAATATAAAGCTTCAAATAAGGTATTATGTGAAGCAGAGTAATATATTCTTATATTTGTATGGACAGTGTTGCAACTTTCTGAACATGTTGTACCAGTATAGTAATCATGTGAAAGAGGAATGAGACATTTCCGGCTCTTAATAGCTCCAGAGAACATTTTAATGGTATCTGATTTAATAGTCTAGTATGTCACTGTTTGCTCTGTATATATGTAATGTTACATAAAACAATATTGTGTTCAAAGTTAAAAAAAAAAAAAAAGTACAAGAAGTCCTGGTTACTCTGCTAGCCAGCTTCCATAAGAGGGTGAGTGCCTGTTATGAGACTGATCATTTAGTGTTATGGTGCCGACAAACGTTTAACTGAGGAGAGTGTTTGCTGAGAGAAAAACCTATGAAACACTTTTAAAAAACAAGAGGGTTTTCTATAGACATTATATAACTGCAGCAGCACATAAAAAAGCACTGGCCTACTTTCCTCCACACAGTGACCTGCTCTACAGTAGCAAGGAGGAGGGAGGAGGACCCTGCTCTCCCTATGCAGCAAGGAGGGAGGAGCTGAGAGAAGGAAGGAGTAGGAGCTCTCACTCTGAGGCTGTTCTCGATACAGTAAACGTCTCCACCATGATGACGGGTGGGGAAGAAAATCCCCCTTTTAGATTTACAATATAACAGTGCTGAGTTCATCTGTTTGCTAAAATAACAGCTTTTTGGCTTTCACACAAACATTATGGAAAATTTTCCAGTTGACTGTTTAAACAGGACTGTGGAGACACAGTGTTCATGATATATTTGTTATTTGGAAAGCACAACAAAGAGAATTAAGTATAATATACAAGGTGAGATTGTACATTATACTTTACTGAAACATGTTGAAGATGGTTGAAAATGTTTAGGTTTTTTTTAGCTATATAATGATCTAAATGCAGCATTTACAGCTTCACTCCCTTGTAATTGGTTAACATGGTATATTTAAGCACATTGTACTCTTGTGCTTTCCTTTACTGGACATGTGGTGACTTTTATTCAAATAGGAACATAAAGGACCTACTCTCAGCTGTGAAAAATTAACATTAACTGTGAGTGGTGGTGAGACAGCTGCAGAAAACTGGGAAAACAAAAAGATGCCTAGTTATGTTTTTAAGTTTTTGGAAAAACTTTTTTTTTGTTCACAGGGTTAGGGTTCATTGACATCTAATGGCACATATATTACTTCCTGATGATTTTTTTGTTTTGCTAACTACAAAAACATTGTACCATGACAATTAGTGCAGTACATACTGTGTACAAGTATATAGTAAGGAACTGGGACACAATGCTTTGCCTTTTAGTCACTAAGCTCCAGCATCTGTTTGTCTTCTTAGTACAAAGAACTACAAATGTTGTTTTCAGAAAAGTAATAAAGAAACCATGTCTTAATTATGAACTTATGAATAGTTAACTCAGGCACTGTGCAATAACCCTGTGACACTATAATACATAATTAGTTTAAAATATAAAACATGCAATACATTTCACTCATTACTATATATCTGAACAGGCTGTATACACAGTACATAACCACCTACTTTATGTATATAAAGTAACGTCTTTTTTACCATTTAATATTTATCTCAGCACTCTTCACCTCTTTGCACTATTTGTATCCTGTTTACAGTACACAGGAATGGTTTCGCCTGTATTAAGTCATTCCTTGTGTATATTTCTGATGTTATTTTTGTATAAGTATACTGTAACATATAAAAAAAACATATAAAGATGATTCTCATTCTGATTAATTAAACTATCACGTTTGTCAAAGTGAGGTGTGGGCCGGTTTACTGCAGACTACACACTGTAGTGACTCATCTTCTTCATAAACAATCTATGGGGAGGGGTTGCCCAGCACGCACGTGGTGAAAGGGGCGGAACCCTCCTCTCCTCCTCCTCATCCTCCTCCTCTCCCCCTCTTCTCCCCCTGCTAACATACGGGGGGCGTGGCTGGCTGCTACACGTCATCGACAGACACTGAGAGCTCTCCACGAGCGTCTGAAAGGCCAGCGAGTTTGTTATTTTCACAACAGCGTAGACAAACAACTAGTGAAACACTATAATACTACTACCTGCCTAAATATTTTAGGCCGCAGGGATGATGGAGGAGCACAGATGCGTGCAGAGGGAAGTCACTTGATCCCCGGCGGACGATGTCAGGTCATTATGTAAAACGAGCTTGGCATTCCCTGCGCCACCGCCCTTTATCCCCCCCCCTCATGTTTTGGTTTTGTTTTAAATGTGAAGCATCAGTGCGTGCAGTCACACATAAATATAGCGAGCAACAGAAAGGATCTGATAAATGTACAGTGGTGCTGCTGTGGCTGCACATTAGCAGCTCTTGTCTATGCAGCAGCTTTCAATGCAGTAAACTCCTGATACTGCAGCAGCCTCCCATCTATGTTTAATAGCTACGATTCAACCGTAAGACGCAATTGTGCAACGCGTCTACACACCAAAACCGAATATGAAAGTAAAACAAGAAAATGTCACTGACCGATTGAAACATATTCCTCTCAGTGTTTAGTGATCATTGTAATTCAAAAAGCAGTAAACCGTCAGTATGCATACTGGAATTAGTTCATGAATGGCGCTTATAAATCAACGACTAACAGGGTTTGTCTGTGACTCAGAAAATACATCTTCCAGAGACACATTTAGTGAAAACTGCACACTACCATGCGATTATAATTAACTAGTTACAAGTGGAAAAAAAACAAACTATATTTCTAATAAAAGCCCAACTTACCACGTGCTTTCTGTTGTTGCTGGGCTTGCAATTCCAAAAACTTGGCTGCTTCCAGGAGCGTTTCGATGCTCATTTCTGTCCAGTTGGAAAGACTGAGGCTTATTTTTTAAGAGAAAAGCGATAAAAGCAAACGCGATACGCGCCTGTTACAGGGAGAGGTTCCCAGACTGGAAGCTGGGGGGGAAAAAAAGGGTAATCGGATACCCCCTCAGTAAACTCTACCACTTACGTAGAAGAGTTACAAACAAGATGGCGCTCAAAGTAGTAGGAACAAATACGGTTTGTGAATCACGCACCGTTTGTAACCGCCCACAGACAGATACACTCCCTCCCATTACGGAGACGTTTACAAAACACGGAAAAATACTCAGGATGGGGTTAACGACTGTGTCATAAACCTTCACTCAGGAGCTCTGAGTTAAAACATCTACATTTACGTCGCCGCGGTTCACTTTTTAGGGTAATGTTGCCAGCAACCGTTGGTAGCTAACCGCGTGTCGCTTAGCAAACGCTCCAGTTCAACCAGGAAACAACGTTAAAACTTTCAACAATGAATAGGCTTTATATTGTTTTTTAATTTATTTATTTATTTGGTACGACAAATATTTGAAACGAGCATAGTATTTGACAATGTGTGATAGTTATTCAATTTCTGCTATGTCACTGTGGCTTGTTCATGAAATGTCACGCTCCTGTTTTAAAATCTCGTGTTTTAACGGTTGTTTTCTGTCAAACAAATTAAGCGTTAAGTGTTATAAATTATGCTCCCACTCGTTGCCCAATGCTTGACGAAGGTGGGGACGTTTTATGAGACACATGACTTCTGTTTCCGCAATTTTCAAGTAGTCGCGACTGCGGTAAATTTACATCTCATTCATGTAACTGTTATTGTTCATCCACCAATCAGCGTCAAGAACATGGTATGGCGCCGGCTGTCACACATGGAAACCAGCAATGACAAGCACTCAGACTACAGTTTATGGCATACATAAACAGGGAAACAGGCTCAAAAAGAAACCAAATTAAAGCAGTACGAGATGTGGGAGTGGCTGTAGTGTGAAAGCATGTAATCTAAAAGAGGATATCATGCCTAATGTGTTCTCCACTGTTTGCATTACATTTTCATGACCCCTGGCAACGACCAAAAATGGTGCCAGAGGGCTGAACAACCAAAATTACAAGCATACAAGGCAGCAGATGAAGGCAGTAAATGCTATTTTACTACTCATTTGTTATGAAATATATGATGTTCACAACCAAGCAGATTTATTTGAAGGGGGAATAGATAAGTAGACATATGCTGCAGTACATAACCTGACAGCAAAACTCCAGAAATTAATGGATTTATCATTTATTCTATAAAATGTTAAAAGATTATAATAAATGCCATCACAATTTCTCAGAGTGAATGTTAAAGTTTTAAAAATGGTTTGATTTACAATGATATAAAACAGGAAAAGCAGCAATTCTTCACAAGGCAAGAAATGTGTGTCATTTATCTAGCAAAAATGACAAATGATTAACCAATTAATCATCAGAATTGTTGCTCATTAGCTTTTCTGGCAATCAATTTTATTGATTCATTGCTGCATTACTTAAGTTCTGGTTGGGTTAATTAGATTTATTACATCAGCACACAACTGCAGCAGTGGCCGAGAAAAGCCAGACTGATTTATAGGGTCAGAGTCTACTCTCAGATGAAACTTCCTCTTCATGTGTTGCAACAAGGCAATGTCTCAAAGCAGAAATTAGTAATCATATGTTACAAGCTTTTTTTTTTTTTAAATTAAAAAAAAAAAAAATAAAACAGGATATAAAGTTCATATTATTATCAGTAGTCTGATCTAATAATAGGACACAAAGGGCATGTTTTAACATTGCTTTTGCTCCACTTCCCCCACACAGAGGCTGAAGTCAAAGTCCGCACATAACCAAGGGACGTGTAGCACGAGTGCAAACACACGCTCTCAATGGACGTGCATGTGCATACACATGACCCTGGATATTCAGGGCTCCCTTCCTGCTATTCACTCAGTTCAAGTCAGGAAGTATGTCAGCTACAACAGAGTAATAATAGTCGGCCACGATGCTGACTGTTCTCCAGGAGCAGGAAAGACTGAGGGGCTCCAGGAACATCCTGAATTACACAGGGTGTGTAATTCAAACCACATTGGGATCAACTCATGTAAAAGCTATTCACAACATCTAATAAGGCACAAATTAAATTATTTTATTTATAGCAGATCATGACAGGAATAGTCCCATTAATAAAAACACATATCTTCATCATCTTGTGGCCATTTCAAGGTACTGCATCCTCAAAAACCCTCTAAGACATGAAATGTTTGATTATGAATAAAAGATGCACCATAAAGCATAAACATGTTACACAAAACATACATTTATTCCGAATGTTGACAACTTTTGAGCACAAAAATGTACAGGTACACTGACAAGTACAAGAAAATTAGACATGACCTCAGTTAACACATAGTTGTGATTACCTAACGGTATAAACCTCCAGGAGTCACAGTGGATTCAACCGTTTATCTTCTCAAAAGTTGTTTATAGTTGTGTAAAGTATAATCATTTAAACTTTCCGAAAGGAAACTTCCAAATAGACAGGCACTCGAAAATAATCTCTAAAAATTTTATTTCCAAGAGTCTTTTTTTTTTTTTTTTTAACCATTTAGGACTTTGCAACAGACTTTAAAAGTGTGTTCTTCAGGTAAGTGCACAGTTGGTTCATCAGGTCTTTGTTCTGACCCTCTACCCAGTGCATCTCAACCACCACATCACTCTGCTCCAGCATCACGTTCACCAGACACTTAAACAGGAAGTGTTCAACTGCACTCGGGCTCAGGGGTCGCTTTAAGGGTGGTTCACTTGCTGCGGCTGGTGCTTCTGTGCAGGCAGAAGACTCTGTGTCTTTACCTGTTACAATTTCCTCTTTTTGTTCTCCACTTGCGTCGTGCATTAGTTCTACACTTGTCTCATTTGAAGAGGCCCCATTGCTCTCCTCTGCAGTTTTGTCCTGAGTGTTATCGTCCTGGGTGTTTTCTGTGGGGGACGGCTGGCTTTGAGAGGATGGGTTTGTAGTGGGAACAGCTGTGGCCTCAGTGGTTTGAGAGCTGGTCGCAGCACAGTGAGGTGCTCTGGGCAGCTCTCGTAATTGACGCTTTTGTTCGCGTCGTTTCTGCCGCCCGTGGATCCATGTGTTCTCCACAGCCGTCAGAAAGAGGCTCTGCTCCTGCTTTCTGCAGGGGACATGTTTGTGCAGCACCTGCAGAGCCACACAAAAGAGAAACAGTTCGTTACTTGGGTGACTGGAGGTGTGTGACGCACCAAACCAATCGCTCACTCTTACTGAATTAAAGTGTGGCCGAGGTTCATTGGCATTCATACAAAATGAAACACAGAAAGGTTTTCCCCATGTGTGGAAAACAAAATGCACCCTCATCGCTTTTTTGGTTCACTTGCACCCCAGATTAGAGTCGTCTGCTGGTGACTGGTTAATCCAGGACGCATTTTAGCACCAAATGTGAACACTAAAGTGACCCAAGTTACAACAAGACTCCAGGAACTGACTTAATTGGATTCTTGTTGTCATTTGGAGGTTGCCAGGCAACCAGCAGAGCCTTGAGGAAGTCACTGCAGCCCAAGAAATAGTCTGGCACACAGCCAACCACCTAATACCACATCTTGTAGTTTTTCCTCTGTTTCCTTGTATGGATTAAACAAACGAGATATAACATTAATTAGTGAGTTTAGAGGATCTTTGGACAAAGTTATACTAGCTGTTTCCCACTGTTTTTGTGCCAATCTAAGCCAACCATCTATTTACTGGACATATATGAGAGAAAATCTTCTCATCTAACTGCGTTGAAGAAAACCAACAAGCATATTTCCCAAACTATTCCTTAAAATCTACTTTATGTAACTTCCACTGAACAGCAGCAACTTTTGACTACAAGTAGCAAATACAGAGTAATGAAAAATGCAGAAGTGTAGCATAACAGTAGCATAAGTTTGAGGAGGGTTATGAAGTATGCAAACTGACTCAGTAATATCTGTTATACAACAATATCTATTCAAAGTTTGCTAACATTAGCCTCCATAAGCTACTGGTCATACCAGACCAAGTAAGGGTGTAGCAGCAAAACCCCTGAGTGTACTGAATGAAGCAAGGATGTGTTTGTTTTAATGTTTATGAATTTAACTTTTCATCTGTAAGAGAAGTAATTTACTTAGTCTTTCAAAAGTTAGACTGCCTTGCAGAGAGAATATTCAAGCACCAGTACATTCACAAATCAACCACTTTAGCAGCATTACAGGACCAGTGTGTAGGATTTAGTGGCATCGAGCGGTGAGAATGAATGCACCTCCCCTTCTAAGCCAGTAGGAGAACCTATGGTGGCTGCGAAAAATCTAGAGCCAGTGTGTGGTTTGTCCGTTCAGGGCTACTGTACTGCAACATGGCGGCCTCCATGGAAGAGGACCCTCTCCCTTTGTAGATATAAAGGGCTCATTCTAACGTAATGAAAACATGATTCTTATTTTCAGGTGATTATACACAATTAAAACATACTTATGAATATTATATTCAATTTCTGCTTAGTCTGTTTTGCTAGATGCCACTAAATCTTACACACTGGAGTTAACCCCATTTAGGTTATAGATTTTTTTTAACTATAGTTGTGAGGCTCTAAAACTTACCCGCAGGTCAGTGAGAGTCTTCTCCAGCAGAGCAGCGATGCTGTCCACAGGGGTTCGGGCAGAGCTGCCGATAGCAGAGGCCTTAGCCTGGAGCTCCTTCAGCCCAGCTTGTGGAAGTGTGAACGACAGAGGTTTCCGTGCTTTCTCCAGTTTACGCTTCTTACTGGGAGGAGACTGAGACAAAAGAGAGAGAAACCAAATTAAGGAGAGAATGAACTAAAATCTGTTCAACAGATTAGTCTGAACATGTAAATCTAAACACAAAATGATAAAAAGTTAAACTATTTCAAAAGATATTTTAAGAGAAACGGAGTAGGAGAGGGCCAGACGGACTAAACAGGTGTGTGGGTGAAATCATCAATGCCGCAGATACCTGTGGTGCACAAGTCAACATGTTTTTTTCAATAAGAATATGACAATTTGAAATATGCATTAACATTTACATTCCAGATAAGTTAGATAGAATAAACATTACAATAGAGGGGACTTTCAGTCGATAAAAAGCCCCCACAGTATTACATTCTGAAGATTAGATATCAGTGGAATCCTGCACCCATAACTTGAAAATATTTCCACTCGTTTTTCATTGTTCTTAACTGACTGAAGGTTTATATTTTGTGTACTTTTCCCACTTCACTAATCTTGTACTTCAGGTAAAATATGGCACCACAACGTTAAGTCCACAGTTTTCTTTTATCTGTCTGCTGTGTTGTGTCTACTGTCCTCTGTGTTTTTATGTTTCGTGTTGGGACACGGTGACTTGAGTCAACTCAGCAGGCTGAGAAACTCAGACACCATAGTCAGTATTTTGTTGGAGGTCTACATTTTTAGACGTCTGCCTCAGAGGCTGGAAATGACTTGAGTCCAAAAATACTGAGTCCAGACGGCAGAGCCAGCAGGGGGCAGAGAAGAGCGATGGTTAAAGCAAAAAGCTGCATCCTAGTTATTATCTATTCTGTTCTATTTTTATCTTTTACACATTTTATTTTTCTTATGCCTTCAATAGTTTTATTTTTATCTTTCAAACATTCTTTTCTTCTTCGCATACCTGTTCTTGCTATTCGCTGCCTGTTTGTTATTCATTTGATTGCTTGGTTTTATGACGCAGTATTTGCACTTGTTTTAATTTGCCTTTTTATTTATTCTCTTGTTTCTTCACTTTATTGTAAAGCACTTTGAGCTACACCCCCAGTATGAAATGTGCTATATAAATAAAGTTTTTTTATTATTATCATCTATGCCTATTGTTTTGGTATCGGAACCTAAACTTGGGTTTCATATTGATAGTAGTAAAAGTATACAGTGATGGGGGTGTACATACTGTCTGATGTGGTGTATCCACTGTGTGGTTGTGCAGTTTCGACTGCGCTTCGATGTAGTTACTGGTACGCTCAGTAATGTCCTTTTCCAACAGCAATTTGCTTACACTGGCACTGGGCACTCCACTATCCACGTCTAACACTGCTTCTAAGGCCTCAGCCTGCACGACCGCAGCAACTGCTTCTCTCTGCAGATTCAGTGCAGCCAACTCTGCATCCAATTTGGCCTTCTCCAACAGCAACTTTGCTTCAATCTCTGCTTTTTCAATTCTTAGTCTTGTCTCCTTCTCAGCAAATGATGCACGTGCCCGTGCTGCTTCTGCCCGGGCCCGGGCTCTTGCCGCAGCACCTGCCAATGATGCAGATGAACAGCCAGTCTTCAGGCTGGATACTGATACGTTGTCATCCTTGCACCCTTCCATCATGCCGTCTCAGTACTTGATCTGTTGCTGTAGCAGTTGTAGCACCCTCGGGTCTATTGCCTTTTCACTATACTGTCCTCCTCAAGGTGCAGCACCCACAATTAGACTGCTACCCAAACTCCATTCACAAAAGACATAAGAGTCAGGACGTAGCCTTCAAGCTCCAAATATTTAATGCAGACTCAAAGTGCATGATGATGTTAAAATGGAGCGAAACTGAAAGGACAGAATACAGTAAAATTACTGTAATGTTTGCTAAACAGAGGTAAGTAAGTGCACAAGCATGTCAGCTCTCTAAATCTTATGTAATGATAATCAATAAAAGGCTCAAAACCGAATGAATGCTAATTGAAACAGCTACATCAGCACAGCACTAGCAAGGATGAAGGCTAAATGCTAAAAAAAAATCAATAGCTAATCACTGCAGGAACCAACATAGCTGAGTTAAATGCTAGCATAGAAACAATACCTTCAAATGTCACTTTTACAGTACAACTTTCGACAAAAGTGTCATTAATTCATGTTGTTGAGCTGCTTATTGATAGATTCCAACTTACAGGCAAAGCTTTCTATGGCCCAACAACAGGATGGCAGCAGATTGACTCTGTGCTCTGCTTGGGCTGAAATCCAACTTCCTGTAGACTATATGTGCTTTCTTTTACTACTTCCTGTCTACAAAGGAAGTTGTCCCAAAAGGCTGTACTATTAAACTGCTGCAGAGGGCACCAGACACCACGTTACAGAATATAAACGCCTGGAGGCCAGAATACCTCCTTTTTAAATTTAGTCAACCACACTGAGATCATGTCTGCCAGTATCGTATGCATCAACTATTTATAAATCAGTCATAATGTGTAAACTAAAACTCTTTCTGTGAATTGTCAGCTGTTTATAACTTTACTGCTAACTATTATTTCCTCAAATTCTGTGTTTAAGTGTTTTTTCTCCTTTTGAATCCTTTAACATTTACTGTCAACAATATATAATTCCCCTGTCACTTAATATTTTGTAATAATAATAAAACAAACTTAAGCATGTAATAAAATAGATCAGATGAATGAGGGAATATTCCTGAATCTTACATGTGACAGCAAGAGGGTTTCAGTGTGGCACAAATAAAAGAAAACAATTTTTTCTCTTAATTTCTTGAAGTGAAAATGTGATGAATGTCACTACTTTTTCTGTGATAATGAAAGTTAACTGTCTGTTGCTCAGAGAAAAATTAAATGCATTAGTGGCATCAGATCAGTACCTGGTTAGAGAGAGGACAAACCAACAGAAGATGAAGGGTCGTTACAAACCACAAGAGGGAGCTCAAACCACACAAGCTCCACCTGAACCTGCAGTGAATTACAACAACGACCGTTCCTTATTTCTAATCCCCTCTAATGCCTTGCTGTAATGGCGGTGGAGGTCATTACCCAACCGTGTCTCCATACGACAGACGCTGTGCAGTGATCGTCCCCTACGCGTCCGCTGCAGCCAATATGTCAAGCTGCACTCCGCAAGTCACTGCAGGCTGAGTGAGAGTGGGGGGGGGGGGGGGGGGGGACAGCGGGGGTCTGCAGCAGTACTGTGAGGAGCAGACAGCATGGCCGACTGACCTACAAACAGCAGAGCGAAGGAGCAGACTGTGACCTTCACACTCCGCTACTGATCTGAGACTCAAGTTTTGATTACTCTTTAACTTTAGTGCAAATGAAGACTTTTATTATAGCCTGTAATTCAGCAATTTCTAATATATATATTTGCTATCTCCTTTTTTAATACACCAGAGAAGTAAAAGACCAACCTGAAATAAAAGTTTAATAAATAAATGAACACATCTTTCCTGTGTTTGCTTCGTCATGTTCACTCTCACTAAAAGCTTTTTTGATCATGTATTGATTTTTAGTTGAAATGATCGTCCTTGTAGATGCATGTTTACAAGAGATGGACATATTTAATTAATGGGTTGATGATGGACGCTGCCTTGTTTGGCTGCTTGTTAGAGCTTCTTTTTTTATTTCTCATTGTTTCTCACAGACGTTTCTCCCCCCTCTGTCTACACGCTCTGAAAGCCCCCCAGCTCATTGTACTGAGGAAGGAAATCAATAGAAATCCATCAAACAGAACCTGTTCATGAAGCATCCTTGACATAGATTCTTGCGCTGACACATTCATACACACACACACACATTGATTCACAAAGGGCATGAAACCTACATGTGTACAGTTGCATACACACCTCTTCACTGAATCACATCCTCTTCTGACTCTGCTGCTCTTTCACTCCATTATTAATCCCACTTACCCACTCTCACCTCATGCTCTCTCTCTCTCTCTCTCTCTCTCTCTCTCTCTCTCTCTCTCTCTCTCTCTCACACACACACACACACACACACGAGTCATGGGTGAATGACAACCTCACAATAAGAGCCTGGCCCAATTTTGAAAACGAGGCACGGTAAAAGCCTTTGAGTCCAACAAGAGCCGTTCTCTCCAGATATAATGTCATTCAATCATCCATCTTGACCTCCTGAGTGCACACACAGATACACACACGCACACAAAATAGAGAAACAAAATGTTGATTTCACCTTCAGGCAAACATTGTAAATCGTACTCTGATCATCTCCCTCCTCCCAGCCCCCATTTTCCTTTTTGCGAAGTCCCAAACCTCCTCTACCCTGAACTCTTGACCTTCCTGAACCCCCTCCTGCCAGCGGCCTGTATGATCCACAGCAACATACCTCGAGGCTCGGATAAAGCCTGGAAAGTCTTCATCCTTTTGTCTGTATTTGTAAGTTTTCTTTATCTGCATCTTGTATTTCTCAACTCCACTGCATCCTCTGCATTCTTCTGTCCTGGTAAGGTTGAGCCATTGTAAAAAAAAAAAAAGACCCTAAAAGCTTATATTACCCCTTCAAAAGTAAAACACACTGTTGATATTCCTCATACTAACACCTCCGATCAAAAGCAGACAGCGAACCACTCAACAACCACGTTGGAGGCTCTGTGAGGACGTGGAGGCCAATCACGCTCATGTTTTCTTTCTGGAGTTGCACTGAACTTAAGTCTGTGTGTGACTTCTTACTGCAAGTGTAAAATACATAATTGGATATGCCGTACCAAACAAAAGTTTTCAGGAAATTTATTGATTTTTCCTTAAACTCTTTTTAGTGAAAGGTGGATGCACAAAAAGTACCTTAGTTGTTTAAATAAAGAATAGCGTATATTTGAACGTATAGGCATGTCTGAGCACCCAGGGGCAACTATTTGTCTGTTCTACTTCCTGGGTGAGATTTAAGTCGACCATATGACTCCAGACATTTTGATGTAATTGTTGTAGCTTGAGTAGCATTTCACTTTTCAAACCTATAGTTCGTTTGCTTTTGTCTGAATCCGCAGATGAGTTTTCCACTTGGTTTGGTTTCTTTTCACACAGAAAGAAATTCAAGTGAAAAAATGCATCACAACAAACCACGTGAGAAGGTTCACTACACTTATTGGTCAGATGGGTGGAAGCAAGAACATAAACACAGGAAGAAGATGCTGAAGAAGGTCCTCTGGGAAAATACAACATTCTTCATTGTGCTAGTCCAGGTCGGACCTCGGATTAACTAACTCTCTGGGAGTCGGGACCCGACTCACATTCTCAAACCACATCCTCTAAAGGTTCTCAGTACAGTTGTTCTGGTCCACACCTGAGTACAATTACTGTGTTCAGACCTGCCCAAACAAATCACACCAAGGTGGAAAACAAACCAGAAACTGATTGAACCAGACTAAAAATGCAGGTCTGAAAACACCCAAAAATGTCTCCAAAGAGAAATATTTGTCACCTGTCTGGTTAAACAAACCGCAAGAAGAACAGAAGCAGATGGAGAAAGAGAAGAGAAAGACTATGTGGTTGTAGTCACAGCAGTATGGAGGCTGACCTGGTTATAAGGGGGTGAAGTAGGTCACAGATGCATGCATGCCACATATGTTAAAGTCTATATGTAACATTAATGAGCTCCCCCATTCACATACATACATACATACTAGACGTCTATAGGAACACTCGCACGCGGGCAGAATTAGCAAGTCAACCATGCAAAGATACTTCTGTCATGTAACCACACACACAGCAAACACAAGTCTTCAAGGGGTCTGCCTGGTAATGCCGAGCGGCTCCCGAGTGTATATGATGGTGGATCTGCGTGATGGTGGAGTAGGAGGAGGAAGAGAGTTGCAGGAAAAAATGTAGGCCAATCTTTCTGCTCAACTGCTTTTATGCTGAAAATGCCAAAACAGCGTTCAACAAAAACACAAACATCACAGTCTTCGTCACAGAGCCGCTCTTACATCTGCTGACCGCCTCCCACCTTCCTTTGTTTGTTTTCTGTTTCGCTGCAACATCACTCCTCGTTCTCTCTGTGATGCCTTTAATTCACACTTTAATACCCTTTCACTTCCCTTTCTGGATTAATGAACTACTCTATCCATCCATCTATCTATTGTTTTGGCTTTTTCACTCTCTCTGCTTTGTATATCTCCAACACTCTCACTGTCCAGACAAAACAATGGTGCTGTGTATGTGCACATTCCTGCCCTGGCAACTGTTGCCTGGCTACAACATGTTAAAAATCACATAGACGTTTCCCCAGAGGGAGGAATAAGTGCATCTAATGGAATGGGGCTGTAGGGGGGGGGGTGGAGCAGGACTGAGGCAGTGCATTATTGAGGAGGGGGGATTTGGGGTTTTGGAAAGGTGGTGATGAAACAGATGATGGCAGATGACCACAAAACGATCCACTGAGACTAAAGGTGGTCATAGGACTGAAGGACTTACCGGAACGATAACATCATCATAGAAACTCCAGGCCAGCGCCCACCGCATGGTGCGTCCCTGGTAGAACTCTGTGTGGGTCACTTTGGGCACCTGAGAAGAAAAAAAACAGTCGATTTATCTATAATTATGTCATTCTGTTTATTCATGTTGTATATATCTTGGTCTACTCTGTACATCTGAAGCATGTCTGTCTGTCTTGGAAGACAAATCCCTTCCTCTGTTGCTCCTCCTGAGGTTTGTTCCATTTCCCCCCCATTAAAGTTTGTTTTAGGGAGTTTCTTTCTTATTCAAATCGAGAGTCTAAGGATAGAGGATGTTGTATTTCTGTATAGATTGTTAAGCTCCCTGAGGCAAATTTGCTTCAGTTTAGCTGGTAATTTAATAATATCTGCTGGAAGAAACAGGCTTACCTGCATCTCAAGGTTCAATTTGTTCATCTATTTTAAAAAAAATTTGAATTTCGGTGCTCCTGTCCTAACCGGCCAATGCTGGTTATAAAATCTAGGAAATAAATTCCCATAAAATAAAACAACATGTTGATAAAAACAACATAGAACTATTCTCCATGAGTTAAGTTTAGCAGCTGCAGCCACTGAACTAAACAGCTGGTGTGAGTGAGGCAGAGTTTCAAGATATAATATGAACAGCATGTGTGATAATATGTAAAACAGCTCTACATAACCAAATTGTTTTCATCAGACCAAGAATTTACTCTGAAGCTTCATCCTGGTAGCGCTCAGTTTGACTATGTGATGCAACGCAAACTGGATGTGCTCAGTCTGCAGATTTGGTGACATATCTGATATAAAAATGACTCCCTCTGTGACCCTCAGTGAGCTCTGCATCTCTTATCGTGGGTGAGAAAAGAAGAGAGGGGATCTACGATGTGAAAAATACACACGTATGGTGTGAAAACCCCTCGTGCAAACAGAGCACTTTAACGGTCTCTCAGGACTGCTTCAGTAAATAGGAACTAAGATAAAGGGTCAGAGGTCAAATGGCTTGTTAGGAGTAACAAACATTCACATTTGCTAAATTAAAAAAAAACAGAGAGATGAGGAGACACTGGAGAAAAAAAAAAGCATTAGCATATTAACTAGGCCAGGTTTCTTTTTACACACTTTCTCCCTGGATGTTAGCCAAGGCTGCACTCATGCTGATGAGCAGCGACAGCATCCTAAAACCTCTGGAGGAGCTTTGAGGGGCACCAGGTGCAGGAGGGGGAATCAGGGGAGCAGAGTCTCTTCATTTATTTATTTATATTTTTTTAAGCATGTGAGGGAGGTGACAGGCACAGGACCAGAGGCCTGCAGCAGTCAGGAGTCATGTGCTGGGCTATTAGTTAAGCTAATGACGCTAATGGATGTTAGCTACACAGTGCCGTGTGATTCAGTCATGCACCGCTGACAGAAATCAGCTCATTCATGGCTCGTTCGTGACACTGCTTGGCTGGCATATTAGAAAGAGCTGATCCGTTATGGCTCCGCTGACAGCGACGCCCTCTTCTAATATCAAGAGCTGGTTTGAGATGGGAGGCTCAGATTGTTTTAACAAGCCATTACCAAACCCTGCAGAAAGGGGCGTGTTCCTGCATGAGCAAGCTGAGATCAAAAACTGGGGGCTGCTTTGTAATACTTCTTGATCACAGCGGATGTATTTGTGTGTTCACCTTTGTTCAGAGTCTTGATGGTCTACTCACCCCTTGCTTCCTCAGCTCCTCTTTTAAAGGTGTCAGGCTGCATTTCTTCCCCAACATGCAGCTGTACCACCTGCAGAAAGAAGGATGCACATTAACCAGCTGTGTGTGACTGTGTGAGCGGCTGGCGGCCCGGGCGTGAACTAGCAAGCGGAGATCAAATGAGCCTGAGGCGGGCTTGCGGGAGCAACACCAATACTAAATAAAACCAAAAAAATTCAAAAAAATATCTGGGTGTGTACAATCCACGGCAGAGAAAAAGCTGGTTTGAAGTTGTCCTGTGGTGGAGGCTTGATCAATAATCTCTGCTGTGCAATAAAGAGATGAGGTTGGCCCTGATCAATAAGCAGGAAGCGTCCAGTCGGGAAAACGGAGGAAAGATAAACACATCAGGGACTCAGTCTGGAGGGAAAACTCTCATTTTTATATAAGTTGTCTGTTCAGGGTTCATTAGATTATATGTTAAATTAATCATCAGGTGTACTTTCTTCTGATCACAGGTGATTTACTCACTTAAATCTCTCTTAACAGTCTTCTGACCGTCCAGCTGCAAAAATTGAGATAAGAGAAGCTCTGAGTTGGTTAAAATGTTAATTTGCTCATCTGAGTCACCTTCAGCTGTGTGATCACAGCAACAAGCTTTTTTGCCCAAAGTTTTGCCTAGCAGGCAACATAGAGGGTACATCTTACTCAGGGCTGAAAAAGGTGCTTTCAAAACAAACTCACATTGTTCTAAATAAGAAGTCAGTCAATAATTTGATTTCCACACAACAGCAGGACACAGAAAGGTTGGTTACTTTGCTGCAGCTCTTCATCTCACAGCTCACTGCGGCTGCTTGTTTCATTACTGCCTTTCAAAAATGAAAATGATCCACTGATGAAAAATGCTAAAAATTGAGCATGTTTTGTTCTTTTTTTTCCCAGTGATTCTTCTCTTTGTAGTTGAATGCTTTTAATGTGAGCAGCAATAGGAAATGTTTGGTTTGCATTCACAGAAACTTAATGCAGCTCTGATATAATGTTAGGAGAGTGAACGGTAAACAGTGAGGCTGATATCAATGAGATAAAAATGGAAAAACAGAAATGCTGGATCGTTTCCTGTGAATCTCCAGCGCAGGAACGGTTAACTCTGCCACTAATAAAAACTTTTACATAAATAGATAATTACTGAATGTAAATATATTAAATTAAATATGCCAACCATAAATACAGTAGTAACAAAAACGGGATTTGATTTAAACTTCAATAACACAACAATTAACATAGCATTTCTGGTTCTTATTATACTTTAAGAGAAAGCACAATAACCAAGTTTTGCTAGATGGATTAAAATGTATATAAATGCAGGAGACAGCATTCCTCCACTTCTGAAACCAAACCTACATCTCTGTACATACAGCAGCCATATCCATAAATGTAGCCAGGTATAAAGCTACAGTCACACCCGACTACCCCAAAATACAATCTTAAAAACTGTAGACGGTAAGGAAAGGCACTGAAATGTAATCAGGTTAGCGAGGTACGAAGATGGCGACTAGGAAAAATGCCCAGAGGGGTGAAGGGTTGTGGGGGGGCGACATGTCAGCTTCAGTCGACACAATGAAATATTGAGCAGCTCTAATATTCACAGATGTTTCCCACTTTTCGACACAGTGGGGAGGAAAACCCAAAATGGCTCGGCTTCCCTCCTCCACCAGCAGCTTCTTCAAACATATTAAAGTGTGCAGCTGCATTAAGATCAGGATCATATTCATGCTCCTTTTTTCACATCATTACAATCTTATTACCAGAGGTGGCAATTTTCATATCAATGGCGTGATAAATAGGGAGCATTACCTCAGTCTAACTGGTTTTGGGTATTTGGATGTGCGCTTTATTCAGAGCCAAGGTGGCTCGCCCTTATCCGACAGTAATTACACTTCAGTGGGGAAAAAAAAGGGAAAGAGGAGCAGGGTGGGCGGGGGCGTGTCTCAAAGGACCAAGCTGGCAGTGTTTCCATGGACACCTGGTGGCTCTGGTGTCCCAGCATGCTTTTGGGAGTGACAGTCGGCTCCGGTTGGCTTGGCCTGAACGCCAAACCTGTAAACGAAGACCGGGTTCGTTCTTGCTTTCTCTCCTCTGTACAGGAGAGCAGGCCAGTGTTAACATCAGACCCTCTCAGGGCTGCTCGTCTTTCCACTGAAGCATTATGCAAACACACACACACACACACACACACACTGAACTCCCTGTAGGAGGCCAAGCAGGTGTGGCATGTCTAATTAGTTTTAATAGCACCACTCTGCAGCTCCCTCTATCCGAGTCTCACTCTGCTGCCCCGGTGACAGCCCTGGTAACAGGGGAGGGTGAAGTGACGTCCGCTGGAGATACCCCCCGCCCACCCAAACACAGCTGCTCCCTGTGGTGCTTCCACATACAGCACAGGGTGATTGTGTGCCAAAATCATTAAACCGACTGTGGGTGACAGCTCCATCAATGTGCAGCAACCCATCTGCCCGTTTCACCCCTTGGTGTCACCGCTTCAAGGGTGCTCTCATCCAAGCCTCTCAAAAAGAACAAAACCGCCCCGCTCTTGCGTATAAATATGTAGCTGAGTAATTTGATAAATTCCTCAAATGCTTTAGGTGAGTTTGGTTTTACACACTCAAAAAAAAAAAACCTAATTTTGCAGGTGCAGGTCAAGTTTTATTCCTCACCGCAAGCGCTTCTTGAGCTGCAGGCTGTCATGAATGATCCTCTTGACAAACTCCAGTTCACCACCCTCCGCCATGATCTCCGTCACCCCGCCTGTGTTCACTGAACTGGGAGGAGGTCTCCGTGAGTTCCTGGAGTTTACGCCCTGCAGAGAGCAACAAGGCAGACAGAGATTAAGACAAAATCCTATTAGAGGCCTGTTACTATCGTGTAAACAAATACTGTTTCATATTGTTGTGTTCAGTCTCAATGAGTCACAGAATTCTGTGCGTTTGATTTTAAATGTTCAACATTCAACATTCAACTAGGACACCGGTGAAACGTTTAAAATATTAAAAAGGCAGGAGAATACTGACCTTAGCCTCTAGCTGGTTGGCAAAAAAAGGAGGGTTGCACATGCAGAAGTCGTACACGATCTCTGTCTCTTCTTTCAAGGCGTCCATCAGTAAAGTCTTCTGGGGAACTTTGACGACTGGAATGAGACAAGAAACGAGGATTTTAAGTTTGTGTTTCAGGTAAACATTGGCAGCTCTTGGGGAAAAAAACAAAAGCTAAAGCGCCTCTATAGACTGGGCGACTTTGAGTTGTCCCAGATGAAAGTTGACAATCGTGAGAGAAATGTGGGAAAATCTTTGGTTGTCAGTCAAAAACGATTGTGCTGGATCACACAGTGAGACACGTCCACATACAGACTAGTCAGCGCTTCACTGAACCAAAAATCCAGGACCAAATTCTCACAATGTGACCACAACTGCGACTTACATCTACAAACTAACCAATCAGAATATGGCATGAAATTATGCACTGAGAGCACCGAACCAATGCGACACTGTAAGTGACCAAGTTTTGTTTTTTTGTTTTTCTGCCCTTTAAAACATGACAGCAGCACAGATGGATGATGGAGTTACATTTTTTGAACCACAATTCAAAACTAGTCAGACATCCTTCAAAACTGACATTGTTCAGTCAAGCTGCAACTAAAGGTTATTTTCATTATTGATTAACGTGCAAATTATTTTCTCTAGACATTGCTTATCCTTTGGTCTATAAAAACATCAGAAAACTCTAAAAAATGCCCGTCACAATTTGATATTGAATTGCCTGTTTTGTCTAAAACACCAAAATATTCAGTTAACTATCATATGAGACCAAGAAAAGCAGCAAATTCTCACTATTTAGAAGCTGACAACCAGTGAATGTCTGGTATTTTTGCTTAAAAAACAATTAAACCATTGCCTAAATAGTTGCTTATTGTTTTTCAGTCAACTTGTCAATTAATCAACTAATTGTTTCAGATCTAGTAAAGTCACAAAGACACAGATTGAGAGCAGTCTCACACAGTGTGACATGAAATCAACCTGCAGGATTGTTGTTATCTCACAGTGTGTCGGGCCATTAATGCGCAGGAGGTGAGATGACAAACAAACACGAGACTCGCAGACGGCAGTTTCAACGTAGCGCTACTAGTTTCATGAGGTTCATGACTGGACCACACTCACCTTTGATGAGGTCAGACAGGTTGTTCTGCTCCACGTTTTTCGTAGCATAGTCAAAGCAGATGTCATCCACCTCTGTGGCGAGAAAGTACCAGCCATTCATTGTGGCGCCCAGCAGGGGGTAGATACAAGATGCCCCTGTGCCTGAAGTAAACAACAACAACAACACATAAACATTCATGATGATGAATGGTTGTTACCTTGACTGAACAATATGGAAATACGCTGTGATGCTGTTTTAAGTGAATGATTGTGAGACGGTGCGTTTCAAATGCATTATCTTTAACTTAGTGGCCGTAACGGACAATAAATGTCACTTCCAACAGCTATTGTTGAATCAATCACATCCATTAAGGACCAAAGTTGCATTATTCAGTCAGACAGAGGTGAAGGAAATGCCTGGTGGTGATCCATCAGGGAGACCAGACGTTCATCAGACAGCTTCAATCTGCTTACAGATTGGTTTAGGGGTCACCAATCAGTGACTCACACACACACACACACACACACACAAAGACAGACTGATGGACACGGCAGCAAACAAGCTGTGACATGTGGATGGGAATTTGGCTAATAAGTGCTGGGAACACTGGGAATGACTGGGTTCATGTGTAACAGCTCAGTGCTGCTGGTAGCGTCTTTCTCTGGAGCCAAAACATGAAGTCTGATCAGGAATAAGTAAGAACAGAGGTTTGAAACTCGCTTGAACTCTGAGCAGAAGAAGAAACTAAATCCACTCTGAAGCTCAGCATCTCGTCTTTTTCCTCTCAGCATGTTCAGTTCAGTGCAGCTGCTTCTTGAAATCTTCATCCAAGAGAACAACAACTTTCTTCTTCCTCATGAGACAGGTGGCAGTCACATTTAACTCCACACAAAAACAATTCGTTTGTCTGTGCTCTTTTATATTTAAGTGTAAGTTGTGCAGTTACACACAGCGTGATAAATGTGAAACAAAAACCCAATTTATGGGCTCAGATTTTGCATCCTTACAAGAAAATGTAATGATTAACAAAAAAAAAAGACTAGGGAATAATTAAAATGGGATTCAATTTTTAAAAAAAAATCAATTTGAAGACCAGATTTAACAACAAATTGGCCAAGTCTGAACTCTTCAGGAAATCCTTCAGCTACATGAAGAGTAATTTCAGCTCGATTCATTAGTGGCACCCTCGACCCACGCTGAGAAGAGAACAGAGGATGATGTGACTGTACCGATGTCGATGCCTCTGCGTGGTTGTTTCTGGCCGTCGATGAGGTCTTCCACCCAGTGGATGTAGTTGAGGCGCAGAGGGACGGTGGGTATGAGGCGCTCCAGAGGGATCTCGATGGTCAAACCAAAATCCTCCTTCAGCAGGGTGCAGGTCAGCGCTCGCACCGCCTCCGGCTCTTTGAAGTTCACACTTGAGGAGAAACAAATATGACTCGATGAGTTCATGTCAGCGTTTTAATATGTAATTTATAAAATATTTTGGATGAGAAAAGCAGGGATAATTGTGCTGAAAATAGAAAATATATTACTTCTAACCTAATATTTATATCATAGTTAAAGGATTTATTATAACATGAGTCTTAATTTGAAAGTTAGGACCATCATTTCTATCGGTTATGATATCATTGTGATCAGATGATCACACAGGAAGTAAACCAGGTGGGGGTAAAATTATGTAAGAACACCTAAAATAATTCCTCATTGCACAAATACGGCAAGTTCAGCAGGTCAAAATTAAACCACGAAGTCAGTCTGTTAATCTTTGTTTTCTCATTAGTCGTGTGTGATGCTGTAATATAAAAGTTTGTGTGTAGATAAAAATTAAAGTACATATACTGTGACAGTCGTGGGTTATGTAATGTTATATCACGGTATCTATAAAAATAATGATGTAGTATATTTCCTGGACACTCAGTTGAGACCCTGTTATAGATAAAATAAGCAGACAGGAATATGTTTCTGGCTAATATATAATACATATATATATATATATATATATATATATAAAATACCTAAAAATCAAAGTACTTTATAACACTGAGACAACAATCCTTTTAATTGTTCAACGTTGCTCGTGATATTGAAGCTAGCACTGTATAAACGGTGCTGCTAAATCTATGACAGTCAACAGATGTTTACGGTATATATATCTTTATTATCTGCCCACGCTACTCTAGTTAGTTTACAACCTGTTTCTTGCCTTGTATGACTTTTTTTTTACAATGTCGCCCCTTCCAGAGATCTTAACAAGTAACTGGTTAATATGATATTAATACTATTAGGAAAAAAGGGCAAAACTATCAACATGAAAAACTGAAATATCCCTTTAAGAGTGATTTCAATGTAGTGACTTGCTGATCCTTTTGTTTTTGAACAGCGAGACGACCTGACAGCAATTTACCAGACTGCTCTTAATGCAGCACTTCATTAACCCTCGGCAGCTCTCTGCACTGTCCCCCAATTACTTCTCCACACACACACACACACACACACACACACACACAGAGGACAATAGGGAGATAAGCAGCCCATCAATTCACAATCCCCTGCTAATGACAATGAAATTCACGTTTTCAACATTACTGAGACCTCCCACTTTTATTCCCAACACTCGGTCCCAAACGTTGGGCTCTCCCGTCGTTTCCTCTCGACATGTTTAACGATTTCAGCTGTCACACAAGCAGCAGCGAGCGCGGCAGACAAAACGAGTGGGCGAGATAGGTATAATTAAAGCTTTGCTGAGTGCGTTTGCACCTCGGCAGATGTAATTAAACACATCCTGGTGATGGGAGTGTCTGCCACCTCACAAGTTTAATGCGAGCGTATTTTAAGTGGAATAAAGATGGAGATACAGGAGATCCAAGACATTCAGGAACCATCAAACAACTGATTTGGTTTTCATTTTTATTGTTAGTGGATTTTTTTGTGTCTTTTCACAAATCAGTGAAGTTTTCCTCTTGTAGGATTTGGCTTCTCTTCAGGAACCAAACAAATAAAAGTGCCAAATTTCCAGTTATTTTTCTTTCGTCCAGGCTTGTGTGATGATCAGAATACCTCTGACAATTAAGTTTAAGTGGGCGTTCAGACCAAAAACACTCCTGCACTCCTGGAAAGTTTTCACAGCAACAATCATTTTATCTTTTAGTCCACGTTCACACCAAATCTAGCAATGTGTCAAAAACAGCAGCCCTCATTTGAATGGGGGCAGTGCGTTTACGCTGCGGGAGTGGAGACCGTATAGGGCCCAGCAAAAAAAATGCAGCAGTTGTCTGGCAAAAAGTTGAGCTGGAATCAACTTTTGCTGGAATGAAACCCAATATCATGCAGCTGTTTACTGAGGAATGCGGCATTATTGTGATGTGACATCTGCAGGACAAACATTAGAAAGACATCTTTCATGTAATCTACCAGGATGCATGGCTCTGAGTGGCCACTACTTTTTTGAAAGTAGTGCAACTTTAAAAAAATAGTAACTTTCCAGACATAAAATCCTGTCTCAGAGTATTGTAAACCTCCGTGTAATGTTATGGAGCCTTTAAACTCATAGATATACCATTAATACTGGATCTGGATTTACTATCTTTAGTCTTTCAGTAAATTTTTTGCTTACATGGTGCATCTCTAGAGCTGCAATGATTAGTCGATTGAAATTAAATTAATCAGCAACAATTTTGATAATCGATTCACCGTTTCAGTCATTTTTCAAGAAAAAAAATGCCAAAACTTTGCTGGTTCTAGACTCTGAATTATGAGGATTTGACTTAACAATTAATTAAGAAAATAATCGTCAGATTAACTGATAATGAGAATAATTGTTAGTTGTATATCCTTACACAAATTCAAGCAGATGACCACAAACTGACATTCAGCATACACGGAGCAGTGAGGTGTTGCAGCGTAGAAATACAGGTTGGTTTCTGGGACTCTAGTGGGGGGTTTAGAGGCCTACGGCTCATCTTTGCCCCCGGGCCTCCTAGCGGCTTAATCCAGTCCTGGGACTCTAATGGGGTTTATTTATGGTGAGAACACAAAGCAGACCAACCACAGCCTCTGTGATTGTAAATATGTGATTTTAGTCATGGCTTTAGGTGTGATTTTAACCACAATAACAAATGTATGCAAGAATTTTACCTGATCAAGAAGATAAAATAGATGTGTGTTGTGCTTGTGTCCCATTTGTGTATTTTGGCAAGATATTATTTTTGTCCTACAGGTATGAAACGAACCCAAAAACACAACTGAACACAACTGATCTCATTTGAAATTCATAAGAAAGACTGAGTGCAGCACACGGACAACACTGTCTCACTGTTGAGGTGATTCCGGTCACTTAAGTGTGCGTCTTCATTCAGGAGTGATAACAAAGACAAATGACCCTCCAAGCAGCCAGGTGTGCGATGGATACAAATGAGAAGCGATTTACCTGTAGAGTCTGACATTAATCTTACCAAGTGTCTCTACACCTAATGAACAGATTAGGTTAATGGTCCAGTTAAATCAGCTGCTGGAGGAGAGTGACCTCCTGGAGAAAGACTAACACCTGGCTCCTTCAGGGAGGTACCACACATTTTCAAACGATGAATCCACTTGAAGAATTTGCACTTTTAAAAAATGTCTTAAGCTCGGAGGAGGGAGTGATATATCAGCATAACGCTCGGAAATTTCCAAAACAAGAGCCGGCCTCTCTCATCTGTCCGGCTCTCAGATGTTCTGCCCTCGTTCATTTCTCCTCTGAGGCATCATTAGATAAGGATCAATATTCAGAGAGAGAGGCTGCTCAGGCCAGCCCTCTATTTTTAGCCCCATGATGAGCGTGTGTGTGTGTGTGTGTGTGTACAATGCAGACCAATCGCTCCCATCAGCAGCACTGCGAATGCCACGTCTCCATGGCAACCCCACCTACTGAACAGATGAGGAGAGAGCACGCAAATCCGGCCACGCTGGAGCAATGGCTGATGCCAGACGGAGCAGCGTGAGCGTGCCCGCGATTTACGTCTCTCTGCCGCTGCGTGCTTACGCCCCTCATCGAGGCAGACGGGGCACAAAGTGGGACAAACCTGAGTGAAAAAAGTTGTGATGAGACGAGATGAAGCGCACGGTCGTTGGAAAGACTAGAGGAATGAAGGGAGGAATCAGGAGTCGGTTTCAGCTCGAAACTCCGACTTGTGTTCATGTGAAAATACCAACAGGAGCACAGAGTGATGTAGACGAGACTCTGCAGGTGAAGAGGAAAACACGTCTAAGTGCTGAGAAGCAGAAAAATCCCCGATCGAGGTTCAGATGAATGAAGAGGGCGACATTATTAAACTGAAGGGGAGTTTACTGCTGAGACCAACAGCTCGCTCTCACCTCCACGCTACAGGAACAGCATGAACGCACACACACTCTCTCTCTCTCTCTCTCTCGCTCGCTCTCTCTCTCTCACTCAGGCTTTTTCAATCTCTGTCCACAGAGAGGTGACCTTCAAGGTACATCTACTTCACTCTGAGTGTGCAGGGAAAAAATTTGTGCTGATTAGCAGCAACTTCCTCTCTCATGTCAGGTTTTTTTTTTTTAAACACATTTTGAGTCCTCACAACAGCAGCAATGTATGAATCACTTAAAACTCACCGTGACGTTAAAGCTAAACTGGTTTTGAATGAGCTCATGCAAATTGCAAATTTTGAGCTGTTTTGCAATTTAGCAAATACGCTGACGCTGTAAAGACGACCAATTAGGATCCTCATAACAAAAACCTGCAGAGCTGTACGAATATTAAAAAAAGAAGGTATTTTCAGGATTCTTTTTTGTTTAATTAATAAAATTTTTATTGCACTTTTTGTCAACAACTTGAATACAAGACAGCAGCAGCAGATGATCTGAACGCAATATTTCAATACTGCAAACGTGCCAACAGCATCTGATTATTAATTGTGGAGACTAATGAAGCTGAAACGATTAATTGATTAATCGATTGACAGAAAATTAATGGAAACTACTTTGACTGACTGATTAATTGTTTAAGTCATTATATTAGCATAAATGCAAAAAAAGTCTGGTTCCAGCTTCTAAATTATGAAGATGTGATCTGTGATAGTGAACTGAATATCTTTAGACACAACAATCAATTGAGAAAATGATCAACAGATGAATCAATAAGGAAGTTAATCATTAGATTGGAAATTGTGATGCAACTAATGACTATTTCTGTAAAGATTGATCTGCCTATTATGTTCTTGATTAACTAATTAATCACTTGTACTATAAAATGATAGAAATTTGTGAACACATACAGTGACGTCTTCAAATGTTTTATTTTATCCGACCAAACCATCAAATATTCATATTTAAAAATCTGCAAACACAAATATTTGTGTTTTTGCTTTAAAAAAATACTTTAAACAATGAATTGATTATTAAAAAAAAGCTAATTTTCTGTCAACCGACTAATAAATTCATTTCAATTAACTGTTTCAGCTCTAACACAACTGGATGTATTAATCGTGCAATCTCTGTATGAATGAATATTGCGACACAGATGAGTATTTTCATTTGGATTTTGGGGTGACGTTTACTCATCAGACAACAACCAATTAAGTAAGTAACCAATCACATCACCTTAAATAATGAGATCTGTCAATGTCAGCTGAAGAAAGCTAATTGGAGCTGCTAACCAGAAACCCTGTGGCCAGACTAAACACAGATTATAATTCATAATTAACTGATAAATGATTTGGTGTATGATGATGGTTCTTGCAGATTTTTTTTAAGTGAAATATGTCAAAATGACGTCATAACTGGTTTAGTAGTCAGTTTCCTTCTTATTTCTCCCATCAGGTAGTAAAAAAAAAATCAGTTTGGCAATATGCCGGCTGGGTTTTCCAGGGAGGAAAGTGCTTCAGCTGATCATTACGATCATCAATTTAAAACGTGGCATCGTCGTATCAGAGGTCATAGCTATTCATTTCCTTCTGCTCTATTGCCGAGAACACGTTTAATAATATATCTCTGAACAAAACGAGTGTGAAAATTGAACATTTCATTAATTACGGAAGAGAAAATCCTTCCACACATGATCTTCTCCCAGCGCATGAAAAATATGACTACCAAATTAAATGTCAGCCAGGCTGTTGCATTTTTAATACCCATTCATGCTTCCTAATCCCCCCCCCCCCTCTATCAGCCTGATCTGAGCCCCCCTCGTCCTTCCCCAAAAAGTGAGACTGAAACAAACCAACATTCAGACTATTTAAGGCTTTATCTGCTCCGCACTTCAATTCCAGTCACATCCACCATATTTCTCCTCCTCCTGCTTCTGGTCTGAGCTCCCCTCTTCGCCCATCGCTATCAGTCCGCTCCACTGACAATCCCAAAATGAGGGGAGATGTAGTATCTCCCCTGAGGATTGAGTGAGTGTCTCCCCGAGATTACTCTCATCCCCTAACTCGCTGCTTAAATACTTAAAAACCCAGCAGATGAATTCATTGGGAAATACAAAACCACGTTAATCCCTCCACTGATGGAACGACAGACTGAAGAAGAAGACGAGAGAGAAATTTCTGCAGACAGTTAATCGGAGCAGCTGCCACACACGAAGTGACACACACATCCTGGACATCCGTTAACGTTGAAGGAGCCCCTTGTTGTGAACTTTTTTTTCCTCCACTTTTTATTGTCAATTTAATTTGGTTAACAGAAAATTAATACATTTCAAATTTTGGTCAATTCAGTGTTTATCAAGTAAAAAAAAACATTCTGGTTATATTAGCTTTTCAATTAGTGTAACAAAAAAAATGTTTTTATTATTTTGCCTTGAGCAACAGTGTAGATGCACACATACTTGCTTTCCACCAAGTGGAACGTTGTTGCTGCTGGTGCTGGTTCACAGTTGGTTCAACCAGCAAACCTTCTAAGAACCAGTTTGCTTTTCCACAGGCTACAGAGCCAAGTCATTATGTAACTGTACACGCCTCCGGTTTTCATTTTAAAACCAAAATAATCTCCATCCACACAGGCGTTTTAGCACCATTTCAGAAATAATCTCCATCCATACTAACACTCCTGACAACGCATATCACATGATCAATTACGTACACTGGGCGTGCAAGTGCTGGTGTAGACAGGAAGCTGATTGTCAACTCTGCGGTTGGTTGCTTAGTTGCAGAAAATATTACGGGGGAAGAACAGTTAATGGCAAAAAGTAAGACCAGAGATTTCTTTTCTTGGACCGATGATGACGAGGTGGAACTGTTACTGAATGTTACAAGTTACTGACTGTTATTGTTACAAGGCGGCAGAAAACATAATCCATGTTTAACATGTGTGCTGAACCGTGGGAGGCGATTTGTATGGATCATGGATCGACTACGTTCCGTTATCCCACCAACAGGTAGTGTTACTATCGCATGTGAGACCAAGATGCTAAATAGTACTAATAGCAAATTGCAACAGTAAAAAGCATTTTATTATTTTTGGCTGTTAAAAAAAATCTGTCTGTCCATTAAATCTTCTACCAGCTTCCTTGGCAGGTGAGTCAAAAAGTTAATTTTGGACCCTGCCTGGCGTCTGCCCCAAACACACTGCCAACCCCATTGTTCATCATCTGTCTGTCTGTCTGTCTGCTGGGGAGCCACAGACAGACAGAGAGACGCTACAGACTGATAATTAAAACCTGTCACAGACGGACATCAAGTCGTGTTTCACAGCGTGCCTACACACACACACGCGCACGCCCGGACCACCATAAAGATGATTGACTGGCCACCTCGCAACCACAAAAGATCAGCCCACACCAATATGTTCGCAGTCGCACACAGATGCTCAGACTCGCTGCAGTGACACCGCGTCCGCATTCATCTGCATAACACAGACAATAACAAGTGATTTCCTCACTGAGCAGACGTGCTACCTGTTTCATAAAACGCAAACAGAAGAGGAGGAGGAGGAGAGCGTCTCCGTCCTGACAGATGCAAAGCGTAAACAATGACTGTCAGTTCCTACATTCACTGTAGGATTGTTTGCTTTGTTTTGTGGAACATTTGCAACAAGTGAAAATAATTAAAAAAATAAAAATAACACATGGACCTGTCAGGCTACTCTGGAACCAACTAAACTGAGACAAATGGTACTTCAAACAAAGGAAAACTGTGCAGTAAATTTCATTAGATGTTGCAGAAAGTAGAGAATTTGTTTGGCCTGTTTTCATGATGATTACAGCTCCTCTGATCATTTAAAATTCAAAATATCTGATGACAAAGTGATAAAATTTGAATGATGAATAATATTAATGAATGAGAATCAAATGAAAATACAAATCATGTTTTCTGGTGCCGATGCACGTGTCAAACTGGATTGAAGGACTTCTATTAAATCCTGCAAACGAACCACAGCTCCCGGTGCCACATCTGTCCGTGCGGAGACAAAAGAAAAGACTGTAAATTGAGAGATGGAGTGCTGTTCATGTTTCTTTCCCACAGCAGCAACCATGAGCTCACACTGTTTGACGTCAACACCGCTAATCCCACCAGACCTATTCTTCCTTTGTTCCCCTGCCTGGACTTTTTCACAACATGACTTCTCAGCAGCATCTTACTGGGAAGGGCGTACACACACAGACACACACACACAGACACACACACACACACACACACACACATATCAGCGGTGTTGCACTCATATTAAATTTGATGTCCACTTTGAGTGCGCAGTGAAACACAGGAAGCTTACTGGGCAGTTTTTGATTGACACACTAACCCATTTTTAAAATTGGGAGATGGATTTAAACAGTCACTGCTACATACTTTGCACGTCTCACTAATAAAGAAAGAAGGCAGCAAACGGAGCGGAAAAGAAAAAAAAAAAAAATCTTTTGATGTTTGATCCATTAATCATTTGTCCAGGCTGCTTCCTCCTGCTGTTGCCAGAAGCTGAATGAGCAGTAAAGATGGAGTCAGCTGGGACACGGGCAGTGCTGAATGTGAGTTATGCTGACATATCGGTGAGATGTTTGTGTACACTGCTTTAATAAATCGACTGTATGGGCAAAAGTACGTGGACAGGAGACCAGTGCGTTACAGCCATATGTGATTAACACCTCATGCTGCTCCCATTCAGCCCTAGTGATGCTCATGTTCAGTGATAATTTAGTGTTCACATCACGTTGGATGGACGGTAGAGACAGGAAAGACTCACATGTTTACTGCACTCGAGTGCTTACATCATCGAACAACTCGAGACAGGTGTATGAGCTCATATGTAGCACTTTATCCTTTAAATTTGGGTATAATTATCCTTGAATGATGGAGTTTGGCTGACATGTTTCAGACACTTGTATATTATTAAATGCCACTCAAGTATCAGAGATTTAGAGTCGTAATTACGACTAGGGTGTCAATGTGAACGATGTCAGAAAACAAGCTCTTTATGAACCTCACTTTATCATGTTAACACAGAGCTACAAAGCTACAATATGCAAGTTCTAGAAATCAAGCTGGTGCTTGAGTGAGACTCGATAGCTCCCTGCTCCGTTGCGCTCCACTCTTCACTTGCAACAATGTGATGATGCACATACGATGTATTGATTTCTCTCTGGGGCTTGGAAGTAATGGAGCTCTTCCATTCAGGTATCAGGAGCTTGCTAGCCTGTGAGTCAGTCATAGCGACATCTTCCAGCAGCTAATGCTAGCTTGGAGCCTTGGTACGAGATGAGGAGTAGGCCAGAAGCGCGTTCACATATTGATTGACAGCCATGAGCTTCCACTCCTGACTCCTCTGATCGGTTAGAGAGGCGAGGCTCGCTTAAAAACTTGACAAGGGAATATCTCTGAACTGCTGTCAGGCTGTTCAATGAGCCTAGGCCACAGAGGCCTTTGACAAATGCCTCTAAAAATGAAAGCCCTGTTTCAACCAAAAGTTCCTGGTACTTTGGAACCAGAGGAATTGATCTCAGGAATTAAACTTGGAACTTTAAGTCCCTGTTGTACAGTCCTGTTTGCATTTCCATCGCATCTGAGGAACCAGGTAGATCAAGCAAATCAGGCTCATGAGGAATTAAAACCACGCCTAACTTTACTTTTAACGTTAACAAACAAAACGAAAAATATTCCTCTATTTTGCCAAAGTACAGCAACTTTTTCACATGAAATGACCAATCAACAGACCACTTGTGATTTGGACCAATTGTCGCATTACGTCATTGCAGCAAAGATTCAGGTGGAAGATGGACAAATGTCCCCTGCCAACAAAAATGACTGCCATAGACTGTGCAAAACAATTCCCAAAGGTTTTGTTTCACTTTGTTTTTCATTTAACCTGCTCTAAACCTTTGGTTTGCATCCAGTTAGTCTGAAGAATACAAGTTGATGTGTTGTTCAAACAGCAAAGATGCACATAATCTAGCTCAAACATAAGAACAGGCACTTTGGAAATGTGCTACATCATATTTTTATGTTAATGGATTTATTTTAATGGAATTGCTGACTTATTTTATTTGGTGCTTATTTAATAAAAGCTTATAAATAGAACTAAAGTACAGTTTTTTCTTTTTTAAATAACTTTGAGCGCATAGTTCTCATGTTCAGAAAATATAGTTGTTTCTATGATATGCAGTATGCTTTTTATTGAGTGAAGTGATAACATATGGCTCTTCATTGGTAGTAGTTTTAAAAAAACTGCATTATTTTCCTTTGCTTGCAATTTTTCCCAATTCCTGCAATTTTACTGCAAAAGAGCATATAAAACATTGCAGTTTTTGAGAAAAGCTGCTGCAAAATCCAGCATTTTAGTCTGCAATATAATTAAAATGTTGTTTTTGTACAGTGGCACACAGATTGCAGTGTCAGGTACTCACAGTGACACTGGTGTGTGTTTTGTACAGTGTCAGGTACTCACAGTGAAGCTTATATGTTTTTTTGTACAGTGTCAGGTACTCACAGTGAGCCTGGTGTGTGTTTTGTACAGTGTCAGGTACTCACAGTGAGCCTGGTGTGTGTTTTGTGCAGTGTCAGGTACTCACAGTGACACTGGTGTGTGTTTTGTACAGTGTCAGGTACTCACAGTGAAGCTTATGTGTTTTTGTACAGTGTCAGGTACTCACAGTGAGCCTGGTGTGTGTTTTGTACAGTGTCAGGTACTCACACTGGTCGCCCGGTGAGGCTGGTGTGTACGTGCTGCTGGAAGTCTGGATATTTGGCCGCCAGGTGAGCAAAGTCTGGGGGTTTGTCTTTGTAGCGGTTCCGGGGGTGCATGGACTTGTTCAGAGCCATGATCCGAGCCTTCCCTGGCAACAAAAAACACAAACAACAACACAAAACACCAGTTTATTTAAATGAAAACATCGCCACACCACGCCGAGACTAATGAAACTTTTTGAAGCTAAGGGGTGAAAATATGGACATGATATCAGCAGAAAACTCTGTCCGTAAACATGGGCAGCTGCTCTTTTGCAGTAACTACACATTTTAGACTGCCCTCTTAATCAGTCAGTTTTACGTTAATATGGGGAACAAATATATTGCATTCGTCAACCGGAGTAAAAAGTAACGGATTCTCGGAGCTGCTTTGGAGCAGTTAGCTAACCGTTGACGTACAGCCAGTATTTCTCTTCCTACCTTTTCTGAAGCTTTTCTTGCAGTGGTGAAGCTTATTGTTTATGTTTTCAGAGTGGCGTTAAGATTTTATTGGACTCAACCACTGTGTAAGAAAAAAAGTTACACACACGACTCACGTTGTCCAAACGTTTTTACTTTCGGGCAACTATCTTCCTGTGTGCCTGAAACGTCACGATTCTGCGTCAATGCGTGATGATGTCACGAAAAAGAAAAAGGTCGGTTGTCATGTGATCAACTTGGTTGTAGCAATTGTCAGGATTTATTGCTGATCGTATTTACCCTCATTTTACAGTACTTAGGAAAAATGTATTGTTCGGATTCACTGAATATGACAGGAAAGTTCCATTTAATTAATTTGCTTTTACTATGTTGACCAAATTTTATATTCACAAATCCAAATTCTTCAAAAAAGCAGAGCTGACTGTCCATATCAAACATTTCTTCAATATCTGAATATGCAAACAAAAAAACTGTTAAGGTGTATAACCACTGTAAGCTTTACACGATGTTTATTTAACTTTATTTATTTATTACAACCTTCAGTCCCACTGTCATGTTTCTAGACACAAGTTGTAGACACAAGGTGCTGTAAACTTGTTGTTTACTTGCTTCAATGAAGCTCTTTATAAAATAATAATTCAAAAAATGCTAAAACAATTAGAAATATGGTCACCATTTCATGTCAAGCTAAATCTGCGCTGGCCATATTAAAGAGATATGACAACCAAAAACAACTTGTAAACTAAATTATACAAACATAAGGTGACTTTAGATAAGTCTTGTATTTTAAAACGAGATTAAAATATATATTTCACTGGACTATCTCTAAAACGAGCTTTTAATAACATTTTTTTTTTTTTTTTACAATGCATACAATGTGCAATTTTAATACAGAAAAAAGCATACTTTTTAAAAATGAAGCACTGAATTTCTTTTGTAATTTGTTTGCAAAACTTGGTCAAAAGTTGAATTTTTCAATATTTAAGCATAATTTTAAACTGTAAAAGCTGTTTTTTTGAAGATAGACTATATTATTATTTTAAGTTTAAATTTTTAAACAACAGTATTGACACAATGCAATTATATAATTGCATTTTCAGGAATGGTTTAAAGTAAATTTGCTACTTTTTGTTGGTTTACTTTGCTTTTTTCACCATAATGTTCTCCTTTTCAAAAAATTGTATGTCCGCTGCTAAACTTTGTGCTTTTCTTTTACCATGTTTAACACTTTCCCTAAAGAAAATGGAAATATATTTTGATCAAATAAAAAAAAAAAAAAAAATCAAATTAATCTTCCCTTAATCATCATTTATTACAAGCAACTTCTGATTAATTATGAGTCACCTGTGCTAAATGAAAATGTAGCTCAAGATTGGTGAAATACACTTTCTCCAGAGCAAATTACGAGGACGACACAGATGCAGATTTCTTCTTTTATTATATCGCAAACAATAATGACATCCAGGTATATTGTTAACAGTTTGCTGAGTGAAGAGTGAGACCATAGTGGCGAAAACATCATGAGCTCTCCTGTAGGAGCTTGTTGTGCAGTCTGAAGCCCTCAGATGTGGTTCACAGGCAGGTTACAGAGGACAGGTGGACTTGAGGCCGGAGGAAACGACCCACAGACAGTGAAAAACCTGTCTGTGGGTCCCTTCACACACACCACACCACACCACACCAGACCAGACCAGACCAGAGAGCACAGGGATTGCTTGGGACCTGCGAATGTCAAAGGGGGGGTTTTCTTCAACAGGACACACACTTGCATACGACACCAGCAGCTGTGTTCCTCCGATTCTTACAAAAGAAACAGAACACACATCGTCCTGACCTTTGATTTACCGCCTTCCTTGCCTTGAAACCAAGGAAAGGAGGTGGTTTTTAATTTCTATTTTACAGTCTGGAGTGTCATAACGTGATCCTGAGGGAACAAGGATCATTTTCACAAGTTGGTCACATTGTATCGGACCAACAAGGAGGCTGATTTCTCGAGATAAACCAGATTGTACTGACAAATGTCTCCATTTTTGGCTTCAGCTAGAACATTTAACAACTTGGCATTTTTATCAACCATGCCAAATTGCACTAGAAGATTAGCTGATTCTCTCCTGGACAGAGAACAGCTTGTAGGAAAGGAGAAAAAAAAAACCTTAGTTGAGGGCGCACACCAAAGGGAGACATCAGTAATATTCCCTGAAAGAGAGAGGGTTTCTCCTTTGGAAAATCCTAGTCTGCCACAATCCCATTGCATTTACAGACGAAGGAGGCTGTAAACCTCTTTCAAATAGCATCACAAACATCAAAACCAGCCCTTCCACAACCGAGAAACAGAGCTGTCTGAACCTGCCGAGCCAGCCTTTTTCCTTTGAGCACACAGAGACGAAAAGTTTCTCTCCTCATCATTCAAACCAATTAGTCTCTGATAAGGCGGCTCTGGTATTTTTTTTGTTTTTTTTAAAAAGGAATATTGTTCTGACAGCTTTGCCTCTGGCGCAGGTTAACATGCAGCAGTGCTACATCAACAGGTCACATTAGGCTCACAGTAGCCACTAGCAGGAGCTTGAGCAGCAGATCACCACATCCAGTACACACAGGAAGAGGAAAACTTGGCAAAGAAGCTAAGATAAGAAGTTCAGTTAAGCAGTGGAAGTCTTTATTAGCCAAGAACTGCATTGGAATGAAAAGGCTAATCAAAAAAAAAAATTATAGGTTTATGCATTTATCAACATCATTAAATCTTAATGTTGTCTTTGATCGTCGTTAAAAGGACCAAAGATTTAGTGAAAACAGGGATGTGCAAGATTAATGAATCACCTTGCCAGCTTTAGTTAGAGGCAAGATGTTTCATTGTTTTCCTCCAAGGGGAGTGGAATGGTTGTTTTCTACAGCGTGGACTGGATTACAGTTATTTTCCAGTCTTTCCCAAAAGAAAAAAAAAAATAGCCGTCCTGTTTTAACTGTTACTGTTCCACAAAAGATCAAACGCCGAACGTTTGAGGAGAGCCACTCAGGAGACGTGTGCATACGTGTGTGTGTGAGGCGGTCTGTGGAAGTTCGCCTGTAGAGATCCTTCAGTACGTCAGCGTCAGACCGCTCTACAGACAAAAACAGCATACACAGATCACTTAGCATGTCCGCTGCTAGCGTTTCCTCACTAATCCTAAATTCCCATCCAGTTCATCCTTTAGTGCGATATTACAAAACTGCCAAATCTCTTAATAACAAGCTAAATTTACATTTCATATTTTCACAGAAAGCTGATCTTTTTTTTTTTTCTTTTTTTTCCTTTTTTTTCTTTTTTTTACTCAAAACCATTTTTATTATGCAGAACATATTTCACCCCTCAGAAATGTGATATCTTTGCACATCCCAGATATCAAACCTGGGGGGCTCACTTTGACTCCTCGTCATGCCTTTTTGCTTCCTCCTCAGGCTCTTGTTTGTAGCCTTCAGAGGCGCCATGGGACAACTGAGCATCTTCTATATAATTCCTATATTACACAAAACCCCCGCCAGGACCGACCGGTCAGGGTCCTAGAGGTGGGACAGAGGATTCAGTTCGACAAACGTCTGACATGCAAGGTCACGGGAAATGATCTCCTACAGAGGGGGAGACACACCCAGGGTCTTTATCAAGTGCTAGAGATTAGAAATGGTTTTAATCCCTGAACTCTGCTCAGGTTGCTGCTGTGACCCAGGGCGCTCACTGTCAGCAAAAAAAAAAAAAAGAAAAAAAAAAAAGCCAAACAGGCTAAATCGGGCTTCTGGTGAATAGCTCAGAGCTGCTATTCACAAAGCTAAGTTTAAAACATTTAATTGTTGACTGCAGATAATTTATTAAACGGGATAATTCATCTAAAGCCTAGCAGTAGTTCATGTGCCACCATGACAAGAGTACAAAGCTGTGTTTTTTTTTTAAGCCCCCGAGGTCCAAGGACAACAGTTTGAAACATTCGTATATACAGCCATTAAAATATTACCTAGTTCCACATGAAGAGAAATGGTATGCACACTTGAGAAGTGATGTTATAAAGCTACAGATTATTTCAATAACAAAGCCCCACAGACAATCTTATCGCATCGTATATGCTTTTTCCTGCCTTATCTCTCGAGAGTTTCACCAAGCTAGGCACCGACATACTACGACAGTGAAGGAGAGAAATAACAAAGAAAAAAAAAAAATCCTAAATAAAAAAATAGACAAAAATAAATCTTACACATAAAGACACTGTCATTTCTTAAATTATCGTTTTTTTTTTTTTTTAGTGCCCTACATTTTACACCCAGTCAAAAACATCTGCCTTCGGTTGGTCGGTAAGGCTGCGTGACAGACGGCCAGCCCTGTGTTAAACCTATGGTACTTCTAGACAACGTTATGTAAATTTACAGTATACAATTTTGGATTACCATGCAAGAATACTTTTTTGTGTAACATTTAATAGCTTGATCTACATCCAGGAATAATTTACATAGAAGGACAAAAGTTATTGGACCAGAGAGCGCGATGGGTAAATAACCATGGTGGTAAGTGCAGCCAAAGGAGATGAAGATGTGCGGGCGAGGTTTAGGTTAGGTGGAGGATGATGAGGAGGAGGAGGAGGAGGGGGGAGGTGGAATGAAAGGGGTGGTGGAATGGTTGGGAGAGGAGGAGGAGGAGGAGGTGGGTGGTGGGGATCCAGAGGAGCGCCTGGGTAATTGGGGTGTTGGTCCAATCCTCCGAGGTCCAAATCAGCGGCACTCCCACACTTTTACTGTTTGATCTACGCTCCCAGTGACCACGTAGGGAGCAGCCTTGTGGAAATCTGCGGAGGAAACAAAGATCATCAGAACAAAGAAAAAAAAAAAAAAAAGAGGAAATCAATCTTGATTATGATGAGAAATACTAAAGAATGAGACTACTGCACATATTATCCCCTCTTCAACCTCTTTCTATCACAATAATACTAATATAAAGATGAATTTAACGTCAACTAAGTGACTAACAGTCACCCTGACCCACTGACAAGCTCCAGTTTAACACCAACGGTCTCAACCTGTCGAAACCTTTCCACTTACACGACTATGAGTTGTTTGGGCTGCCGGACACATGATGATGTATTGTTTACTTGACTATCAACACTCACTTTCATTCTGTTTGATTCAACAAAAGCAGATGTGGACGTATACGTGCGCTGTTCCTTTGTGACCGGTCTGGGGATCAGGAGCAAACTGACGTTCATGAATTTAATTTCACTTAATCCAGATATTGTTCAAATGGGTCAAAATGAAGCTGAGCAGGTAACATTAAATATGAATGGGCCACCTAAGTGTGGGAAACACGTCATTCATCATCAAGTGATGATATCAAGCCATTGGAAACAGGTTCCAGACCTCTGGATCATCGCCCGTATTAAGATTTTTTCAACAAGGTTGAACAATGGAGCTTTTTGACGGCTTGTTCCCCCAGCTGGAAAAACAACGAGACTATCAGAGCTTTGCAGGTAGAATTAATAAAGGACACCATCTTCCTTTTCCACAGTGAAAAAACATTACATTCATGAAAAATAACAGTGGAAAGTGTTGATAACATCATCAACGCAGCTGTACAGGTCACTGCAGGTCGACTTCAAGAGGTCGACCTAGTGACAAACCGACCATGTCCTCAACGTTCCTGGTTGGTCTGCTACTAATGATTATTTTCATCATTAATTCATCTGTAGATTATTTTCTCGATGAATTGATCAGTAATTTGGTCTATAAAATGTCAGTAAATATCGATCACTGTTTCCAAAAGCCCAAAATGCAACCTCAGATGTCTTGTTTAGTCCCGACCAACAGTCCACAACCCAAAGACATTCAGTTTACTATCATAGACGACTAAAAAAAACAAAAAAAGAAAATATTCATTAAAGCTGGAATGAGATAATTTTCTGTTTTTTTCTCAGAGAACAATTCAAAGCAATATCAAAATAATTGGCAATCAATTTTGTCAATCGACTAGTTCTTCTTTGTTGCATATCATCCCTTTTCTCTTTTCCTGCCATTTCAAAAAAATAAAACAACTACCACTACTGAACTACTGAATTTGTTTATTTCTTCAATCATCATGAAAAACGTAAACTGCTCCGAGCGACCGCTACCACAGCTTTTGTGTCCACTGAAAATGACAAACAACATTGATACGTGACTCGCTACTGATTGGTTGGTCGGTGAAAAACAAAATGATCGCCCCAAACAGAATTTGCTCACAGGAACGACATGCAAATATATTTGGATTATCAGGTTATTAGAAAAGCTGAATGCCGACACATTTAAGGAAAAGTAATTGGTGTTGTATTGTGCGTACAGACAGGACAATGGTTTTAGAGAATAACAATTTTTTTTTTTTCAATGAACAAAGGTGCTTTGTCTTTTTCACACCGCTCCAGAATTCATCACATCAATAGCTCACAGCGATATCCTCTTTAGTTGAAGCAGGACTTAAGAGGCCTGGGTTTCAAACAGCTTGCCAAGGAAAAGTTGGCTGAAGAGCTCCTCAAGAGAATTCCTGAGCCTTGATCTGCTGAAAAGCCGCAGATTCGAGGAGGGGGAGGCGGGAAAATCCTGGAGCGCTTGTCTACCTCTTAAACCCCAGCTGCCAGTAACCCTCAGGACGCTCAACACACCGGCCGTGGAGAAGCTGAGCTTCTTTACAAATACTCAACCTTCCTCTACCACTAAACACTGAGCGTGAAATACGGAGGATCTTCACTCACCTCAAGAGACCAACTGAGAAAACAACAAGCTTTTTTTTGGAGAGGGGTTGGGGGGGTGGGGGAGGTGGCTGCTTACCCAGAGAGGTAACAAAGTGTTCGTGGGCACACAGGGTTTTCATGCAGCGTTTGTTCTTGTAGTCCCAGATCCTTAAGGTCTTGTCATCCGCACAAGTCACAATAAACTTGCCTCCTGGGTGGAAGAGGATACCACGCACCCAGTTGTCATGGCCAACCTGCGAGACAGACAGACAGACGCTGCTGACGACCAAATCATCTCACTGATGAAGCACAAATGTGAATGTGAAGCACTCTAGACCAAAAACATTAAATCTAATGGTTTAGGTTAGTAGCCTAAGATGGTTCCTCACCAGTGTCATAAGGCACATGCCAATGCTAACATCCCACATCTTGATGGTTTTGTCTCTGGAGCCAGACAGCAGGAAGGGGCCTGGCTTACCGCTCTTCTTGGACTGGTTAGGCACAAAAAAGGACAGAAAAAAACCTCAAAATGAAATATCAACAATGGTGCAAAACAAATACAGCATGTTTGTAATTTATTATTGCAACTCGGAAGAAAACATTTCATAATTAATGCAAAGAAAACAGATCATATTAAACATTATTATTCAAATAGATGCATTTTTGTCACAAAACCGTCACCTTCAAATATTGTAAAGAAAAAGTCAAAGTCTGATAATACAGGGCTGCTACTATTCATTAGCTTTACTACCGATCAATCTGCCGATTACTGTCTTGATTAATCGTTCAGTCTGTAAAATGTCAGAAAATATAGAAAAATGCCCTTTACAATTTACCAGAGTCCAAGGTGACGTCCTCAAATCTGACCAATTGCCAAAAAACCCAACAATGTTGCAGCAACTCCTCACATTCATGGCACTGAAACCAAAAATCTTTGGCTTTTTTGATTGAGAAGTGAATGAAATGATGAATATATTATCAAAATAGTTGCCAATTAACGTTCTCCCAATAGACTTAACGACTAATCTAAAGTAATACAAATTATTTTTTAAAGCAGTCTCTTTTTTAAAAGGAACTGCATTGTGGTCTTACATCGATTCCCGTTTCACTACAACAACAATAAAAAGGAAGTGAAGTGTAATTTAAATCCCCTCGTCATGAGTCACCATTAGAGTAGAGAGAGGTTCACTTAATTTACTACAAAATACAAGATGTTTGAAAGCTGCGTCAGGCGCTAACAGTCATTACATGCCAGATGGCTTTGACTGCATCAGCGGAGATTGTGTTCAAACAGCCTTGCAGGTACATGTAAACAATAACTAGAAATTTGGGAAAGGAGTCGTGTTTTAGTGTAAAACATCTCAGCGGAAACTGCATCAGAAGACACAGAGTAGCAGAACATCCCCGAATAAAAAACACTTGCGGGCGATTGTGAGTGTTTCACGTTGCTGGTAACTAGCACGAGAGCACATGTGCAAACATCTGTGTGACAACATCTGTCTCTCTGGCTTCAGGTCTGCCCAGAGTCAACAACTCCATCAGTCCAATTAACAGGCATTAATATGCTAATTCTGTACAGGTTTAATTTTAGTCGAGTCAGTTTTATTTATAAAGCACCAAATCACATCAGAAGTGATCTCAGGGCTCTTTTCACATAGATCAGGTCTAGACTGTACTCTTTATTTTACAGAGACCCAAAACTCCCCTGTGAGCGAGCACTTGGCGACAGCGGCGAGAAAAAAACACTCCCCTTTGAGTTTAGTTAAGTTACAAAAACAACACCAAAAATCTGCTTCTGTGCAAGTGAATCCTGTTTTTCACTTCTCACAACTGCTGCGAGGGAAAATATTGTTTTAATCTGACAAGGCCAGAATTGGACACAGTTGATCACAAGGCATGAGGAGGGAGTGTGGGCTGACTCTCGGTCATGCTGCACACACACATACACACACACACAAACACTCTTCATTTCAAACTGGTCTGTTAACATGGCTGTCAGTCTGAGCAGTGACGGATAAGACTCGCTGACATGGCTACGGATGTAGAAGGGGAACATACTCTCCGTCATCTTATAGCGTGAGAGAGACCATGTTATCACGGAGAGATCGGATCGAATAAAACTTTGTTTGCCTCAGTACTTAACCATGAGTTTACCTGTTACATCTGCTTTCACTCAAGGAAATACACAAGCTCCATCACGATGCTTTGTGTGAGACTGGCAGTGAATGGTTGTGTATATATAACAAATGCGTGACTGTGCGGCTGGTTTTTCTTGTCATTCATTGTCTCATTTGGGCCAAAATGTGGAAAATGTGTTTCCAGTTCCACCATTTCTCACCAGTTATCACATTCTGACTGCTCTGCTACTGATCGACTGTCCTCTCTGCTGTTCTTTCATGATCAATCACATTGAACATCATGAGTTTAATGGGTCATTTTACTTCTATGCCTTAATTTCAGTAATTGTACATCTACATTATGTCAATCTACTCTAACTAATAGTGTACCTGTGTGCTCCAACTGTGTAACTGACTTAGAAACTGCACAACGAAAAGACACGTAAAAAAAAAAAAAAAAAGACTCATACCCTCCAGACCTGAAGATGTTTCTGATAAACAGGAGGTCTGAGCAGTCTCTTACCTCAGAGCCTGTGGCGTCGAGGATGGTGGGGTAGGCGCTCTCTGGCGCCCAGGAGATGCACTCCACCACGTGCTCATGCTCCCTCAGTTCAGCCTTGCACTCTTTGGAGGCCACGACCCACACGCGCACCGTCTGGTCGTTGGAGCAGCTGGCAACCAAAGTGCCGTCCTGGTTGGGCCGCACCATACGGACCCACTCCCTGTGGCCTGTGAAGGTCTTCACACAGTAACTAATAGGCAAAAAAAAGAGAGAAAAAGTTATCACGTTGTCAGACTGGATGTGACTAATGAAACTGAACATCATGCTAAAACTGAGGTTTTAAGGATGGTTTATGGACGTCTTCAGAAAAAAAGCGTACCCAGTTGCAACCTCCCACATTTTCATGGTTTTGTCCCTTGAGGCAGAAATGATGTGGTCTCCATTGGGCATGATGGCTACAGACGAAACATTGTGGTCATGTCCTGGAAAACAAAAGACGAGAGCAAGAAGTCAGTTAAGAGCCACAGACTATTATAAATTAAAACATAATTTAATAATTTCAGACCTCAACATATGATCCCTTTAATCCTCACTTATTTCCTTTAAACAGAGGAATCGTACAGAAAATTCACTTTCCAGCCACAATATTCTATTTATTTATTTTTTTACGTTTTCAGCCACCAACAGCGCCAAAAAGCTCCGGGTTTGGGCGCAATTAGCCAATTAAATGACAAGCGAGGCGGCCAATTTGCTGGGGCTTACTTTGTTCCACGGAGAATAAGAGATGCCTAATTACCTAGGTGCTGGGCCATATTTAAGCTGCTAAACAGACGAAGACAACAGTAAGTATACTCTGAAAGGCCAGCTTAACTGAGTGCGTGTGAGTGTGCGTCTGTGCACGCGCACATGCCATCAGGCTATAATAATGGGTGGCAGCCACACAGAAAAGTGCTATCTAGTGCTGAAGAGGATAATTAAGCTGCTGTCCAAATCAGCTCTAATCTACTTCACCAGTTGGCCTCATGTTTTTTTTAAGATGTGAAAAAAGGTGGAGTGGATGGGAAAAAAAAAAAAAAAAAAAAGAGGAGGAAAGGTTGAGTACGACGAGTTAAAAGTGAATGAAGATGGAGAACAAAGCATCGGTTTAATAGAAGGAGGAGACCTTGATCTCTGCACTATAAGTTGTTTTTTTTTTCTGCGCAGCGTGAACGCAGCTCATCTGTTTGAAGAAGCGTGCCAGCAGCTCACACCCACCATTAAAGAAAAAAAAAAAAGAAAAAAAAGAAAGAAAGATTGGCAGCCAGTGAAATCTGTTGCTCACTTGCACAAAATGCCGGATTTACAACTCCGGCGAGCTTCTTGTCTGTTTGCCAAGAAGGTTTATTTATTTAATTGATATTCATTCATGGCAGCTTCACAGTCAGACATTAATGGGCGCTTCTAGTGGAGGTTTGAAGACGAGAGCTAAATAAATTGTGAAATGCTGAGGCTTCGTATTGTTTAAACTGCTGCTGGCTGGTGGGAAGGGGGGGGGGCGGCGGGGTGATTCCTATGGTGGTCCCTAAAATCAGAAGAGCCTGAAGGTACATGTACGCTATGCTGCCATCATTTACTTGGCAATTAGGGTGTTAAACAGGGGGGGGAGTACGCCTGAGGGCTGCTTCAGTGATGACATGACCAATGGCGTAGTAGATTCACTGATAGGAAAATGAATGTAGATGGGCTTATTAAAAAACCTGAAACGATTCTTTACTATTAAATGTTGTAAAGAGCCTGTAGGAGTATCCTGTGGCGGGGAGAGGCTACTAAGAGAGACGACTAAAACTGTCCATTTGTCAAGAGCTGCTCGTGAATCTCAGCAGAGGGTGAGGCTGTGAATTGGAGCAGACTGAGCCTCATCCACGGCATCAAATGTGATAACGAACAGCATCTGCATCACCTGAGCCCCGCGCACAGTCACAAGCTGGTTTTCACAAGCGACGTTTATACAGCAATGATGCGGAAACCATAACGAAGCGCGTTCAACACGGGTAACACGGATGGTAGCAGCTGTGATACTTGTCTGCAGATTTTGGACAATGCTCGTCTTTCTGCTTTATCTTGTCAAAAAAAGTGGGTGTCTGCAGGGTTCACCAAGTTAAATTGAAGAAATTTTAAAAGATATTTTTTGTATTTAGAAAGCCAATAATACTCTTGATATGATAACTTAAAATAAACATATCTCAATTAACCAAAATGAAACCAAAATGAAAAATGAGTGAAATTCTTTTAAGTTTGTAGCAAAAACAAACACTTGTCCATTATGCGTTGATGAGCTGCCTATCTACGGTAGCCAACAGTAGCGACACGGTTTGCTCCAGTTCTGATGGCGCTGACTGAAACTCCAAAACAAAGGATTCAACAGCCTCCTGCACGTACAGTCCACTGTCAAAGCAATCACACTCTCAGTTTAGAGATGTATAACATCTCCTGACAGCCTGCGATCGGATACAAAAACATTTCAACTAATATTACTTCCTGCAAGAGAAAATATTAGACTTTTATAAATTCAATTTAAGGAAACTTTTTTTTTTTGAGGAAATTCAATTAAATGCTTTTTAGGATCTGCAGAAACCCTGTTAAAGAAATTGTGTTTTTATCTTCTTACCATGCATGGTCCTGATGCACTCGAAGCCTTGGAAGTCCCACAGCTTGATAGTCATGTCTGCAGAGCAGGAAGCTAGCAGTTTTCCGGTCTGGTCAAAAGAGATGTCCTGCACCGAATCTGTGTGGCCCTTCAGTGTGCGTTCAAAGTCTCCTGTCTCGTAGTCCCACACCTGAAGACGAGCACATATATCAACTTTAGAGAGACCGACATATTACAGAACATAAAAAATAAACATCACCGCCTGTATACCGCTGAGAAACGCTCTTCTGTTCATTTCTGAGCTGAATCCCTTTCCAAACACCAGCAAAGCCCCCAAATGTCACATCATCTGTGGCCCCATGTCACTCTGTTTCTCAGCTAAACAGTCCAGCAGCCAAAATATGCTGAGAGGACAAACAGAGAGAACCAAGCTGAGCAGGGAAGTCACATTACAGCCTCGACAATAAGACATGCTGATGGCAGAATTATTAAAAATGACTGTACTGCCATGACTTTTGTCCCAAGAGCTCATACAAGCCACACCACACTCCCTTCATATATTGAATTACAGGATCTGTGACGCATTACTGTTGCTAATGGCCCAGACACATGTGCCAGGATGCTGATTAGGGTTACAGTTAGGACTGATAAAAGCCAAGAGAGAGTTTATTGTGCCGAGTACGCCACTGCCAGTTGGAGTACAGACAGAATATGGAGTGAATAGTAGTAAAGCCTGATTTTCTAGCCTGAGAAAGCTGTTATGTCCTCTCTGGCTTTCAAGCAGACAGACGGTTTGTCAGAGGGATAAACCCTCCTTGGTTCCTCTCTTGGGGTGGGGGATTTTGGGCAGACGGTTACAGGAGACCCCCACCCTCTCCTCCTCCTCCTCCACTACTCCCCCAGCCCTTCTGCCTCCCCCCTCTAAAGGAAGCTACAGACAGTGCAGATGGCCACGAGGTACAAAGTGCACAGGGGGGGTTTATCCTAGAGAAGATCAATGTAGTTAATGTGTTTGGAGGTACACCAGGTCTACTCATAACTGTATTCAGCAGCAGCATCTTAGGCACATAATCCATTGGCTGCCTGTAACTCAACTCTAAGAAACTGATCATTCTCACTGGCACTTCTTTAGAGCATCATTAACGCAGCTGGCTGCCAAACAACTTGCCCTATTTCACAATGATTAATAGTTTACATTCTTTCAGAGAAAATGCCTTGGATCTTAGTCATTCAAAGGCCAACAATAACACAAAGACTTTCTTTGTATGTGCCATTCATGAAGTAAACGACGGGTAAACTGACACACAAGCTCTTTGGCCCTTGTCTAAATTAAACCTGCCTCTGGTTGACATGTTTGAGCGAGCACAGCTCTGCACTCAAAACCTGCTGATTTACATACTGTGAAAGGTTAGACGTGAACTCGAGGTAACATCTCGCCATGCAAAGATCTGCCTCGTTAGCAGCAGAGGAGGAGAGAGGACGAGGAAAATGAAGGGGAGGATGATGCAAAACTAACAGAGTGAGGGACAATACAAATACAGGAGTGAGTAAGAAGAGAAAGGGCAAAAACAGGGTACAATTTGGCTTAGAAAGCAAAACCCTGTGACACTTAACACCGTGCACGCTGATGGGAAGAGAAATAGCAGGAAGACGGTCTCTATCCTGGTTCCAGACCCCTGACTCGCTGCCCACATCTGACTTGCTCAGCGATTTATAGGTCTAGGTTATAGGTCTGGAGTTGTGCCCATAGGTTGGAGAAATAACTGACTGTTGACATCACCTTCCTACATAGTGTGCTAACCAAGTAGCTAGTTAAACACATCCATGAACTACATAAAATAACCAAATATTTCCAAAGCGTAGATTAGATTCACACAGCTGTACAGAAATAACAACTCCTAAAACACAACATTTCATTGACTGTCCTGAAAATTGTTAACTTCTCTAAGGTTGCAACTAATTATTATTTTTATTTGATTATCTTCTCGATTAATTAATGTACCAGTTTATCTACTACACATTTAGCATTTAAAAATGCCTGCCAAAGTTCCCTGAAACCAAAAGTACCATCTTCAAATAGCTTGTTTTAATCAAACTAACAGCACAAACCAACAAAATATTCAATTTACTTTCACATAACACCAAGACAGGACGCAAAGTGAGAAGCTGGAAATAGGGATTTTTTTTTTTGATAATTGAACAATTGTTTCAAGCAGAAATGCCAAACATTTCCTGTTTGCAGCTTCTCAAATTTGAGAATTTGAGGCTTTTCTGTGTCGTACATGAGAGTAAACTAAATTTCTTTGTTTTTTTCACTGTTGATCAGACAAAACAAGACATTTGAAGACGTCACACATTTTTCCCTATTTTCTGACATTTTATATTTTAAAATAGTTGATTTCTCAATTAACTGCAGTTTCTGCGTTGTCTGAAAAATTAGTTGGCTGATAGACGTCTCACTACTCATTGATGAGGGCAAAACAAGACAAAACAGCTCTCCTCCCAAAAATAAAATCAGCCATCATAAGCATAATGTGAAACTCTGTAGCGTTCAGGCTGATTATCAGGCTGGGCGGCCTTTACTGGCGTGAGGTGGAAAGCAGATGAGCTCCTCAGTCAGTGACAGAGTGTAAGAGCTCAAAAGGTCTACTCCTCAATTAAAAATTCAACAGATCTGTTCAAAGGGAGGAAAGTAGGACACAAAGGGAGTGCAGGTCAGGCCACAGAGAGAGAAAAAGGCAGAGGTGCAAGAAGGCGGAGCAGAATTTTAGATGTCAGCCCAAGTCTGGCTCCTCCTGAGGCATGGAGGGCTCTGATGGTGGGTAGTCATGGTGGGGCAGCTGATGCTTAAAGTGGAGGATAAATGGAGGGTGGCAGAGGGAGGGAGAGGCGGTGTTGGAAAAGGAAGAAGATGCCAAAACGAGGAGAGGAATCCCTGCTGTGTGGGTGTAGCCGAGGAGGAAATGTACATGTGTCTCTTATTGTCTCATGAATAAAATACACAGAACAAACAGCTCAACAGAATATTGGTATTGTGCAGTGAGGCAAGGATGAGACGCTGCTGCAGAAATAGCCTAGAGACAGATCATGGAGTTTATATATGGAATCTAGGGATACATAGATGACAGAGAGAGAGAAATACATGTGTAATCCAGGGCGTGTCTACAGAGGAGAGTTAGAGCAGTGGAGGAAAAGCTGAGGAGCGAGGCATTAGAGAGAAGAAGTCAACAGAGGGAGCAAAAGCTGCCTCCAAGCTGATACTAAACTAAAATACCGCTGCGTTGATTATAAACCTGAATCCTATTGTTCTAATGTGGGGAGGACATGTGACAATCTGACAAAACAGCAACAGAAGACTGCAGTCTGTCTCACAAGCAGCCGCCTCTCTGCTGTCCAACAAGATGCTGTGATGGGGTTCATTTCCAAATTTCAAGTTGGCCTGATCTCTCAAGACAGACAGAGGAAGCTCCAACAATCAGGCAACTGATAAATCTTTACAATGTGTTTTTGTCTCTGAAACCAACATACAAAATTATCTTCAAACATTTCTCATGAGTAGAAATATTTGCTGTAGTCTACACATCTTCATGGAAACATTATCCTCCCCAAATATCACCCAAGCAGTGTGGTTATTTACACTCATGATATACCGAGAAACACCTTGTCTTGTGTGACTTGATGTTTTACACTAATGCTGAATTTATACTAATACTAAAAGTGTCGTGTGACAGCGTGTGGGCTGACGCTTTATCACATGACATTTTGTAATTATAGTTCAGATGTTACTATAACAACCAAAAGTCCAGCACAGCTGAGTTTTGTTTACATTCCAGACAGACAGAAATGGCAGCACATGCTGAACATACTGGACAATGGTGAACAGTTCATGTTTGACTTTAGTGAGTGGAACAAGAGGAAGGAGGGGTGGTCTGCTGGATCTCTAATCCAGATCCAAGGAGAATGTATCAGTTTATCAGGCAGATGAGGGAAACCGCAAAGAAATGCATTCAATAACTGGTCGACTGAATTGAATTGAATGAATTCTCATTAAGAGAAGGTCCTCAAGGTAGATTGTGTCAACATTAATCCTGCAAACAATTTGATTTATATTCAGAGCCTGAGGCAATAAATAAATCTAATTTTACTCTTATTCCTGAATCTCTAACCTGACTCGCCAGATGGTTTGTTACACAGAACCATCTGAAAAGTCGTCCATGGAAACTGTACTTTCAAAGAAATACTTGGCAGGTGATTGGATGAACCATCTGTCCATCACCGTCTATCACCATCTTACCTTGTGAGGCAGCTGGATTCGTGGCGCTGACTGGTCGGAACCACTGGTGGTTTGGACACAAGCGCATAACTTGAAGCCTGACAAGATGAATTCAGCTGCTTCGCAAGGTAACTGAATCACTGCCAAACATATTTTTTCTATTTATTATGATGCTTCATTGATTCATGTTTCAATCACATGTCTTCAGTAAATAATATATTAAAATGAAAGATATTAGAAAAGCGTAGCAGTCACTGTTTATTCCAGGAAAACCGATTTTTCAAGCTTATTGTGAGACTTCTAAGGGTATTTATTCTCTTTGCGGTGTACTGAGAGATAGATGCTTGTCTGTAAAGAAACATCAATAGATGCAGAAAACAGATCAGGGTTATCAAATAATGTGTGAAGGAGGAGAACAAGCCAGCAGTGATTTCACTGATAGACTTATCAACTTATAAACTTATCAGTGAAATCACCTGCTGCAGCTTTTGAAACCCCTGAAAAACTGTTGAAAAACCATAAAAAAAGATTAAAGAAACCACAATTTCCACCAACCCGGCAGCACTGACCTTTATTGTTGCGTCCTCAGAAGCCGACACCATGACACTGAAGACTGGGTGGAAGATGACGCGGGTGACCGGACTGCGGTGGCCACTCAGCGCGTACCTTTCTGGCGGGCGTGGGATCCACTCTTTGGGGTCGCGCTTCTGTGTGACGGGCCCACCCAGGGTGATCTCCTCCTTCGCTTCATTCAGTTTGGATTCAAGTTCCATCACCTGCGGAGAGCACACAGGTACAGGTTAGCAGTGTAGAGGCAGATGGTGAAATATATAGAAACATGTCTAGAAGGAGGGAATATAAAGATTCTTAAGATATTAGCCTTTAGGTTTGTGCGAGTCTGCGTTTTAGACAAATTATCATACATCAACAGTGGGGTTAATGTTTTGCTTGGAAGACTTTCATTTGGTGTTCACAGCGGATCCAACAGTAATGTCACGAACCGTTCACAAGACTACAATCCCCACAAGCATTCTTTGAGGAGGAAAAAACCCACAAACCTTCTTTTGTAATCTGATGACTGAGGTCCATTTTTTTTCCAAAAGGCCGGCGTACTTCTTATCCAATTCTTCATTCTGCAGAGAAAGAAAAAAACAAAACAAAACAGGATATCAGGAAAACAGACGAAGAAAGCCAATCAAAGACGTGGGCTCAGCATAATCGGTGCGGCCTGTGGGAGGGGACCAGCTGGGGTGGCATGTTGAGGTCTTTGGCTATAGTAAGAAAGAACAGGGAATTATTTACACACCCCTCACAGGCCAACACTGACTGCCAGACACTGCCAACCTACTGTACGACACATACGCACAAATACATACATACCACACACACATAAACACACACCCTAGTCCTAATCCTTCTCACACAAGCTAATCTCCTGCAGACAAGAAAGGCTTAGGCAGCTTACAGCCACACACCCGGTACTAGAGGCAGCGGTGGAAGTTAACTTGCGGCAGACAGAAGCCTGATTCCACCTGCAGGCTAATACCAGGAGGCGGCCGCTACCTTTTACATAATGACCTGCTGAGGAACCTCATGGTACATACAGTCTCTGTTTCATGCTGCCAACAGATTACATGTAGAGGGAAGAAAACAAAACAAACATGGCATGTTCTCTCTGTAGCTGAATACAAACAAACTTTTTCTCGATTAATTGTTTGGTCTAGGGAAGAAATTGGTGACGTCTTCCAATTGCTTCCTTCATCCAACCAACAATCTAAAATACAATGATATTTAATTTGCTACCATGTAAGACAAAAAAGCAGCAAATCTTCTCATTTGAAAAGCTGGAATAAGGAAATTGTGTCTGCAAATGTATTTTAACAATGAAACTATTATCAAAACCATCACAGTTTAGTGTTTGTTTCAGCTCTAAATAAAACCAAAAACTGAAATTAGCTAGTATTTATGAAGGTCTCAAGATCTGACTGAGTTGTTTATGTTCATAAATACTATAATGATTAAACTAGAACATTCATGAGGCTGAGAAGAACGTTCATCTTTTACTTAAATGGAAACAGGGCTGCAAATAACTAGAGCTGCAACGATTAGTCAATTAATCACCAACTAATTTCTATAATTGATAAATCAAAAAAAGGGATGTCAACAGTTAGCTGTGTAAAAGAAAACTGAATAATAGGTTATCATTTGATGTATTCCTTAAATATATCATACATGTTTCAGATAGTGTTTACGTTCAGTTTAGTGTTAGTTTGTGTTTCACACATTTTCTAAATTCCTCTGTGCTGTGTCTTTTCTAAACTTAGTTCTTTGCTGTGTAAGATGAGGCAGTTGTGTGTTTAACAGTGAAGTTTATTCTGTTATACCCTTACCTGAGCCAGTGATAAGATAAACTGTAGTTATGTAGATGTTTATGTGTAAAACTGATAAGCTTTTAGAGGATAGTGTGGTTTGTCCTTAATTTAATATAGTAGTAATGTTATTTTGTGATGCTACTTGGTGCATGCTTATGTACTGTCTTATATGGTCGTGAAGAAAGACTGTTCCTAGGTTAGCTGAACTTTTGACTTATGTTTCTATCTGAGGGTTGTTTGCTGACCTGTAAGGTTAGTAAACAGATGTTTTAAATTCTGTACGACTAGTATTTAAGGGACTGGTTAAGTGCCAACCTTTCAGACAAAGAAAAGATAGCTAGGTGGTATGTGTCTTTGTCTCCAGAACTATGATGCATTATACTTCTGATTGTATTATTTGATTACATTATTTCATAACCTGACAATACTCTCTTTGTGTGTTTGAGTGATCAGCAATTTCCCATTACAGCCGTTAATCATAATAATTAAAGTAACACAGCTGACAGACTGTTAGCCTAGCATGCTTATCCTACCGTCTATCTATAATGATAACGTAGGTGTTACTTTGTTATTAGGCCATCACCCAGTTGGTGTGCTGAATGATTGAGACCAATATGCTGCCTATGAGTGTGGTAGAGGGTGAGGGATTGAAAGAGCTAGTTTGGTACCTCAAGCCTGTGTATGTTATGCCATCGAGAGCTACTCTGACTAAACACTTTGAAAATACTTTCAGATGAAGAACGATGAGCTGAAAGTCAAGCTAACCAGAGCAGACAAGCTAGCTCTGACCGCCGACTGCTGAACAGCTCTCAGAAACGAAAGCTTCTGAGAGCTGTTTTATTCAATCAAAGCTGTTTTATTCAATCAAATCCCTAAAAATGCAAACATATTACATTTACTATCAAACATGATCAATAATATGACACATTACAAGCTGGAACTGGGAAATGTTTGGTATATTCTACTTTAATAAAATAATAAATTACTTAAAATGATGAATCCTTTGTCAATAGTTGCCGATTTCTTTTCTGACGATCAACTAGTCGACTTATTGTCGCAGCTCTAAATGGAAATATAAACACAAAAGATAACAAAAGAAAGTGAAGCCTTGCTTTGTGTAACCTTATTCTACACACCCAATACAACAGTTCTGGTACCACTGTGTATAGTCGTGCCTTGAGGGGGTTACTAACTATCAAAGCATCAAAAACCCACATTGACAGACAGCCACGGGTGTCAGTGAGGGAGAAAATTAGCACTGCGCTCCAATTTCACAGCTAGCTCCTCAGCCTCGTCTGGAAACAAAAGCAGACATCCTGGAGGTGTGGAGAGCTGCAGGCGTTACCGAGGCCTATTTCTAACACTTGTCGATGACGAGAGGTGATTCCCACAGATGAATATGAGGTGTATAAAAAACACAAAGATGTGAACTGAGGCACTGCGGAGAAATGGAGGAGAAAGCAAACATAGAGGGAGAGCAGGGAGCCTAGTTTGGACAAGTCTGCCATCATCTAATCTGCCATCTGCCTGAACACTGTGCCTATGTCACCAACACACACACACACACACACACACACACAAAGAAGTGCCAGACTTCACTGCAGCCTGCCAGTCTATTGGCAGTGGGTTGTAAACATGAAAGCATCTCTGTGGATGTGTGTGCATGCAGGTATGTACATTTTCTTTCACAAGGGTAAGAAAAAACTGGAGCATGACCCCTATTAATTATTCCTGCTATGAAAACCTGCTGGTGCACAGAGCCTCGCATAGCATTAAACTTAAACTGCTACTCAAACAGCCACAAAGGACCAAAGTGAAGAACATTTAATGCACTCTTCACTACATCTAACCACATTTAACAGACAGAAAAAACTGGTAATGAAAGTCTAACAACGTGTGCTAAGAGAGATGATGCTAAAAGTCACTTGGTTGGTTAGCATGGCGTTGCCAAGGTGTGTGCTTGGCTGAGCGCTAATACCCTACAGAGTGCACCTATCCCTTTCCCTACCCTGTGCCATTCATCTATTATTCAGCCTGCTTCCATAAGGCTGCCACAGAGAAAATGTCTGAGGGAAGAACGAATAAAGACACAGAGGAGAAGGGGGTGGGTGTCATGTGAAGGCAAGGTGAAAGAAGAGGTGCAACAGAAAGACGGGGGGGGGGCAGCTGAGATGAAAAAGGGGCTCAGAAGAATCAGCAGAAATATGATAAACAGGGTTATAAATTAACAGTTTACCAATGAGCTCCGAAGCTCAACAAAACATTCGGAGCGCAAGAATCAAATTTGAGGAGGATGGTTTGTTTAAGGCATACTATGCAGGATTTGTCGGTTGGTGTTTGTAAACACAGACTTCCTCCCCAGCTAAACCAGAGGGAGAGAGAGAGAGCAGCGGTGGTCGATCAAGCTAGAGTGTGAATGAAGAGCGCGAGCGGCACTGGCCAGAACAAAGCTGTCAATCAGAGAGATAAACCACTATTTCCTGATTTTTTCACAGTGGTTACGTTCTTAAGCACAAATAAACATGACCACACCTCCGCAAAACCCTGCAGGAAGGTGCCGCATTGCCAGATTTGGTGTGAATGCAGAGCTTCATCCTGTCTGCTGTGGCCTCTCTGCTCTGTGTGTGTGTGTGTAGCTCAGCCCCGCCCTCGGTCAAGCAGACACACAGACCTGCAGCTCTTTATGACACCCATGACAGAGACAGAGAGCGGAGCGGAGCAGAGGATAGAGACAGAGACAGAGACAGTGATGTAACCTGGTCACTACGCCACGAGTCCTGACCTCACATACTGCGCACTGTTATTGGCTGGGGGCTACACACCCACTGCCAAAAGTTTGACGCCCAGAAATGTCCCAAACAAAGCAAAATAATAAGAAAATAAGAAAAGACAGGCAGAGGGCAGAGTCTCTGCAGATAAATACACCACTACACACTTTTAGTGGGTCATAAGTGATGATTGAGAGGGATTATTTGGGCTATACATCTTTCCTGCATAGTATGCCTTTAACCTCTACTTTTTTAAATTTCTTGGGGCACCTAAGTGCAGTCTGTATGTGAAACATTTACATTGTTTTGGCTTTCTGCTCCAGCGCAGTGAACTGAAACAATGATTATGAAGTTGAAGTGATGACGTTTAGCTTTATGAGTGTTTGAGGATGTTTGTTTCCATCACTTGCTGAAGACAAAGGAAGAAGAAGCAAGAAGCCCAAGAAACAACTAACAAGTGAAGATGGCTGCAGTGCAGGCCGAGCAGAACAGCATCAGAAGTGTCTGTTTATATCAGTGGATCATAAACTTCACACAGCAAAGGATTTGATACCAAATTTGCATGTGTGTATGCAAAGGGTTACAATTTCTACACTGTCAAACTAATGTGGATGTAAAAAGAATCATCTTTAACCCAAATGTTGCCACTTTAATCTCAGAGTTATAGTTTCATTTCAAATCCAAGAGCAACAAAAATGTATTCCTGGTCCGCTTGTTATAGACTGGATTATTTTATGGATAGTATACTCCTAAAATAGTCCCAGTGGAAAATTCTGAGCAAGACAGAGAATAAATATAAATACGACTGAGATGCACCGTGAACTAGGGCTGTAGGCAGAAAATTTAAAGAGAGAGGAAACATTTTAATCATATTCAAATTCAACAAATTCTCATTTTACAAGCAAGCAAGGAAAATAATGTAGAAAAATGAGTATGTACCAGAGACTGTAATGTAATTGCAATATATAAGTGGAAAAAAAGGTTTCCCCGAGATCATTTAGTAGTAATATGTGGCACAGACCCTCTAATCAGACAAACCACCATAATTGGGTGCAGGTGCTCCAAGTCACACTCGTGAACATGTTGACTAAAATGAGAAATGAAGTGGAAATCAAGACATATTGTTTGGATAAATTGGTCTGATTGACTGTGCGGATGTATGTGTCCACCCTTAATCTACTCACCATGTCTAATTCCGCCTCCTTCTTAAAAGTGGAATATGCTTCTTCATATCCATTGGAACGTAGATAATCGGCTATCGCTCGATTTCTGAAACAGACAAAGAGGACCCGTAATTAGTTCTCCTGATTAGCAGACAAGATAGTGGTTAGAGTGCCACGAGAAAGGACAATAATGGAGTTGTATTCATCACTGTAAAACAAAGACAGAAATGAGCATGTTCAGGAAATGTGTCAGACAGAGATGTAAATTTTACATGTTTTTCACACATTCAGATTGTGTTATCTCACTTTTGCACATATAACAAAAATGCTTTGCATGCATAAAGTCAGTCTTACACATAGTACCATCTATAACAATACATACAGACTCTCCTGCTCTCTCTCTCTCACACACACAGACACACACACCCCTCTCCGCCCATTTGACACAAATCCAGAGCACATCTGTCTGGGTTCTATAATGAGCTCTTGTTGCTGTGGGCAAATAATAGGAAGGGAAGACTCCCCATGGTGTAGATATGGGGAAAATGAGAGCCAATGTACATCCTATCATCACCTATATACACGCACACACTCACACACACACACACACACACACAAAGAAAAAAGACAGACAACTGCAGGATCATCCCTGTGAACTGAATAAGCTTCTGGCTACTGAGGGGTTTTTTGGGTTTTTTTTTTTTTTACTCCAGCTCATCTCTTCCTCATCACAAGTTTGCAGACACACACAAGAAGATATTCAGTGACACCAGACCTTTCAGAAAGCCGTCACAAAAGGTGTGTAACTGTCCTGCTATTTCAAATATGTCATGAGAGATGTCCAGATAAGATGGACAATAAGACGAGACAGGCAGAGCTGAAAGCGACGAGAAAAGAGGCTCCCTACACGCTTCCTGTTTTTGTCTCCTGGGCTGCAGTAAGGGAAACCCACACACAAAACACCCCAACACACACACACACACACACACACACACACACATACACACACACACACAGGTCTGATTTATGACTCAGCCGCAAATCCATTTTTAAGATTTATTAATGAAGTTAGTTAGACTCAATAGTTCAGACTTTTATTCTTCTTCTAATTACATTCTCATGAGGGTACAGAAAGATGAATTATTCATTTAACATTTTTAACAAAGATACTAAAGAGCGTGTAGAGTACATGTGCACTTAGGGCTGTGATTAATAAATCGATTAGTTGTTTGTTCTATAAAATGTCAGAAAATGGTGAAAAATATCAATCACTATTTCACAAAGCCTGAGATTCAATCTAAAATGTCTTGTTCTGTCCCGACCAACAGTCCATAAGATAAAGATATTCAAGTTACTATCAGAGGACTAAAGACACCAGGAAATGTTCACATTTAAGAAACTAGAAACAGAGATTTTTGCCTTTTTTTCTTTAAAAAAAAATTACTCAAAACTATTAAATTGATTACCTATATAGGTTTTAATCAACTAATCAACTTACTGACTTAATGGACTTGTAGCTTTACATGCACTATTGTAAGTAAAGTAAGGCGATACTTTGATTTAGGGCTGGCAGTAATTCAATATTGTAGATCAAGACAATATGATTATGTTGTATTATCATTTTGAAAAATTCTGTTGATCAAATTATGATTCCTGGCAAACAGCGAACAAAAACAAGAGTTATTATCAGATGCAAAACACTGGAACACAGTTCTTTGAATTCTAGTAAATAATTGATGTAATTTAGCATGTCTTTGCCATGTCATGACTGATCTATATCAATATCAAATAAATAATTGTATTAAAAAAGATATTGATCACAGCCATAATGCACAATCCTACCCTGATTATTATTACTAAAAGTCAGGATATTTTGGTCTCTGCCACTTTGATTTTGAAAATCTCCCTCAGCTTTATAGATGTACAATGACAAATCACTGGGATATTCCTCCTTCCCTTTTATACAAAAGAGACAAAAACACTACAGTTTCATGACAAACAATTCGTTTGAATTCTGATTATCTCTTCAGGGACAGTTTTGGATTTGTTTTTCTTTTTTACTCGTGCATTCAGTTTTTCTATTACACAAGAGACTTGGTAAACAAAAGAACAAAACAGAAAATAAAGAGACAGAAAAATGACCTAAAGAGCAAAAACAAAGACACTGAATTCATGAATGTCTGATAAAAATGCTACTTTCCTCTTTAAGTAATACAATATTTCCTTGATTCCAGCCCTCCTGTGTTTGTGCACAGCGAAGCCCACCACTAATGCCAGGAGAAGCCAGACAAGCTGTCAGGCGGGCAATGCTTTGAGGTGCCAATACGGAAGGGGTGGGGGGTACAATCTGTCAGCCCAGTCTGTGCCCCCTGCGCCCTCTTGGTCAGCGTCGAGCGCTGAAACCCCCTTCACCCTCTGCCCACCTGAATCCCCATGACAACAGGAGCAGACCTTATTACAGCTCAAGGTTAGCAGGAGGTTATCTACTCCTCTGACAGCCTGCCTGCCGCAAGTCTAGAAAACTAGGGGAGGGTCGAGGTGTGCTAGCATGTCTGTGAAAGTGTAAAAGCAGGTGAGGCAAGTTAAAGCATAGAGGAAGCTTTGATGTGGTGTGGGCGTGTCAGTATATTGTGTGCGTACGCTGCCGTGCTGCCACCAAACCTGACGACAACATGTCATACAAACCATTTACAGTCCAATTTTGAGGATGCAGTATCAAGAAGACCACCTGGCTGCCAATGTCAACTGTGCACCAGTCTCAGAGCTGACACTACTAAAATGATTGTCTGAACATATGGAGATGCAATCAATCATTCTGCGTTAGTCAAAACTGTCTATGCAGGGGATTTAATCACTCATCAGGGATTTGACATGTAGCTCTGTGTAGAATACAAGAAAATGGGGAATTGTTGTTCAACTATAGGAAACATGTAGCTTCACCAACAAGGTTTATTAGACTTTTAATCAAGTTCACTTACAGGCGTTGGTCTAAATATATTTGTCATTTAGAAAGGATGCATTCTCTATGCTAAGGCTGCGTTCAGACCGATAACTGACCTGCGTTAAAAACAGGCTGCGGTGGTGGGGCAGTGTTGTCTGAGGTACCAGTGAGACAATGAGGTACGATCCAGGAAGTCGGGTTGGAGCTACAAATGGATGCATTTAAAGGCTTATCAGAAGCCAGAACACAGCAAAGCAGTTTTTAATACTCACAGACAGGATTTTACAACTCTGGATAGAGATAGAAGTTATCAGCAACTGTTTTAACTTTCGTCCCGACAAAACAGTCAAATACCTTAATTCACCGGGAATGTGCGCTTGCATGTATGTAATTGGCACTTTGACAGATGACGTTGGGTTGCGTTGCAGCAAATGTTGAGGTCGGTGCAACTTTTGCACTTGCACGACCCCCATTCAAATGAATGGGGGGCTGCGTTTTTACATATAGTGCTGATGTAGGTCTGAACGCCCTCTAAGAATGTCAAATGCATACACTACAGTAAACATGTGAACAGCCTACAGCCACAAAGGCGAGAGAGAGAGAAAACAAAGAGAGCAACAGAGAAAACACACTTCAGCTTGCTGTGCATCAACAGCAGCACTACAGTAACTGGACACAGTGATTTTACAGTAATGATGCAACATACAGCACAAGGAAGTAGACACAAGTTATCTGGGTGTAACGTTTATAAACAGCTTTCTATGTTGGGCGTATTGTGTTGCAGGCAAGCTGCATGGTGGAGCTGATTTTTATGTAGCTCCAGAGGATGAGATGATAATTGTGAGTCTTATTAAATATATTTTAAGTGTTTTTGTGTGATGTATGCACAACCACATGAGTTGCACAGAGCAGCATGGCCACAGAGCAAAACAAGTAAACAAAATCTAGTATCTTGTTAAAACACTTCTTGCTTGTTAAGATTTCAAATGTCCAAAGTCCACTGCTGGAAGCAAACATCAACACAGAGGACTCACCACTCCCCTGAACCCTACTTCACCAAGGATGTGGCCTGAGAAAACAAAACATAGACCAATGTGCAGTTTGCAATATGTAAAGAGATTCCAGCCAGTGGGAAAAAGTAGCCAGCTAGAGGGGTCAGGGGGCAATGCCCCCACGGAGAGAAATTTTGGCCGTAAAAGCCCAAATTTGGTGGCCTATGGCACAATCTAATGCTACTACTCCATCATATACACTGATCTTAATTATTGCATATTTCAATGAGTTTGCCTACCTGATTGTAAACATGTAGCGAATTATTGAAAAGGAAAATTAGGCGTCTTGTGTGTTTTAGCCCACACAGTCTGTAAATAGCTGTTAATATTTAAAACCAGCCTATTCCTGACTGATCAGAACCTTTGTAAATAATAATAATAATAATAATAATAATAATAATAGTAATAAGACCTTATTATTTATTTATTTATTGACACCTTCACTGTAAGGTTTGTCAAGACATGCCAAAACGATGGTTCATGTATTGCTGTTCATGTATTGGTTTTAAATTATTTATAAAATCAATCTGTGCCAGAAATAACTAATAACAAAACATGTAAATCACTTGACTCAAATCATGTGACTTTACCGAATTAAGTCAGCTTCTAGTCATCTTCGTCTTTCATCTTCACTATTATCTGAGTCCATGCCCAGTTCAAAAAGTGCCCTGCTGAGCTGCTCCTTGGTGCTTGCAACACCCTCTCCCTCAACCTCATTTTTAAAACATGATTTGGGGCATCTGACATTAATTTGCATAATTGGTCAATGGCAAAAAAATACAAAAGCATTCTAGGACATTTTGAACTGTAAAACTAGCCATGTGAGGCTGAGGCACAGCCTACATTATCCTCATATGACACAGGCCTGTTACTTTGACAACACTGCCTGTTTTTGTGTATGTTTGCAATGCATCTTAGAGATGGCTCTGCTATAAAACACGTCATGTAAATAAAGATAATTAATTAATTTGTTCATTCATTAAGCCCATAAATGTCTGTGTGGTATATATGGAAAATTCAGCACTTTCAGTGGACTTTTTAATTACTGTGCAATCATCAAGTTGCTGCCACCGGTGTTTTCTGAAGTAGCCCGTTCAATGTGGATGTCCCCTGTTTGTGCAATCAATGCAATTCTTAATGTGTTTTATCATCAATTATTTTGCTAATATTTGTCAAACACTGAAGATGACTCTCCGCTCTCTACTCAGCAGAACAAAACTTGTAGGCTGAGTGCACAAACATTCATATAGAGCATGTGGGGGGCGGGACTGATGCAGACAGATATACATGTTTCTCCATCATCATGCTTGCATTGTTTTGAAGTGGAGGCCAGTGGTCGTAAATGTACACACATAGTGAATTGCAACTTGTTAATCAAAACTATTTTATTAGAATCAAAAATTAATATAAATCAAGTAGCCGGCTGGACTTAAATGAGAAGTTGGCTATTTGGCTGGCACCTGGCCCTTATGGAAAGCTCTGTAGAGCCCCCAAAGACTACGAAGAAGAGAGAAGGAAAAGATGTGTACTAATGTAGACAGAAGGAGAGCAAACCAGCAGGTTTCCATGGTTACTAGCAGCCCACAGCTAGATGACGTGATGGGGAGATAGTGAGAAAAGAGGGCAGGGCGAGTGAGTGGACGAAAAGGACAGACAGAAGAGGCGGAAAAAAAAAAACACAATAGAAAGCCTGTACTGCAGCAGTACATGTGATCCATCAATGTCATCAAAAAGCTTCTTTAATAAAAAGAACTGAAGACAAAACATCCTCAACACTTTCCAGCTGTTCAAAAACCACAACACAATCATGTAATTCAACCAAGCAAATCAACGTTGCGGTCGGTCAGACCTCCAGTACACAGTGCTGCCATCTGTACTGTAAACACTTCATAGAGTGAGAGGGAAAGCAGCCTTTGACACAAACAGAGGGACGGGGATGATATAGAGAAGCAATGCATGACCTCATCCTTTCTGAGAAGAGAGGTGAGTCAGCCATCCACCATGTCTGCCAGTGACATCACTTCCTCCTAATTTCTGCTCCATGATCATACACACTTTCACATCACTGTAGAGCTGAACAATTTTTATTAGCAGAGCCTCCGCCTCCTCTCGGACGTCAGTACATTCTGTCCAAATAATAAAAATGTTTTACTGACTGCAAAGCCGTCTGAGATGTTCTGTACGATACATCAGGCACATCTCAAGTAGGATAAGCTCTACCTAGTATTGGCTGGATCATTCTGTTTCAACGGTCACTGGATTATGATCCAACATTTCTCACCAGTGTTTTGTGATTTTTCTTTAGTTTGGACGACAAACCAAATAAATTCTGCAAGTTCAATGAATAACTTCTCTGTAGAAACAACAAATTAACAAACTCTACTAAGAAAGTATTTCTTGTAAAAATGAAAAATACGACTTCTGGTTATGGCGCAGTCATGTGTAGGAGCCCTTCCATGAAGTTTTGATAGTTTGACAGTTAAACAACATTTATCAATCCATACAGCCACAGTTTTCTTGAAAGTAAAGTGACGATCCAGATGGCACCGAAAACAGCAAAGTAGGCGCAAAAACCTGCGAAAATAGACTCCACGCTGGTCCCCTATGCAGGAAGCTAACAGCAATGCTAATGCTAACGAAGAAGCAAGCGGTGCTAGGATGGTGATGAACCCAGACCAAATCCTGACTGCTATCCAAGCAATGAAAGAAGATTTCGTATTGAGATTCAACAGGCTGCTAAACACAATATAAGGAGTATAAGGTGAACTGAAAAGCAGTCACGGTGCGTATCACAGAAGCTGAAGACAGAATTAGCACCAATGAAGATGACATCATATCACTGCTAGTTCAAAATACTGCCATGAAAGTGACTATTGAGCAGTTAGTGTTTAAAGTGGACAACTTGGAAAACCGTAGCTGCCATTCTAACCTTCGTCCGGTGGGCCTCCCACAAAGGAAGGAAGGGACTGATGTGTGTTCATTCTTGGAGAAGTGGTTACCTGATGAGCTTGGCGCAGATAACTTTCCTGGGCCTCTGCTGATGGAGAGCGCACAGAATTGGCAAAGTTAACGAAGCTGAAGCACAGTCAGCGGTACGACCCAGAGCAGTGATAATGAAATTCCTGAAGCAGTGGTGTGAGGACTGAAATGTACTCCCATTTCAGTGCTCTATTGTGCATGTTTTGATGTCCCTTCAGGAGCTGATAGATAAGGGTCTCCCTTTTCCAAAAATTAAGGTCTATTTGGCAGCTACAGTATATCTGCCTGTCATGTTGGCTTTGATGGAGTGACGACAGGCGCTAATCCTCTTGCCATGCGTTTCTTAAAGGGAGTCCGCCGGCTGAGGCCTGTGGTTAAATCCAGCGTCCCCTCATGGGATTTGGCTTTGGTGCTTGAGGCTCTTTGTGGGCCTCCATTTGAGCCCATTGAGTCTGCGGATATGAAATGTCTTTCATACAAATCTGCACTGCTTCTTTCTTTGACCTCTGCAAAGCCGGTGGGTGACCTCCACGCTTTATCTGTGCATCTCTCTTGTGCCTGGATGGCTCCAAGGTTACATTGTGCCCGAATGTGGCATATTTGCCTAAGTTTATCCCTACAGCCTGTAGCTCTATGGCTTTTGAGCTCTTGAGTGTCTATGATGCACTAGAGTGCTGGAGGTTTGACTCAAGTTCAGTGGCTGCTATGCAGGGCGTGAATACATGTCCTGTACTGTATGTGTTGTACCCACGCAATCAACTGAAAGGGAACGAAATGTTATGACTATAACTTCTGCTCCCTAAAGGAGAGGAATGAGGTACAACACTAAGTTGCCCCGCTGCACAGCTGGGCTCAGTGAAGAGCGGCTACTGAACTGAAGGATGACTGTGGTGATGGATGTATACAGTATACAGGCATGTGTAGGCGGGGCCTCACAGACTTCACCACAGATCATCTGCCTTAAGGGCGTGAATTGAGATGTCATCAGTCAGGTACCTCGTTCCTCTCCTTCAGGGAATAGAAGTTATAGTCATAACATTTAATTTTGTCTGCCTGGCCGGGCCGTTGGTCTGAGTCATATCTGTCTACAAGCACAAACCGTGCAAAAAGAGTAGCTCTAGACGATGTATGGACCTGTTCAATCTTTCAAAACTGCTGATAAATGTTTAATAGGAAGAAACTGAAATCACTCTGAAAGGTCCCTCGGGAGATATAGAATTCACCTTCATGTGGATTATTATAGAGGAATATATCACAGTCTATGTTTTTTCTATTGGACAAGAACTGTAAGACCAACTCTTGGTGAGGCTGAGGGTTTTCTGGTGGCTCTGATTGTGCTTCAGTAGCTGACAAAGGTTGCACCAGTGTTCTGTGAGATGATTAACACAGTAACACGACAGGCCAGAGCAGAGTGGTGATGTAACACTGCTAAGTACATGTATTCAAGCAGCAGGGTCACTGGCTACCTGACAATAAGTGACAATATTTCTAAAGAAAAATAATGCCTCATAAGTGATATGAAGAAAAAAAATAAAACTGACTTTTAATGACTACTAACTGATATCTTCAGCTTAAGACAGTGTTTACTAGTAGTTAGTGTGGGACTGAGTTCCTGTCTGGACTAAAGCACAGCTAAAATCCTGCTACAATGCAGCTTTACTGAGAAATGTTGCTGATTTTTTTTTTTTTTCTCTCCATGTCAGGTGTCAGGTCATGCGTGAACAGGAGCCACAATTATATGGCAATCTCCGAATTCCCCCTTTCAAGACCTAATGAAACTCCTGGGACCTGTTTGTAGCTTTGGTATGAACAAAAGCTCTGCAATTTACCCAGGTCAACCATTCGCTTGGAGAACTGGTGAGGTGAGACTTTTTCAAGTTTGACAACTAAAAAGGACCACAACATGCCAGTGCTACTAGTCCATCAAATGAAGGGCAGGACGGCCATGTCATGGGTAAACAAATTCAAAAACTGACATTTCACAGAAAGTAAACCAGCACTTCTGCTGAAAGGTTTGATAAAAGAAAGTAACAAGAGACAAACTCAGTAGAGCAGAGGGTGTCAAGAGAAGCTGCAGGCAGGTAGAGAGCTAAGAAAGTTAAGCTTATTCCTTCGTCTTAACAGCTGAGTACTGAACAGCTGATAACTTCTCAGAGAAACCTTGTTACCAGATACATTCCACAAAAATCATATGACAGGATTACATAATTGTCCAGTTTCACTTGGATCTCCATGCAAACTGTAACCAATCTACTATTTCTATCGCTTGACTGATGAAGAGGAGCCCGAGGCCTCGTTGAATGAAGACATGAGGCATATCACCTGAACGCAATCACTACCCAGATTAACCAGACAATTCATCAACCACATCATTTAAGAGAAAAGAAAATGAAGGCAAAAATCATCCATAAAAGTTTAATTCCTGTCCTTGATTCTCAATCTTCATTCATCATAAAGCCTCTTAGAAAGGCGATTATCATAATACAGTTAATTTCTATGAGAAACAAGTAAGTTGTAGAAAGAGAAAAAAAACCTTCCTGCTTTCATATAAGTTAAGAGTACTGCAGTGGGGATTAACCCTTAAACCAGAAGATAACTTCAAAAGGGGAAACTCCCTCCAAGTGGGATCCACAGACGAGGAAAGGTCCATTCCAGGACTGTCTTTTTACTAAATCCAGACTTAATAAAACATTGACGATATCCTTTATTATGAAAAATGTGCGTGCATGTGCACACAGGAGACTTTCAGATCAAAAAGCATAATTGGACTGAAAGCCCAGCTGTCTGGTACACACCAAAACACACAAAGAAGACCCTTTTTTTTTTTTTTTTTTTTTTTAATAATGGTGTATAGCATGCACACATTTTCTGACACACGGTGATGACATAACTTTTTGACCGAGCTGAGGCCAAAGCTTTAACGAGTTAAGAGTACTTTCTTAGATCTCACGAGGCTGTGTATAATTCAAGCTTGGATAAACAAAGGATAACAAGGATAGACCGGGCACAGATGTGAGACTAGGCTTCACATGACGCGTTTATAAAAAAAAAAAAAGAGTAACAAGGTTGATTTCTTAACTATATAATTTCTACAACTATCCCTTCTTTGGTTGTATTCTGCCACTGTGAGCAGTGCTGCAAATGAGAAGGACTTTTTATGAATGTAACGAAACATTAACATGAACAGGAGGAACGTAGTGAATAACATGAAACAAACATGCAAAGAAATAACTTACTGAATCATGACAGTAAATAAGGATAAAAGTGAACAAGGCTCAAAGTCAAATAGGGCTGCAACTAAAGATTATTGATGTATGGATTATCTTTTAGATTATTGGTTAATTGTTTAGTCTATAAAATGTCAAAAAGTCATGTAAAAACTGTCCATTTATTTCCCAGAACCAACAATAACGTCTTGAAAACCCAAACATATTTAGTTTATAATGATAGAAAACAGAAAAGCTGAAAATCCTCACATTTGAAAAGCTGGAACCAGAGGATTTTTGGTTGTTTTTTGCTTTCTACGTTGATCCTCTGCCTAAAACCAAGTCCTTTTATTACGGGGACGGGGAATGATTGATATGAGATGATGGATCCAACACACAGAGACTGTTAACATGCCAATCCATCTGTGTATCAGTCCCCAGGCAAAAATCTCATCCATGCTGCTGATAGACCCCCTGCAGACGCAGCCAGCCATGCTCGGTACACTGAGCACCAAAAGAGAGGCTCGGGAACACAACATGCAAGACAAAGTGTCTCTGTGCGCCAGCAACAAATGTCTAAACACTCCCCCCTAAGGAGGCATCTGTCCCACCCAAACACACCGTAGACACATGACAAGCGTTTGACATACTGCATCTCTACTGCAACCCAACTAGGACTGAATCAATGCAATCAGCGTGATTAATATAAAAAGTCAAAGCCTCGGTCTTTAAAAAGGTTCAATGTATAAGAATTGGCCGTCTGATCCAAACAAATAGGGGGCAGCATGTCACACCTCGCCCTTCACCCTTACCCCCAATGGCATCACCACACCACCATTATCACTCACTGAATATAGTGTAAAGCTTACTGTTTACAGTGAATCTGCGCTATGGCGCTGTAAAGATATCAAAACGCTATGGAGACACTAGAGCCAGCGGCGAATTACAAACAAGCTGCAAGGATCAGAAAGCGGTTGGACCACGGAAATAAGTTACAACATGACTCTAAGTAACAGCTAAATATTTACACACATGCCCCTAGGGTAAATCATAAAATGTCACACAACTCACTAATGGTAAGACAGCACTTTTTCTGCCACACAGCTTCATTTTACAACACAGTAATCCAGTAGAGACCTAATTTATTGATATGATATTTCAATATCGATCCAGCTTACTATGATGCCAAATGGCTCATGCCAGCTTTCACATAGCTGGTGCAACCCAGTGCAGATTGTCGGATCAGCTGACATGACCAGCTGATATCTCACCTAGCCAGCATCTGAGCAGCAGCTGGCTGCTCCGACAACATCAGTGCAACTTTCTAATAGGCGTTATTTGGATAAACTGACCACATATTAGGAGTATACATGGTTACCTTCTCGACTCACTACCACCCTGAGGTACAAAGTGATAGCGTGAGACAGTACAGGCCAGACGGGGCCGGAGCTAGCTGGTTAGCATGCTAACTTCAGTGGACATCTCTGCAACACAATATGTACATTAGTCTTTGACATAATGTCAAAACCGTTATTTCTTCACATTCTGTTGATAATTTTAGTTAATTTGGGAATGTTTTAAACTAAAATCCTGATCAAATCTTACACATTATACCTTTAACCCACAAATCTAGTCACTGATACTTAAAACTGACAGTGCAACTTCAAAGAGGTATATTCAAATGTCAGCTGATTTAAAAAGGCCCAAATCAATATCAATGTGTGCTTTTGTATGCACAGCAATGAGAATATCCTTTTTGTTGGCTAATTTACAATGTGGACAGAAAACTGTATTACCCTCATCCTGATGAAGACCAGTGTGTCCTTGACCTGTGTTGGTCTTGTTTTTCATGTAACCGCAAAAGTATAAGATTTCTACACAAGCCTTACACAATGCAGTGTGCTTTAAAGTATTTCCAACTCCAGACAGCTTTCTGAGGCCTTTAGCATGTTAACCTGTGTGTGTGTGTGTTGACGGTAAGTTAGCAGCAGCAGCTCACCACGTGGGGAGTTGTTAACCCCGCTGTATTCTTGAAGGATGACTTAAGACTTCACTAGTTAACTGTAGCACAGCTAACAGCACAAGCTAATGTGGCTAACAGCTAACTGCAACATAATTCACTCATTCAGTTATTTGTCACAAAGTACTTGGCAATTAAAATATTTGCAATGGAGCCCCACTTTGGATCGCTGATTTGCTGATATTAGCCAGGACATTGGGACATGTAAACACTAGATCTCAGCTGCTGTACCACATATTTGCTCAAGGGCACAAGTTGATGAAGGGAAGCCAAAGGGACAAAGGGAATACTACTAATTTGCAAAGGAAAATTAGGGGACTAGTAAATGTTAATGTAAACAGCATATCCAACTGAAGACGAGAGTGCTTTGTCTATACTGCAGTCTTCAATTGAACCTTGTTGGAGTCACCTCCATGTCTTTTGACTGGCAGAGGTCTTGGCATTTAATCTCTTATGTCATCACATTCACAGCCAGGGGACGATGGAAAAAAAAAAAAAATCACATGAATCGTCTTGTAGCCTAAGACATGGAGACAGCTGAGGGGAATTTCTTTGTAAAGCAAAGAGAGAGTTCAAAAAAGCAAAAGGCCCATCTGCACACGGGTGCCTCCAGGTCTTTCAGGGGAGCAGATAGTTTGTGTTCTGTATCTATTTTTACTACATGCCAGCAGGGATGAGTCCCCTGACCCTGCAAAGAAACACAAACGCGCTTTTCATTGGCCATGCTCATAAAAATAGAGTTGTTGTGAAGATGCTGCGCAATCATAGCATCTGACTGTGTTGCTGACAAAATAGCATCAGTTTAAAGGACAAAGAATATTTCTCTTTTTGGAAAATGTTGTTCCACACCGGGCTAATACAAATGTTTTGCTGTCTATCTGGCCGATGTCAAAGTACAGGTCAACATCTACTAGAAACAACAAGAGAAAAATGGAAAATAAACAGCCTTTGCTGGTCTATTTTGCCATTTTGATGCTTTATGTTTATACATTCTAGTGAAAAAAAAGTTATTGCAGCTCTGACGGACTCTGTGCAGTCAACTGATCGTGTTTGACAGTATCAGCTTTAAAACGTGAGACTTGAGCACAGGAAGCCTCAATGCAATGGGAACAAAATCTATTTGTTTGCTGCCTGATGGTAAACAAGCCTCTGACAAAGAAAGTAGGGGGCCCTATCAAAAATTAGCGTGAATAGCAGACAGTCAACCGGTCACTGTTCCCATTACCCCCTCGGCTATATTGTCCGACTCAAAATGGGTTGCTGCTGAGTTTCCAACTGGCCTTCTGAAAAGAAGACCGCCAGTAAGGAAATCTCTAAGATCTCTTATAGTCCTTACACCCAGCTGAGCTGAGCGACATCTCCAACGATTGGAATGCTACAGATGCTTGAACACGGCTCAAGTGGTGTGATGGTGCCACAGCAGTTTCCTGTGAGCTGCGGGGCCAGACTTGTGCAACAGAGGAGAAAAGAGGGGTGGGGGGGAGTGGTGGGGGGGGGTCCTGGTAGTTTCCTCTGAATAGCAAATAGCTAATGAAAGATTAGCATTCCAATAGAGCTCCCCATACCAACAGACCCCGCCTACGGTGCTAATCTAAAAAACACAGAAACATTGTTGGGAATGTTGAGAGCCTTTTCATGGGAAAAGTATGCATTTCTCAGTGACAGTGCAAGACAGACACAAAAATCTAAGTGAGCTCAACAGTGTTGTCTTATCACAATACAGTGGTTTCTTAAAAAAATATGTGATGTTAATGTGCTTCCTGAGTGGAGGGAAATATTTAAAGACTGAAGCTCAACGAAATCATCTTATCTCCTTCTCATGACCTTGTATCTCACAATCGAGCTGCCTTAACTTTTTTTTTTTAATCCACCACCTCAGGGGTTAATTACCAAGCCCACAGACTCAGCAAGGCCAAATTACACTCCCCCAATTATCTCTCACTTCTCCCACTTGTTCAGTATACGCTGCAGAGCAGAGATTTCTTTATCTGTATGCCACTTCAGAGACGATCTGTGGGCAGATTTCAGACATCTTGGGCACATGGTTTGCGTACTGACAGTGTGCACTGTGACTAGAGGCAGTTAGGATCCTCATGGTTCAGGGACACAGGAGACAGCCATTTGTTCTCTTGCCTCTGTGCTGTGGCAATTGTAGCACTCTAAGCCTCTCTTAAGGTCACAAAAAGGCAAATGTTGAATAATAAATATTTTCAGGGTAGGCAGTGTAGGTGGAGGATCAATACATTTGTGCTGCAGACCTCAAGGGACCTCAGAAACCTTCAACCAATCATTGATTCTTCCTGAGGGGTACCAAGGAGAAAAATAACAAAATTTCCTAATTTAAACTGATTCTAGTAATCAATACACATCCTTGCCTGCAAGCAAACAGATTGTCTACTGTCACTGAAAACAATTGAAACCAGGTGGTGCTGCTTTTTAGGCTTTCCAAACAAAGTATTAGTGGTTTGGGAGTAGTCTCTTTTCGCTTGGGCACAAGTACACAAATGCAGCTCACTGGAGCCACCAGGCCCACATAAAGATCATCCGTCAAGCTCTTTGATACTGTAATTGGCACTCATGTCACTGGGCAGCTTTAAGAAACATCTGATTCAGATCAGCGCGATAGCAGCTCAGCTCCTTTGGCCCTCGTATTTGATTAGATGAGTCAGAACAACATGGGCTGCCAAACTTTGCCAGCAAAAGAAGTCAGCAAACACAAGCTGAAAACAAGAGTTGAGATCTCATGGCTTCGACATATTGAGATGGCGCTCGCACAAGATGGGGTGCCCTGGTTTAAGGTGCCGACCATCAAACATGCCTTTATTGCATATTGCTCCTTATCTCCCTCTCCTATCATTTCCTGTCATCTTTCTACAATCAACTCTCTAATAAAAAAGGGAAAAAAATGTCCAATATATACCAATAAGAAAATGTTATTCTTGACAGTAGCTGAGCTATTACCTCTGTAATTAAGAGGAAATGGAAATTACTGACCTACAAGACACAACTATGTGTATTAGCCAAACATCAGCCTGTTGCCACTGGTGTACCATTACTTGCTACAACCCACATTTTTATTTTGTCCTTCAAAAGTGGAATATTAGCATAAATTCAAATCTGGGTTAGAATATCTATACGACAAATCTGAATGAATCTTTCCTTCCTGGAAAAACACCATCAAGGGGATTTGGAGAAAAGCACCTGAACTCAGTTTATTCGTTTAGGGCTGCACAGTAACATCAGAAGAATGTGCTTGTGCTGGGCAGCTGTGAAAACAGTCTATGTGAGTATAAGAAGGTGAATCTGAAATTTAAAGCGATAAATCACATGATGCAGCAGCAGAGGATGTTTTGAATGTCTGGCTAGGTGCAACCGCTGTGTATAAATCCATACATGTTGAATCTTTGACATCTTTACATCTCAAACATGTTATGAAAGGTTTATTGGCAACTTACAGTTCATCTCGTTGCCGTTGTGACAGCACCATGGTGACGGGGCAGTGTGGGCGGGGCCGGGAGGGATCAGTTGGTAAAAGGTGAATCTTGTGCAGCTGCTGCGCTCTCCTCAGTCAGGAGATGAGCTGTGCTGATCCGAGCAACACGGGCGAGGACGAACTGTGTACTCCAATGGCGGGGCGGTTTTGTACAGACAAAGACTCCGACTGAGAGGGGAACGCAGGAATCTGCCCCCCAACTGGCTGACTCCAGGGACAAGAGAAGTGGAGAGCCTGCAGACCAGTCACCAGCCAAGTCCACACTGCATCTGGAGAGGAGAGAGAGGGAAAAGTCAGCATTAGGTATGCATGACAGATAACATTAAGAGTGGGTGGGGATGAAAATGTTTATAGGCCAGAGGAGTACTGCATCAATGCCTGCACCAGTTTATACGCAGATAAAATGGCTGAAGAATCTGTCAATGGAACAAAATAACAGAACCAAGAAACAATACAGCTGTATTTCCTACCAGAGGGAGAACGACTCCTATAGCAAAGCTCAATGTCCAGCAAATGAAGACAGCATAAGCCCATCCATCAGACATTTCATTAAAAAAAACCACCTCCTTTCCATATAGCAGTCCTTCATTTGCTTCTCAGCTCCACTCCTACTATCTACCTTCATAATCTGTCTGTCATGTCACCAGTCTGGTCTGAAAGCTCTGGTCTGCTCTTGCAGCAAATTCCTTTCTCCGTGTACATACAAGAGCTGACCCACATTCTCCGAGCAACGTACTTCTCCTCCCAGGTTGCCAACAGAAAAGAAAAACAGGACACAGCCGAGCGGGCCTCAAATAACGGCTCTGCTCGAATTTAAACTCTTTCTGACAATGTCGTATTTTTTCGATTTTTAAAAAAAATGTGAACGAGTGAACTGTATATGTGTACTTGTTTGTAAACTTCCAATTGCCCCTTGAAGGATGAATAAAGTATTTTTAAAATTGGGGAAAAAAAAAAAAAACTCCCTCACCCCATCATCTCATCATGACACCTCAGGAGCTGGCTGGCCTGGTGTTGGCACGATGAAATGACTGCTTGTGTCTGCAGAAAATATTTTCTTATTGGTGTGAAAATTAATTTATAATCAGGAGTATTGATGTGAGGAACAATAAATGTCAACAAAATGCAACGCAGCTAACAATGATGTGATAAAGCCTATTTTTAAACCATATTGTAGTCTTTACCAAAGCAGGTACACACTAGAATACCAACTGAGAGCCACAGTAAGCCTCTTAGTCTACTGGGAGTAGGCCAACTAAATCTCTGCCAGACCAGTAAACAAAAATACAAACGAAGCCAATTTACCTTGTTCTAGAGACCTGCAACAAACTGACAAGACTACTAGATACAGGTACGGGAAACAAAACGTATGTCCAAAAATCACTCCCTCATTCACTAATCACTAGATAACAGACAGTAGTTTACTCTGTAGTGAGCATTCAATTGAGATTTCAACACTTATGAGTCACTGGCATTTTGCATCATCACTTACTGAACAGTAATCTGTACAATATGACATAATGCACTGTGGGATTGTTAGCAGAAAGTAGTATAAATGCCATGGACACTACATTATTTGTTCCATTGTGGGAATCTTTAAGGCCACAGTGCTGTGCATGACCTTCTCTGAATTTGGACACTCAAAAAAATGGCAAAGGATAAATATAATGCACTATATACTAAATAGGGAGTGGTTTTGGTCACACCTTAATGTGCTGACTTGAGATTTGCTGTGAGGAAAAGGGGTGGTGAAGGAAACAGTGATATAACTGGAGTAAACAGGAGGACTAAAAACACTCCAGGAAGCTGCAATGGTGGAAAGTTCAAGTCCTGCATTATAAACAAGTAGCTTATAATGCAGTTTAGAGACCTGGTGCATATATTCAAAACATGAAGGCGGCAGATATAATAGATATTATCTCAACCTAGCAGGCCGTCTACTACTGAATTCTAGTAAAATGAACTGTGGTGTTTGCCTATTTGCATACTTGACACTTTGACACTGACCGACAGAAAGCAACCTGACATATCCAACGGCGAACTACTGGACCCTGATGTCACCACCTGACAGTAGTCCAAATGTCCCTGGCCGTGTGTGGATTACGGCATGCTCAGGGTTTTCTGGCTGTTGCCCAACAACACTGCCATGGTTCAGGGTCACAGCAGTGTAACAGCACAATAAGGCGATGGCACACACGAGCTAAAAATGGCTCATTCTTTAACGGCACAAACAATAGATCCAATAAAGGCATGCGCCCTCTACATCAACCTGAACAACCGCTATCATGTGTGAAATGAGGGCATCTAACTATATTGACACTTCTCTCTGTGCTGTTGGCAACGGTCATTGCTGTGCGTATCCATTAATGTGCGAGTCTCCCCTCTCTGCAAATGTCATTTGTGGCAGCAGTATTGAGCAAAATGTTTGCACATACATATAATCAGGCTAATTGGCTCAGCACAAAATGTGGTCGTGTCTTGATGGAAAGGGGAATAGGCTGCAGCCGTGGTGCGTCCATAAATCTGCATGCTGACGGTTCTTCCTCCCATTGATTCTCTTGTCTTTGTGTAGCAGCAGGAACTGTACAATAAAAGGGCCCATTACAGAAATGGTGCCCGCTGCTTTGAGAGATGTCATTTAATTTCCTGATGAGTCCCAATAGGTTATTTGTTGTTAAGATGTCATTTTTACGAGTAATAGAAATTATCTCAGTCGCTTAAAGAGTAACAACCAGATGCCAAGTCAAAACTGTACTGAACCACACCCACTGTATCACCCACTGTGCACACATTTGCTGTTTTTATGTAGCCAAGCATGTGAATTGGTCCTACATGTTTAAAAAAAAAATATGTAGGACAACCAAACACGGGGTTTGAGTGTAAACACTACAATCAAACCATGCAACTACAACCAGAAAACCATGTTAGAAAACATCTGAGTAATGTGTCAGCAAGTCTTCTACAGAGTATGTTACAGGAAAAGCTGTTTACTACTACATCAGCTTGAGATAAAAACTCAGTTTGCAGTCAACAAACATGTAACATCATTGAAGCTGGTAACATTTAGAGGATCTCATATATCATGGCAACTAGCCAAAGAACATATCAGACAAATGCACAACACTTAACTCCTCAGCCAAATATGGCAGACGAGGTATGTGTACAACATTGTTGATAATCAACACTTGTCTGCAAACAACATAACATGTCCCAGTGGTATGAAGAGCTGGAGGAGGAAAATAAAAACACTGGAGTCAAGTTAAATCCAACTGCTAGTGTGAAACTGTGTCCAAGAGGCTCAACAAAATGCGTTCAATCACAGCAATGTTGACAATGCGGACAGTTACCACCTCACTGTCACCTCTGATTCAAGATCAAGACAGCTCAGACTTTTCCGCTGGCCTCATGATGTCATCAGCATCTCAGACAGCTGGAATCTGGCGCGCCTTCATTTTCTGTCACTGACTTCACCTCAAAGTCTCCGAACGCCTCAGAAACTTACATTATAATCATCTTTTAACACACAACATTGAGAAACAATGACAATCTGAACCAACATATTAAATGCCAAACTTGCTTGAAGATGCATAAAAATAATGGTAAAGACCAACTGCATATGCATTTCAGGACACCGTTTATGACATGCAGAGTCACTGTTTGGTAACATAAATGTGTTGTTTTCAAGTTGACAAAACTCAACTCAATCTGAACACAAAAGGGACACAAACAGTCCAGGTCAATACTACATTGTAATGTAGGTTTTTAAAATAAAAGACTGCATCTTCTTGACATTATTAAAGAGGATGTAAGACTATTCCACTTTTCAGGAGTTTTCAGCAGTAGAGATTTTAAACTTTGGTTCAGAATAAAAAGAATATCTGCTTCATAATCATCACTGGGGTAGTCCTCAGCCCCAAACTGACTGGTGAAGTTCACTTTTTTAGATGGTTTTATTTGGTCATCAGTTTGATATGTCAGAAAAACTTGCCAAGTTGTCACATGATCAACAATGATAAACACTGTGTAGCTGAGATATTTTCTATCCAACTTGATTCAAGGAGATGAGTGAACATTGTTTAATGTGCTGAAATGTGCATGGACCCCTTCAGAATTGAGATTTTTTGTAAACAGTAGCTTAACTTTGGCTTTAACTGTGACACTATTCACCCACCACTCCTATTCATATAAATGGCTGCATTTACATAGCACTTTTATCCAAAGCGCTTTACAATGTTTTTCTGCTGCTCTCTCACCCATTCACACACTGATGGTGGCAAGCTACCATGCAAGGAGCTGGTACAACCATCGGGAGCAATTAAGGGTTCAGTAGCTTGCCCATGGACCAGAGTGCAAAATTAACTGTCTTGTCCACTAGCCAAATGGCTGGTGAATGTCCAAATTTTTACAGCCACTCAATAGATTACAATCGGGTTTTTTTGGCTGGTGAGTGTAGCAAATCAACCAGCCACTTGCACATTTTACCAGCCCTTGACTGGTGGCTGGTGCTAATTTTGTGCCCTGCCAAGGACACTTCCAACATGCAGTTAGGAGGAGCCGGGGATCAAACCACTGACCGTCTGATTAGTGGACGGCCTGGGCCACAGCAGCCCGCTCATAACATGATTGAGACACATTTCAAGCATCAATTTTTCCCCATAAGGATACAGCAACATACACACCTACAGTGCATCATTGTCCTGGATCAGATGGATAAACATGAATAATTTACTATGTCAAGCTATGAAGTAGGTAAAATGAGGCAGCTCTCATTCATCTGTTTAGAAACCTATTCATCGCAAATTGTCTAGATTCTTAAGAAACAGATCATTTAAAAAGGAATCTGAACTGGGAGAACAACAGAGACTGCCTCTGACCAACGGGACTGAAAGGCTGAATATTCTGTAAATCATCTGCAGCTTCTGTAAATCTTTGTTCTTGGTAAAGCTCTCCGACAGAGATGACCTCAAGAGCTTTATCACTAACTGATGATGAAACTCAGTGTACATCTGGCTCAGCTTTCAATCTGCAGCTGTTACGACCCGCAAGGTGCCAATCAGTGGTAACAATCAGCTAACTTCATTAAATTACTAAGCAAGTAACATTTTTCTTCAGTGGATAATAAAAGGAGAGTATATTAGTACACCAAAGCAGCAGTATATCACCAACACTACATGATCAAATATTGTAGTCACCTGATGGAAAAAATCCTCGTCTCTCTCACTGGAAAGTGTGTTTTGCAAATCAAATTGCCAGGCCATTATCCTACCAGTTCAGGCCTCTGATGGAGGGGTCTGATAGGAGATCCACTGAGGAACCACACACACACACACACACAGAGCAGGCAGGAGCTCACAGGAACAACAGATCGATGAAATACCATCCCGCACAGACAGGTAGAAACAACACAATCAGGACTAGTTAGCCTCCTTCATTCACACATGTTTAAATAAGCTGTCCAGTGCGAGCACAGTTCCACTTGGCAGCCATAAGCTGCTTGTTCAGCTCTGGCATATTTGAATTTCTCCGAGGCATTCACTTCATGCCAGCAAGTTAGTGGTTGAAATTAATATTAGCTCTAAATTTAGACTTGATGTGTGTGCTGACTCTTCCAGTTGTTGTTGACATAGTGTCGAGTATGAAGCATGTTCAAATAAAGTCTTTAAATTCTCCACTTTTGTTTGGCAACCATTATAACTGGTTGCTAAAATCATATTCAACAGCTTCTAGGGCTCATCGGAAGTGGTAGGTTCATGCCAACTGTTTCCTCAAAATTTACATAAAGTATTAATTCAAACACAGTGTTAAAACAGTCAAATTTTAGGTTGACAGGCAGTCGCTGTTGGCAACAGGTCATAAATGACCAGTCAGCTAGCTGACGGGCAGGCTGTCTGTAAGGTCAACCTCTGTGCCACAGTCAGCTCATGGAAGAGGAGTAATATGGACATCTGCCCTTCAGCCTGCCACCATCACAAAGACAAACAGCCTCTCACTCTCTTCATCGTCTGTTGACACAAAATAAAGAAGAAGCCCCTTCGGCAAAACTGTACATTCAGCTCCTTTTAAGCAACACCTATCTCAATCCTGTCAGTCTATACTTTAACATATGTTTTACCAGTTTACACCAACAACATTATAGAAGAGCACACTACACATCACTGTGGTCTCCTGTTGTTGTTGAACTGGCAACAAGTGACAGCACAGCAGCACTTGCAATGGCCGAAGCTTTCTATTGCTAGGATGACGGTACAAATAGTGTTGCTGTGTTTCTATTGCTGACGCCACTGAATAGAGCTTGGCTGCGGGAACGTACTTATTCAAATCAACCTCAGATAAAACTCTGGACTGACTAAGAAAGCTTTCAAATATAACCAGCTGACCACAGCCACTGTTTCCTGCAGTCACTGTTAAAGAAACATGTCTGTATTTCAAAAAACAGAGCTGCTCTTCTTGTATTAGCTTAGTTTCCCAAGTAGTCCAACACAGAAAGCAATGTACAGTCTCAGTTGATTTCATGTAATTTACATTGTAGCTTGAACTTTGAGCCATTTCAACATCATGCTCAGCCTGTAAGTCTGGCTTTTCTGACATATGAAATGCTCTCAAATGGTGCAACACGCCTTCACTACATTACACATTTTGTAGTCTTTCAATTGAGAAACACCAAGACATTTACATAAATACATACAATTCATAAATACAAAATTAATCAGGCTGACTTTGAAGAACAACTGTGAGGATGGAGTGTCACTCAATAAATAATATTGGATTAGTGGGTTGACATACATACGCTAACCTTGAAACAACAGAGTGAACCGTTTAGTAAACCATCCTAAACTGAAAGGAAAACCAGAGTTACTCCACTTGGATCCACCACAGGTGGCAAGATGTTAATCATCTGCTAGTTAAACAATCAAAAGGCATTAGTGCTACTTGAGTACACTCAATTTAGTAATTTGTATAAGGCACAGCTGTGTTCATTTAAATTCCTAGATTCACAAAAAATAAAACAGTGTTGAGATTATAGTTGTCAAACTAACTACATGTTGAAATATTAACTGCATTAATCTTCAGTTGTAGTCTGAAAATACATACTCTTACCTGATAAGAGAGCAGGCAGCCAGACACTAACAACAGACTGTTGTTGAACACTGATTTCAAAAATAAACCATTTAATCAATATCCCATAATTCCAGTTGATCAGCTGCAGCACAGTCCTTACAGGCGTGGCTGGGAGAGCATAAACCAGTCAATGATCCTGGCTTTTATCAAGGCTATATATCCGAAATCACGGTACTGTTTCCCAAAAACTGCAACTACAAGAGAGAATCATTTGAGGGATTCAATGCACAACGATGAACAGCATTCATCCCGGTGTGAAGCCCTCGGTCCACAAATTCCTATCGCTCAATCATAGATCCATACAAAACCAGAGAGAGAGAGGGAGAGAAACGTGTAAACGGACAACAAGGCATACGGACTTGAATACTGGAGAAGACGCAATTCATACAAACTGGTCGCCTCCGATGTGCTCCACCCTGATTTTCTCACACCGAGCCAACAAACCGCATGAAGCAGAGCAAGTTGCAGAGATGATTGATGAGGGAGAAGCTTCAGCTGAGCATGGCAGGGACACAACGCAGGAGAAAACACACCCAGGAGCATGTCATGTTTAAAAAAAGGGACTCAAACACGGCTGTTTCGAGTTCAATTTGCTATCATAATCTGCGTGAACAAAAACATACAACGCAAACCAGATGACGAAAATCCCCGCACGCCCTTTTTGCAATGCTAGACACAGCAGTGATGTTCAGCTGTGTCGATTTAACGTTACAGCTGAACATCCACAATATCAAGATATAACGTTAGATAACAGCGGTGTCGTCTTGCTACGTGCATTTGATTTTATACAAGCAGAATTTCAGCACTAACGCTGCTCCAAACTATGCTAATTACTTGTTATTACCAACGCTAATTTGGGATGGACGCCAAACGCAACTGTAATGTAACGTTAAGGTTGGCCTTGCGATAACACAGTGACAGTGTTTTCATGTCTGTGGTCGAGACAGATTTTTATTTTCTCGACCTGACGCTAGTTTAACGTTATTTATGCCCAGCTATCGTCAGCTAATTTGGCTAAAGTTAACGTTAGCCCAAGTTAGCAGTCAGAAAGTTAGCTAGTACGTTAACTCGTCACTCTAATCCAAACTAGAGGCCCACTGTGTGCATTTCAACTTCACTCAGCGACAATTAACTTCAGCTAACGTTAAACCGACTTGGATATCTGTACGTGCACATTATTGTTTATCTGGATAAACTCAACTGACAAGGTACCTGCTGCTCCAGTCCAGTCCAAGCGGCCTATCCGCCATTTTGAGACATATAAAAAGGAGGTGCACAAATTACAGCCACATCGTCATTTTTCAGATTCCTTCGACCCTCACCGGCTTCATAATTGAAAAACAATTTGAACTCACTTCTATTGTTTCAGCCCGGGAGTATCCTCAGCAGCCTCTGACGGTAACACGACCCGGCAGGGCGTGAAATCTCCGCTCCTAAACTATGATCTTGTGCTGTGGAGGTAAACTGTGGCAGTCTTGTCGCTCCGGCGCCGCTCGCTTGTTTTTTTTTTCGTTGCCTACCGCATTCGCCTTCAGCCGGGCGCGCGCACGAAGCTCGCGTTCACGGACTGACAGGAGCGCGCACGCCCTTGACAGCAGAGACAAAAAAAAAAAAACACACACTATGGTTGTTTTTGACTAGTAACCCTTACATGCCTTCTTCTTTTTAATCTAGCTTATAACTAGCACTTTTAATCTTTTATGATTTTCTCTCATTTTTATTTTTTTTATATGCACTGTCTTCTCGTTCTTTCCAAATAAACTGTGTAAATGCTATTTTATAAATAGTAACACTCATTGTTCATATTTTCTACATTCCTCCTTGTGTATGTGTATGGTTTTCTTCTTGTGTATTGGGTTTTTTTTGTTTTTGCTGCTGAATTGTAAAGCAGTTTGAGCTGCATTTTGTGCATGAAATGTGATATGTAAAGTTAATTCTTTCATTTATTAATTTATTCAATCTCAGTATCCATGAACTTTGAACTTGCAGATACTTTTGCACAGGGACTACAATGCATAGAAATGTAGCTGCCCTGTGTAGATAACACTACTGTATGTTTTATTTATATTTTGTATTCATTACTTCACTTATATAACATATACATATATAACTATAGCTACAATTTGCTGCTAAGTACCACTACTTAATGAAGTTTTGAATGCATGAGTTTCACTTAGTATATTCATAATAAAAGATGTCAATACTTCTTCCACCACTGGCTATTTATAAGAGTTATCCAAATCTCCAAACAAACTTTAACTGGTTTTACCTTATTCATTTTAATATAATATTTAGTATTCCCTACTTCACCTATATAACATACAACTTTAGCTGCATATACCAGAACCTTTATTTCTGCACATATTTTGCACAACTTTTGTATTTTTACAATCCACAGGTCAGGTCATGTATATACTCTGAGTATTGTATAATGTATATAAATCGATTGATGACTTGACTTCTTTTTTTGTTAGCATTTATTATTCCTAGTTCTTATGTTTTCTTTGTTTCCCTCTGGGGATCAATAAAGTCTTATTTTATCTTATTACTTTAAATAAAATCAATTGAAATGTTGTATGAATGATTCATCACTTCTGAGTTTGGACATGCATTTGGAAGAGGGGTTTGGGTGGGTTTTGTTGATGTTTACACTGAAACTCTACACTAAACTGAATATAATTTGCAGTGGTGAAAGTAACTAGACACATTAACTTAAGTATTGTGCTCCTGTACTGAGGTATTTCTACTTTTCTTGAGTATTGTGTCTGTATTATACAACTACATACTCTTACTCCACTTCATTTCAGAGGGTGTAGTTTTCAGAGGGTGTAGCTATAGTTACTAGTAGATTAACATGTCAAATATAATGTGAAAACCTCATAAAATGTGGTTAAACTATCCAACAGTACATTAACTAAAACTAGCTCTACTTAAACCAGCTAAAACATGAAAATGCTTATAGTGTTCACTAATAATAATATTCTGAAACACATTGTCAGGGACCATTCTGCCCCCTAATGAGTCATTTTACTTTTGATACTGTAAGTACACTTCGCTGCTAATTTCTTTGACTGAAATGAAGTTTTGAATGAAGGAATTTCACTCAGTTTGTTCATAGTGAAAGATCTCAATACTTCTTCCATCACTGACCATTTGTAGGAGTTATCCAAACCTCCAAACAAACTTTTACTAGTTTTACTTTATTCATTTTAATAGAAAAGCATACTCAGACCAAAAAATAATTAGATTATGAATTTGTAAATAGCAACACACAAATAACACACAATCATCAGGAGAAGCAAACTCAAACACTCAGCCTAAGAGGCCCTTCTGCAGAAGAAATTTCATCAAGTGGGTAAACACAAAACCTTCAGACATTTTGATCATCACACAGACAATAACTGCAAGATGAATTGTGGGCAGCAAAGTGCACAATGGGACAGATATTAGATACTTTTTTCCTCCACATCAATGGTTATTTCTTCTCCTGCTACTTTGCACAAGATCCATACCTGAAAATTGCTTGAATAACTTGTATTCATTGTCTGTATTTATATGTAATTTCAGTCAAGATTAACACTTACTTTTGGTTTGAGTCATTTAGATTAGCAAATAAGCTGCAGTTGGTTAACAATATCTGCAAATGAAATGTGTTAAAGAATACACTTTCATCTTTTGCATTAATAAACCATAATGCCTTCTTGTTTTTTTTTTCACATTTGAAGTTTATACATCTAATAACAGTAAATGACGTCATGCACTTTAACAGCTAAACTATTAAAAACAGAAATGTTACACTGAACTCTAGAGCGGAGTCAGATTAGTGCATCCAACTAAACAGAAGCACTGTGCTGCAATGGTCCATAAAAGAGCAACATAGAGTCTCTCTGCAGACAAATAGTTTCATCAATCTCACCGAGTTTATTCTATGACATAAACTATGAAATTCCTCAAACAACAGAGTCACTGCTGTTGGGATTTCTACAAGTTCAGAACATGTTCAACGGTCTTTGTAATTATCTGTGAACAACAGTAAATATTAAATCTCCCTCCTTTAATTTGTCTGAACACCTGATGCATGTGTGTAATTGTGTGCACTTGCACAGCATCATCGCCTGTCATTTAGGTCAAGATATATCTGTCATAATAAGAAAAATGTTAGTGTGCCACCCTATGGACATTGTTGGTATAATAGGACAAGATTGATTTTTTTTTTTGTCAAAAGAAATGGGGAGCAGGGACAAAGTCAATAAAGAAACTGAAAAATTATGATACAAGGAGCCCAGAAAAACACAATCAAGAAGCATATTTCACCTTTATAAACTGTCAAGTTTTTACCTGTTATCACCCTGGTTCCATTCTGAAGCATAAATAATAGGCACAATACACACCACGCTCTGCTGTAGATGTTATGACATCTTATTTTAGGAGCACAAGCAGGGAAAAAAAAAAAAAAAAAAAAAATCACTGGAGATACTTCATTGCCCAGTCTGAGAAGCTCACCTTTTGTTTTGTTTTGTTTTTTTTATAAGGCTCGCTTATTTGCAGTTAGTTCAGCCGGTACAGTAAGTAGTCCATCTTGCATGTCTTATGCCAAGTAAAAACTGCATTTTTCTAAAAACAATCATTTCCAGCACCATCTCTCTATTGCTTTAATCACATACTTTTAGACACGGCAACAATTAAGTAACAAATTGCCATGGGAGGGATACATTGCATGTATACAAGCGCACACAAACCTTTATCAGTCTTTTTTTTTTGGTACATCTCATTGAAGCAGCCCTTCTTTTGTCCACTTTTGGTGGTGCTGTGAATATGTTCACACATCCGAACAGCATGAGAAAGTGCACTAAATACTGCTCAATGAACAGACACTCCTGGCTGGTTTTTGTCTCTGTTACATATGAAAAGATGACAGGATCCAATAATGGAAAAAGAAAAAAAAGAACAAAAACACCCAGAAACAATAAATCAGTCACTACAACCAATGTTGAGCACCTGTCTAATGGTGAGAAGAGGTTAATTTCAGTCTCAATTCATACATAACACAGATTTACAACATTGGTGGCCATGACTGTTTTAAGAAAAGAGGCGTCAGCCATCCAACAGCTTTACCATGTGTAGAAAAATAAAACATTCGGAAAGCCAACGTTCGCTTTTAGCCTCTATTCAAACTATGCAGCAGCAAAAGCAGCAACAGCCCTGGCCAGTAGATTTTCTGTTGGACTACACAAAGACACACACACACACACACACACACACACCGCCACACATACAAACATACATGCACATATTATTTCAATGTGTAAAAATAGAAGATTGAACACAGTTAGTATATAGATAGATAAATCTACTGCTTAAAGGTGGACGTTTTCAAATCTGCGATTCCCATTAACATCAATCAAGTACCTGTCTAAATCTGATAGCGATTTATACATCTTTTTCCACTTCTATACATTTTCTATAAAACAGACATGGCTTAAATTAAATGATGATTAACAGGCCTAAAATACCTTCTTAATTCTCCTGTGCACTTTTACAAAATCCATTTTATTTACTAATAAAAAAAAAAAAAAAAAAGAAAGAAAAAAAAAATCCAGCAAAAGAAATCAAACTAAACAACCGGTTGAAAGCTCACTAATGTGTCAATCTGTTGTTTGCTTGGAGAAACCAGAACCATAGGACACAGCAGGCACCCACTTGGGATGTCCTAAGTACAAATGATAGATGGGTTAAATTAATTAGCAATCGGGGGGGACGTGTAAGAATGATGGGCGACTGTGGCAAAGCGGCTCAAAGAAACCACAAAGAAAGGAAATCTACATTCTGAAGCCCCACTTGAAAAATCTCAAATTTTGTGACTGCAATCTGGTTTTAGTGCACAGTAGAAAGTACCCCTGAGTTCTAGGACAGGGTAGGTGCTTCATACAATTTAGAGCACCATTAGGGGGGAGTGGCTATGCCCTGGGGTCTTCGAGGCTCTTTGGGGAGTGGCGGGGCAAAATGTGGTCCTGTGCTGTGGGATGTTTGAGCTCAATAGAAGCAGTAATTGGGGATTATGATACAGTGGATAAGGCTCTGGTATACAATGTCATGGTCATCCTTGGTCTCCCTCCCCCGGCTGCAACCACTCTTTTCATGTGCAACCATATTTGTAAGCAGCCAACACCTCGAGTGACATCATCACCGAGTTCTTAGCGCCGGGGATTTTTCAGATTGCACGTTACACATTGATTCTATGTTATTTGTACTTTCTCCTCCCTCCCTTCCTACCTTGTAGGAAATTTCTGCTCTGTATTCCTTGTCCTACAGTTCATACAGTTTGTTCTCTGGACTGCCCTGACCCATCCCTCCCCCTGTTTATTTCAATGCTGATTTAGACTGCTCTGTTCTCGGGTCCACAGGCTTAGTGACATGGCTGTTGCGTCACGGCCTCCCCCCTCCCCATAGCAGAAAGTAGCTGTGTTTGAGGGCGTCTAGACATTAATCAATGGGAATTTTGTCCTCTAGTTCCAGTGGGCTGTCCTCAATGGGATCCTCACTCTTCCCTAGCTCCTGCAGCTGCTGCCGCCTCTGCACCTCTGCCTTCAGGTTCTCCAAATCCTTTTGGCTGAAAGAAAGAAACAGAAAAGGGATCAGTGCTGGACTCTTGTACATGTCCCATTAAATCAATTTCTAGTAGGGCTTGACTATATAAAAACTTATTTTCCCCCCTTCCCAGAAAGGGGTCCTGCAGCCCTACTTTGAGTTAATTAAACAGTAGCTCCTCATAAAACTCAATGGGTATGACGTGACAACAGTAACAGTTTCAATGAAAGAGTTGAGTTGGAAATGCAGTTTTTATCTACTGAAATTCCATAAAGGTTTATGGGATCAACAAACACACATATGGGGCCAACTTTTATAATTATTTGTTTTCTTGCTGAGAGATATATGATAAGATTGATACCACTGTCATATCTGTCTGTTAATAAGAAGCTACATAAGCCATTAGCTTAGCGTAAAGACAGAAACTAGGGAAACAGCTAACCTTGCTCTATCCAAAAGGTAACAAAATCAATTTATCAGCACCTCTAAAGCTTAACAAATTAACAATTATATTTAATTTGTTTAATCCCTTTAAAAACCAAAGTGTAAAAAACAACACATTGTGATTTTTACATGGTCAAATGTCAAACTACTTCTTGGTTGGGAGTTTTTGGTCTTGGTTAGTCACTTGGCAGCATCATAGTGATGACAAGACTCCAGAAGATGTGCTGGAAAGAGGATTTTTTTACCCTTTGAACAGAGCAAGGCTGGCTTATTCCCCTGTTTTCAGTCTTTATGCTAAACTAAGCTAAGCTAAGCTAATCAGGTGCTGACTACAGCTTCATATTTACCGGACAGACTGTCGGACATTAGAGTGGTATCGATCTTCTCATCTAATTCTCGGCATGAAAGCGATCAAGTGTACTTCCCCAAATGTCGAATCACTCTTAAAGCTTACATGCCTATCAGACAGCTACAAACAGCTTGTGCAGCATGATTCATAAACAAAAGTTTATGTCATGGTTGTATGCATGCTGTATGTTCTTAAACAGATCAATGTCAGTGAGGTAAATGCAGAAGATAATATGATAAATGATAAAGATCTGGATTCTTGGTGCATTTATTTGGCAACAGAACACTGACATTATGTTTCAAGTTCAATTTTTATGGCAATCAACGTAAGGACTTTAAAACAGACGTAAAGTGTTCTCTCCTTCTGGTCCTGATCAACACTCAGACAGCGGAGTTTTCAATCAGCTGTAACCGATTTATAAAACTTTATTGAGTAGACCAGATAGCAGAGCATTACAACAGTCCAGCCTGCTTGATATAAAAACGTGCATTAATCTCTCTGTCACTCAGAGAGAGAATTGGTTGCACTTTGGCAATATTTTTGAGATGATAAAAAGCAGATTTGGTGACAAACCCCACATGAGCCTTTAAGTTCAGTTCTGAGTCAAAGACCACACTGAGGTTTCTTGCTGGTTGGCTCGGGGTAAGTCCAAAGGAATTTAATTTTGTGACCAGATTCTCTCTCTGAGCCTTAAAACCTATGACTACAAATTCAGTTTCATCCTGGTTGAGCTGTAAAACGTTTTGTGACATCCAGACATCAATATCTAAAATACATCTAAAAAGAGAATCAATTGGTCCTGTGTCATCAGCATAACTATGGAAAAAGATGCCGTGTCTTCTTATAACATCACCAAGGGGTAACATATATAGATTAATAATTTATAATTATAAAAGATTTATAATCTAATGAAATCCAATAGATGCAGTACTTCCCGTTGTACAAAATATAAAATTCCAGTTGAAGCTGTCTCAAGGAAGTATTTAATCCTATATGCATACTGTATAACAAAATACTCCTTTTCCCACTTTACCTGAGAGGGATGAAGATGATGCCATTGATGATGTTGAGCTGTTCAAGGACACTGGCCATGCTGGGAGCAGTGAACTGAAAAAAAAACAAAAAACAGGAGGATATATAAACATAGCATTAGTGCTAAATATTTGGGGTGGATCAGATGGAAGCATAAGAACATGTCTGACTACGAGCAGCTACCTTGAGGGGCATGATGCTGGCGTTGGAGCCGTTCTTGTAGATCTCGTTCATGGTTCTCTGCAGAGCCACAGCCTGTTGGGTGAGGTACTTCAGGTACTCGGAGCTCTCCTTGGTTTTCTCGTGTGCCTCACCCATCTGAAATGAGCAAAAAATATATATTTAAATATATAACTTCATCGCAGCTGATAAGGCAAAGTGTGAGTCCTGCAGCATCTACCTGATTCTTGTAGATGGTGTAGCCCTCCTTTTCATGCTGCAGTGCCGAGCGGAACTCAGCCTTGCTCTCGTAAACCCTTGCGACCAAATGATGGCTGGAAGAAGAAACACGTCATGTAAATCATCATGAAAGTTGAGTGTTTTAACCACAACATGCATATGGATGATGTATCTCTGCCCACCTGAGGGCCACTTTGAGGGACCGGGGTCCATGGTACTTTGTGTTGATGGTCAAGGCGTTCTCCAGGAATCTCAGAGATAAATCGTATTCCATCACTCCATGCAGCACCAGCCCAATGTTACTCTGTGGAGTGAGAGACAAAATCATGGACAACAGTCATCAGTCTTAATTATTTCAGGAGAGCACAGCACTGTTCACCAAAATGTCGTGAAATGTCAGGTTGGATTTAAAACGAGACTGAATCAGTAGGTTAGACAGTTTAATTACCGAGGCAGCAGTTCATACAAATTAACTCACATCTAGCAGTGCCATCTCTGGGTGGTCCTCCCCGCAAACCAACAGCATGAGGTAACGGGCACGGTAAAGCAGCTTCAGAGCGGTTGACAGCTGGCCGTTGGCAAAGCAGTACAGAGCCAAGTGCATCTAGAAAGCAAAATGGAAATAAACACAATGGTTAGAAGGATATTAAACATCTTTAGCATGAACAAAAGATTTCCTACAATGGACGCGATAACTTACATATTCTTGAATTGTGTTGGGGTGTTCGATGCCGAGGACTCTTTCGCTCATCAGAACAGCCTTTTGCTGGTTGCTGAGGGCCTGCAGGTAAATATGCGAATATCATACATGACACCAAATCAATAGGACACTTGTGTAAAAGTCCTGACGTAAGTTTCTTTTTATTTGCCGGTGTATACCTCAGGGTGGTCACCCATGATGTAATTAAGGCGAGCCAGCAGGCGCAGGCAGGCACAGATCTCTACATGCATGGCTCCGTAGACGTTGTTGAAGAGATTTAGAGCCTCGTTGATCAGTTCACAGCCCTCCTTCAGGAAACCTAGAAATGAAAAAGAAGAGTAATGAGGCAAGTCTCCGTTTAGCCCAATCAATACCAAGTTAATAAAATGACTACAAAACATTTATAAATTCTGGTGTGCAAGTCTCACCTTGCTGCACCTTGGCCTGGCCACTCTGGAAGAAGTGGAAGGCGTCTGAGGCTTTGGGGTTTACGTGCTTCACAACGGGGAAAATATTCAGGATGTCCTCCTCTGTGAAGGCGGGTTTGTGGCGGCTGTCAAAGTTGTACTCCTTTATCAGAATCTAGAGGGCGTATCAAACAGATATTAGTGAAAAATCAGAGAGGAGATAGAAATGGACATTTGGTAAAAAAAGCATCAGCAGCCACTATGTTACCTGGATGCCCGTTTTGATAGAAATTTCTCTGAGCAGAGTGGTTTTCTGAAGGCTGTATTTCTCCACCACCTGATCCACACTGTCACTGTGGAGGTAGAAATTTCATATTTGTCAGCAGCAATCACACAAAAGTTGTAAATATGTAAAAATCAACCTGCCAACATTGTGTCATCATTCTAGCATTAATATTTTCTTCACATCAACAGACGAGTCCTCACCACTGTATGGTGAAGTGATAGTAGCTCTGAGCCTCAGAGGCAATGTTCTTCCACAGCTCGCTGGGCGTCAGGCTGGCCCACGCTGTGTTGTCTCCGCCGCCGGGAACCCGGTTGCGACGTTTGCGGTTTTTGCGGCGAGACACCAGCTCGTCAGGAGGCAGGTGGGCGACGGCGTCGGGGAAGGAGCTCAGGAAGCAGTTCAGGAAATGGCTTACAGCGGCAGAGAGAGCAGACAACTCCACGCCCTACGTGACGAGGAAAAGATTTTAAATTAATTTTATTAGAGCAAAAGCAGGTGTGTCTTTTAAAGAAGGTGCCCAGTGTCTGTTCAATGTTACCAACCTGGAGATATGTCTTGAAGATATGTTTTGCACATCTGGTAATCAGCTCACTGATTCCTATTCTCTAAATTACAGAAAAACAAAGAAACGTTAGAATGACAAAGCATGGAGGCTTAAATTCAGGAAGATGTTGGAGTGTAAATAGTTTTTCCAGACCTTTAAACTTGCTTACAGCTGAGAATTGTACTAAAGTGCTAAAACTTTGGCCACCAGACAAACCCCAAACTAAAAAATACTTTAATATGTTCGAAGCTGTGGGCGATCCAAACTGTACACATACAGACATGCATGTTGTGTGTGTTATGGTCTGATTTGGAGGGTTCAGACTCACATAGAAGTGCTCCAGTTGGGATTTGGCGGGAGTCTTGTCCACAAACTCCAGAACGGTGCCCAAATAGCGAATATTGATGCCTCTCTGGTGCAAAGCCTCTGTCAGTGTGGCTCCATCCATGGGCAGAGCGCTGTGGTCTAAACAGTCTTTAACCTGGACATAAAACACACACACACAAACATACACACATAAACTCAGACACACATCCTGCAATTTCACCTCCTACAGGAATTGAATGCGAGGCCGTAGCTGCATTACTGACCAGTGACGGGATCTGGCAGGAAACCAGGAAGGCAGCAGCATCTTTGAGTAGCTGCTTCTGCTTCTGGACATCATCTACGCTGTCTTCTGGGAAACGCACTCCTGGTTCGACAAAAACACACACAGCATCACTTCTGTGCTCATCTTCTTGTGTCATTTATTCTCTATTAACACTCCAAGAATGATTTGAGGTAAAATTTGCAAGAAATTGGCAGGGTGAAAATGGACAAAATACATCCCACAATCCTCTTGGCTGCTCCTGAACTTAAATTGTCAAAGCTTCATTGAAACCTTTCTCAGTTACATTTCTGACAATTGTTTTTTTTTTAATATGACAATATATTTCCACCAAAAGTTGCTGGCAAGTGTTTCTCTTATGCTGCACTAAAACCTTCCTCACATATCATTTAAGAACATGAATTATCTATTGCCTATGTATTGCTACATAGTTCAGATCATATTTAGAAATTTCTATATTGTGGCTAAGAACTTGTTTATTAACCACAAAGCTATGTAAGCAATGTCTGTCTTTGTTTATGTTTGTCTTTGTTTACTTTAGTGCTACTGTTGTCCTGTTGCTCATATTTATCTTTGCTCATTGCTGTTTTTATGAAGATGTTCTGTAATTGTTCGTTTTTGCTTTGTTGAACTGTTTATTGCTGCCATATCTGTGTTCTGCTTGTACTTTAATTGACATGTCTTACATCATGATTATTGTTTTAGGTTTGTTTCTTGATTTTAGACTGACAAGGCTGCCAACATCACACCCAGTCAGTGACTACGGATGAAAACCAGCCTTCTGGCTAATTCTGGCATATTCACAGTGATGTTTATTGATATGCGCTGTCCCTGACAAATACACTGCATAAATATAGTAAAATAAATATAATTATTACCCATCTTTATCATGCTTACCCGGGGAGAAGATGTCAGGGTTGAAGCGAATGTCGAAAGATGTGTTGCTGATGGAGCCTACTGCCTTGCAGGCATTGAGGACTACCTCACGGCTCTTGGGATCTGTTTGTGAACGGGATCAAATACATGGAAAAGGTTTAAAAAGATTAAAATGAATGGTGGCAGACAATAGTTTACATATACATCATTGTCAACATGTAAGAAAAGTGACAGCTTTGGCCATGTCCACACTTAGCTTTACAAAAACCCTCCCGAAAGAGGATCAATCTGAGAACGCTGAGCTTTAGTTTAGAGAGTGGGAAAGGAAAAACAAAAATGAGGTTTGCCTGTTTGATCTTGGATGGATGATGTGTAACATTAATGCCAATCAAATCATTATTATTTTGACAGGATTAAATACATCTGTAAACACTAGTGTGGACACCAGGCCATTGTCACATTTAAACAACAGTTATCTGCCCGAGTTTAGTTTTACTCGAGTACCCACCACCATTTCAAAGCTGTTGATCATTAACAACAAAGCAAACTCTGAAGATTAGGTCAGTCTGTTTGACGAGCAGATTACTGTGATTTATGATCAGTTGACTCGCACATAAATCAATAGACAATATATTATTTTTGCATTCCAAAGCACATTTGTTTTAATGGTCACAGCAACTGATTATTCAGCAAAGGCACCACAGGCTGGAAAAGGGAGAGATGGGTTGATTTGAGGGCCAACACTCAACACAGGCTGAGGACTGAGCAGGGACAGCTAGCCAGGTGGAGGGAAGCCACTATAATACTCTAATGTCCTACCTAATGCTCTACTACTCTAAAGCTATGGACACACACACACACTCACTCTCAAAATTAGCTGTGTCAAGACAGCTAATCCATGGATCAATACTACTTTTATCTTTAAACGCTACTTTTCTCTATGCAATTATTCATCCACCAGAGTAGCTCTCCCTGCGTTGTCCTGCCCTCACTTTTTGGCTTATTTTTGGACGTACCAATACCAGATCCATCTTCGGCTACTAAGGTCTCCGCCAGCTCTTTGGCCTGAGCTAATCCTGGAATACTTTCCTCAAGCTCCTTACCCTCCAGTGGGCTCTTGCATTCCCCGTTCTGGGTAGCTGCGGGGTCTAGAGGCCCGTTAGTGGCGGGTTTCAAGGAGTTTTCTTCCCCGTCAGTCGCTGCCTGTGGGGCAGCGGAGGTGCTGTTGTCTGTAGAGACCTCTGCAGTGGGTGCACTAGGAGAATCTGAAGCTGTGGTCTGTGTCTGGGTTGTATCAGTGTTGCTCTCTGTGGTTGTTTCTGAGGTTTCTGTGATAGCAGGTGTTTCACTCTTGTTAGTGTCCTTGTTTGCTTTCTGTTGCATGAGCTGTAACGCTGCCATCTTCATGAAGAGAAGATATCTGGGTTGGGACAGAATCGACGGTTAAACACATCTATAAAGTCATGGTTTTATTTAACAACACAGTGAAGCTGATCACGATGCACACAAACATTCACCTGTGCTCGACAAAGGCCTCGATAAGCTCCTGGCGTAGACAAGCCAGGCGGTGGCGGTGCTGGCGGGGGAAGCCTTGGCGCTGACTCTCTGGAGGCAGCTCCTCTCCGTCCACAGGCAGGAAGTTAAGGTCAGGAGGGAAGGTGCGAAGAAGGTCCAGAATATAGTGACGGCCATCATTCCCGATGATGCCCTTACACTCGACTGAGGAGCACAGCTCCACTGTGTCGTTCTTCTCATTCAGCACATTATGTCTCTGGACCTAAGATTTACATCCAGTACAAGAGTCTGATTAAACTTTATCTCTGCGCTGGAGTTCGTCGGTCTCAATATGATCAGAAACACAGGACTTAACACCAACGTTAAACTGGATTACCCACAAGTCAGTTTTATTACTAAAATAGAGACAATAGCCGTGTTACTGACCTTGAGTGGCCTGCTGGTCTTCTCCAGCAGCTCCATGTATTTGCTGTGAGACACAACAGTCTTTCCAAAGTCAATGGAGCCATAGATGACGCTCTGCTCCTGCTCACGCTCCAGGATACCTGGGATGATGGACTGGGCGGTGACACGGTAGCCTCTGTAGTCCACCACCACTGTCCCCAGAGTGTACAGACCCTCCACATCCACTGCCCCGTAAGCTCGTACTCCGTTCAAGTCATTGGTGGGTGCAGCGTGGGCGGCGGCATCGCCACCTAGCTCACGATAGTGGTCCCGCACATCAAAGCCCAGGCTGAAGAAGATGTTGTTCCAGATGAACATCTGCATGCGTGTTTCCTCACCGGGGTTGATGGCCATTACATTGCCATCAATGACTGCCATGGCGCCACGAGTAGCAGCTGCTGCAAAGTCACTGTGAACCTGCAGGAGGTGAAAAAAAGGAAAAAAAAGAAGAGAGATTTAGAGGAATGAGAGGCTGTTGCCAATTTACTCATGACATTGGCATCACATCGCTTATTAGCAGAGTGAGTCAGCAGTTTGAGTGATTCAGCATCTGCTGGTCTCCACTGCTGATATTGTAAAGAAAGATTCAGTAAAAGATGCTTTAATAAGCTAAATTCCCACATTGTGACACAAAAACTGGGAGGCTCTGCAGTACCTTGAATATGGCTCGCTCCCTCAGCAGGCGCTCAGGCAGGTTTTTCCGGGGAAGCTCTCTAGTGGTCTGCAGCTCCTCATTCCAATCTCTGGTCTGTACAGAGAGAAAAACAGCTTAACCATATTGAAAAAAAAGGTTTTTTTCCCCACATTTTTCATTATTTTACTGTCTGCCTGATGTACTGCCATGTTAACACACCTGTCCAGGTATGTGCTCCTCATAACCCAGGCGGGAGGTGTAGGCATCCTCAGCTCGAACGCAGTCCATAGCATGGTCTACCTGCGGAGCGGTCCAGCTATACACCTGGAAAGGCGTGGCTATCCTCTCAAACGGGTGCCTCTGGACCCTGCAGCAACACCAAAAAAAAGACATCACTAGCTCTGTGCCGATTTCATCTCTCTTCATACGTCTCAGGCAGTTTATCTGAAGTCTGCTCTTGTTATGAACAGTTTCTAGATCACCGAAATTACAAGCCACAAATAATGAGATGTGCAAAGGTGAAACCACACAAGTCTAAACAATATTTGTAATTATTTAGTCTTGTTTAGTTTATTTTCTTTTTGTCATTCTTGTGCCTGAAGACTTTGACATCCTGCTTTCTGACCAGGTCTTGACTGTAGAAGACAATGTGTGCTCACTTGGTTAAATAAAGTTCATGAATGAATTAATTTTGAAATGATCGTAGAAAAGAGAAATGTAACACAGGCAAAGAAGGGAAGCGTTTGTACAGCACAGAGTGGAGTATTGAGATTGGCAGGAGGAGCAGGTTCAGCAGAGGTGAAGGCACAGAGATGTCTATACCTTTTCTTCTGCAGGGCAGTGAAGTTCTTCTTGAAGGCAGGGCTGATCTGGCTCAGCAGCTCCACCAGAGAATGGCTCAGAAAGCTGGGGTTGGCTGGCTTAGGGTTGAAGGTGTAGGTAGTAGATCTGGACAACACATACACACACATATTACCATTATATCAATAACATTAATATAGGGAAAACATCAACAGCTAAACTAGCCTGGATGGGAAAGAGACTTGACTACAAAGCGCCCTTAAGAGTTCATAAGGGCTGTGATCACAGTGTTAGAAACAGACAGGTCACCCTGCTCCTCACACCACAGCATCTCCCCAATTGTACATCCCGATGTAATCCAATTAGATCTCATTAATTGCACTGCTAAGTCCTTGCTGACATCCAAAACTAATCCAAAATTAGAACTCTGAAACTGCTAATAGACCACGGCGCTTGAACCTCTACACACTGTCCTCTATTTAGAGAAAACGCATCTACATGTACGTGTGTTCATGTTTACTCACAGTAGCATCTCGCACTTATAGTCACACCTGACTGCTGCAGTTAAATACGTTCACTAGAGCTGTTAAATAAGCATCTTAAATAATAAATTTAAGATGCTTATTTAACAGCTCTAGTGAACGTCTTAACATGCTGCCAGTCAGGTGTAGACTTTATGTAGCAAGAGATTGATAATGTGAGTAAACATGAACCACACGTACATGTAGATGCAGTTTTACTCTTAAGTAGAGGACCGCTGTGTAGAGGTCAGTGACGCTGACGTGGCGCTCCTCCACAGTCACGATGTACAGGTACATTAGGTCACCGTGCATCTTCCGGTTCCCAGGTGGAGGGTTCCAGCCGCTCATGGTCAGGACCTTCAGGCACTGCATGGGCTGTTGAGGTGTTAAAAGTATTAGTTAAAAAAAAGGGGAGAAATTTAAGTGATACGTCATCATTCACAATTCTGGTATATTCTAAATTATGTTTATTTTTCAAAATGTCGTTTTTTCCATACAGAGCCACATGAAGAGCCAAGACTACTGCAGGTTTCTCCTCACCTTCCAGTCCTTGTTCTGTGGCTGGAGAGGCACCAGGGGGCGCTCTTTGCTGCCAGGGAGGATGTGCTCTGGGGGGGTGCAGTCAATCTGCTCCAGCTCGCTGCCCTTCTTCTTCCTCTTACCGCTATCTGCAGTCAAATAACAAGGTACAAGGTGAAAAAGTGCCCGCATGTCGCTGCATTCATGCACATTAAAATGCATGCTCCAGATGGCTGCGCGGGACACATTGACCCCTGCTATGTCACTCGCAGCCACACGGGAGACTACTGTGAACGCACATACCTCCGAGGTCTCCGTCAGTGAAGATGCTGAGGAAGGAGAGGGAGTTGCAGTCCACTCCATTGTAGGCGTCTGACGGGTCCAGACTTTTCAGCAGGTCTCTGATGTGACGCACATGGATGCGGGCTTCGCGGACTGTGTAGGGCTCTGGAGGGAAGAGAAACAACGGAAACCCAAAAAGCAGGTAATGTCAGCACTGAACAGTTCGAGAAATTACAAATTAAAACCACATTTACTGCAGCTGATGTTGAAAAGCGTTGTTCAGGTTTGTTCGGTATATTTGAGTCACACGTCCTGGTTGGTCACTGACATTTTCACTGCATACCAACAAGGACGAGGTGAAAGGTGACACTAGATGTTCTGTCATCTTTGGTGTAGCTTCAACATGCAGAAGGTAACTGTGTTTGCAGCGTCATGTACTTTATGAGCAGCTATATATTAGTCACTAGTATAATAATCATTTCACTTTCTATTCGGCTAAAGTGAGTAACATGATAACCGCTTGACCTTCCTGAGCTGTTAACCATGACGTAAGCTCCAACATATTATTTTCACTTTTCTCTTTGCACCACAACACCACCAAAAACTGCTGAGAGGCGTCTGACTCTGACCTTCCACCACTTTGAGCAGCGAGCCCTCCTGCAGGCCTTCGATGGACTTGAGCTCGGCGAAGTTGTCCAGCACGTTTCCATCCAGCTGCAGCGAGAAGCAGGTGCGGTGGCAGGTGTCCTCACGGTCCATCAACACCTGATGGATCTCCTGAACCATTTCCTGGGGAGACACCTGAAGGAGGGGAAGGAGTTGAGAAATAAATGGTAGTATGACATATCTCCTGCTTTAACTTGGCTGACTGCCACTGCGGTGTAATTCATGAGCTCTTGTGGAAAGCTAATCCCTACCTGGAGGTCAAACGGCTCTGTTCCAGGTGCCTGGATCTTAACGGTGAACCCTGTGTCCTGGATCACTATCACCTCCTGTTCGTTAGACTCCTCGCCTCCGTCCACCTCGCCGGTCCCATCCTGCTTTAATTCCGCCTCCTCCGTGTGCTCGTGTGCCCCGTCACCGTTCACCATGGCTTTATCTGCACTGTGCCCTGCAACGGGAGAAACAAAGAAGAACATAAGCGAACTTCAGGGCTGTTCAGATGCGTAAACGCAGATTACAGGAGGTGAACTACTCAAACCACTTGTTTAAGTCTGAAAATATAATACAAAGCAGAGTAACACAAGCTAAAATCCTCTGTTACAATGACGTTACATGAAGAAATATCATCAAGATAATGTCATCAAGAGTCAAAACCGCCTTCTGACAGTCATCCTGAGAACAAAAACACCAGACTTTTTCTACCACACGAAAACACAGACACGCTGCCAGGTCGTAAACAAAGCACACAAACCCAGAGGCTGGATGACCTTACCAGTAACCTTATGAAATATTTATGAATGGGTGAACAGAGCCGCCAAAGCTCAGCTACAGTATGCTGGAGCCACAGTGTTGCTCCTGTTAATTCAAAGACAAAAAAAAGCTGATTAGATCTACAACTTACGGCAGTATAAACGCAGCGATCTCATCAATCAACGACTGTACAAAGTGCAAACTTGTCTAAAAAGATGAAACTACAACATACAGATCATTAATAACTGTATCTAAAACATTTGGCAATAAGTAACCAGGTGTTCCAGCTCATCTAGAAAGAATAATTTCCAACACCGACCGGCTGAATCTGACACTGTTGCAACACCAGAGCAAGTTTAGCCACGAGGCCTTGAGAGATTTCAGCATTCACAAGAGGGCATTACTGGTCACTTGCTTGCCTGATTGTGGCCGATGCAATAACAGCAACTCAGCTAGTAATCACTTGCTGCTGTTCTTCTATTTGGGATTTCAATCCCTAAAAATGAGAGTTGCTCAATGTGAAAATCTGAGCCAAAAATACCAGACACGTCCTCTCATTACACAAACGGTTTATGCATTATATCTTCTAGAGTAGTTAACAGTTAAGTTAAGGTGAGTAGGAAATGACGAGGAACCAGGCTGGTGCATTGATTCAAAAGGAGCAGGTTGGAGTATGTAGATGTCTGACAACTGTTTTCTCTCACTTGGACTCTGCCAACCACTCTGTGTGTCCTTGCTCACTGTCAAGGTTAACACAGCGTCAGGGTTACTGAAGAGAGGAGGCCAGAGAGAGAGAGAGAGAGAGAGAGAGGGGTGGGGCTTCATAAGTGGACCACGACCCCGGGTGGGAACGAACGCACTGAAAATGGAGGTGGAGTGTATGTGTGTGTGTGTGTGTGTGGGGGGGGGGCGAGCAGAGCAGCCACGCTCTGAATACCAAACACAACAACGCCTCCAGAGCAGACGTGCAAGTTAATAATGTTACAAGCCAGGAGACAATGAAGGTTCGCTGTCTCATCACACTGTTACACTGTGTTGTTTTCAGTGTCAGAACAGAAACGATCCATTTCTTATCAGACCTGAGCTCTTTGTCTGAGAGGCTAAGACATTGTTTCAAAAGGTGAGCTGCTCATGTAGGTGACTGACTAAGAAGGTATTTTGCAAGCTAGACACGAGAGCAGCCGACATTTCCTGGAGACACAAGACTCGACAGTGGCAGCTTTTCTCTTTTTCATATTGCTGTAAATTTTAATTTTTGACTTTTGGTCAGATGAAACTAGTAATTAGAAGATGTCAGCTTGAGCTTTGACAACTTGTGATGGGAATTTTTCACTATTTTCTGACATCATATGAACTACACGTAATAAATTGATTAAATTGTCCATGAAAATAACTGATAGTTGCAGCTATAATGAAATTTCCGGCTCCTTTAAGTCATTTCTTCTGAACAAGCAAACACACAACGGCCATATTTCAGCTAAATCAATTTCAGTCTGTATAATTAGTTTTGCCTTTTAAGCAAACTCTGGCTCATTTACAGTTCTATTTTCTTTTGATTAACGAGCATTGTCCTTGTCAAATAAATAAATTAAATATTTCAGCTTTCTTTAGGGACAGCCTTTGTAGTTAAACTCCTAAATGATTCCAACAAATTGTGGTTCAGAAACTAAGAACAAAGTGTGAAGGTGCCGTTTGATGATCAAAAAAAAACATTTTATGTGGCTGAAAGCATTAAGCACATTGAAAAAGCAAGAGTCCAAAGTGCCAGAAGCACCATGATTGATGAGGCAATCCAGCAGCCTAAGCATTGCAAAACCGACCCATTTCCAGACTGAAACAGAAAAAAAGCTCAGTAAGAAGTGGGGAGTAAGGTCACAAAATAAACAGGACAAATCTCATGTATGCTATTGTTTTAAAAGGGGAAGGACGCAGAAACAGATATATTTTGACTGGAGGGGTAGATGCTGGTGATTGGCTGAAAGGTTTATTTAAGCACATTAGTGAAGCGTGAAAATCCACTTCAGGTAGAATAAAAGCAAATGTGATGGATTAAATCGCCTGTGTAAATATGTGAAGTCTACAGTATAAATTAAGGGCAACGGAAGAAAACATACATGTCTATATTCAACACCATAGCCATAAAAGACTGAGCAACATGATGATATATACAATATGTCTTGAGACAAGAGATATTTGTCAACCATCAGAGAATTTAGATACAATTTCTAATGAGGCAGCTATGCCTCTAATATCTCTGGTTGTATGGTATGCAATGTTGCAAAGCACTAAGTTTGACTGTTTTTATGCCAAATTTGGGGTTTACAGGATATTTTTAATCAATGTGATAAAGCACTCGTTTATCTCAGGTATTTACTGCATGAGCTGAAAACAGACAAACCCTTTTATCTCAATTGACTTTTTTTTAAAAAAAAATGTGCTATATAATCATATCTATTGATATTGCAATATAAAAGACATTTTTTTATACCACCCATTCCTACTGCAATGTCATTTCCTCATCCTTTAGATTTATGTATCATTCATTTTGCTTCCACATACTCAGCATTATTGATCAGCTTGTACTGGGACCAGAATCATACTAAAAGCTGCGTCGTTGGTTTGCAGCTGGTTGTAAATGTGAGCAAATAGAAACAAACAGCAGTTAAAAACACAACAAAATATCAGATCTGAGAGGTCCGTGATTCAACTGCACAGTTATAGTGAACACAAAAATATGGTGACTCCAAACACTGGCGGTTTGGCTCCCCTGGGATTGGACAGTTACCAGACAGAGGCCCTAAAGGGCACGAGGTCAAAGTGAGAAATCAATAAAAACACCAATCAGATAAAGACACAGGAGCAGCAAAGACCAGACGCAATGAAACACAATGAAGGCTCCGCTGTCACACGTGACCCATTTTCTCTCTGATTAAATCTTTCAGCTCAGAGTGATAATTCTCACATCTTCTGTAAGATACTGTGATAATTTAAAGCATTTAAAGAGGTGTTACCTCCTCAGTGAGTCTTTGCTCGTCACCCAAAACCATTTCTCTTGTTGAAAACAGAATAAATCCAGCAGCCAGCTATCTATCCACTCTGTGGCCCTTGACATGGGACCGTGGCTGCTGCCATGGCAACATTAACCAGGCAGCCAGACAACCCTGAAAACAACACACAAGGTCTCTCTGTAATCATGTTCATTGCGCCACAAGGTGGCATCGTCCTGGTGGACAGACAGACCCTGAGTCATCCATCTGCAGTGGGTGAGCAAAAAAAAAAAAAAACTGGCTACAAGGTCTGAGGTTTACTTTTAAATCTATTACCAAATCCTTGCCAATAATCAATTCGTCAACTATAAAATAAAATGTCATACATACGCAGAGCAATCAAGGGCTTTATCACATTCAGCTGCATTGTATTTGACACACTTTAAGCTTCAATTGATTAACTGACAGAAAATAAATGAAATTTTTGATAATTGGTTAATTGTTTGGGACGTTTAAGAAAAAATGTCAAACATGCTGGTTTTAGCTTCTCAAATTTGAGGATTTACAGCTTTTTACTGTTTTGTATCATAAATTTAAAAATATTTTAAACTCCTTGAGCTTTGGTCGAAGGAAATAAGCAATTAGACAACAATTGCCTTAAACTCAAGGAGCTTGTGATGGGAATTTTTCTCCATTTTTTGACATTTCATGGACTAACTGAGTAATCGAAAAATAATTGGCAAATTAATCAACAAAGACAACAAATAGATGCATCCCTGCGTAGCAGCTAAAAGGAACGTTTTACATGACTAATAAGATCATTGCTCTCCCAACTTGTGGGTTGGCATGCCCACAAGGGGTCATGAGATAAATCTAAGAGGTCATGAGATGAATACTGGGATAGAAAATAAGAAAAAAAGAAAAATCTTACCAATAAAATCATGTTTATTTTTCAGAATTTTCTCTAACCTTTGCTTTTTATACTCTGAGTACTGCATATTTCACAAGAAATCTCTCCTCAGGACTCAAAAGTACTCAAATGAAACAGTCTAATGAGGAAAAAATACTCTTAAGATTAAACTACTGACGCTGCAAGTAGACGTTATTTCGTATTAAGGTGTCACAAGTAAAAAAAAGGTTGGGAACCACTGTTACACATAGTGAATACGGGAACACTGACTGGTGAGGAATAGTACCAGGGTGTCAGTGTATTAACCATTAACCAAGTCGCTCTTCACCCCGCAGGAGCATTAAGGCCCTTAAAACCACTAACGTTGACCCTCAAACTCGATCTGTCTGCTCTGCCATGTGCTGCGACGTCCTGTTACAACTCCGCACTGGAAGTATCAGACATGTTTAGGTCATCAATCCTGTCAGTCTCTCATTGGTGAAAGACAGTTTTCTGGCTTTCAGATGGTCACAGATGGAGTCTGCTCAATCAATCAGTTTTCTTAACTAATTAAAGGATAAGTTCACAATTTTTCAAGTCTAGTAAAAACAACAGTCAGGTGTCAATATGAACAGTGAAAGAGGTTTTCCTCGCTGTAATCATTCCTCTTGTGCAAAAAGTACATTTAAAAGTTTATGTGAAGCTTCAGCAGTCTGAGTTAGTTATATCAAGTGGATATCTGCCAGATTTACAGTCTCTTTAGTGTCAAATTCCCTCTTTTTGTTACTACACTTCCACCGAAGCTCAAAAACACAAAGAGGGACTTTGGCACTAAAAAGACTAACATTGAAAGATATCTACTTGATTGACTGAAGCTACATAATATCTTCAGATAAACTTTTAAATATATTTTTGGGTGGACCAGTCACAGACCAGCCATATAACCGTGGTTGTCCGTGACTGAGTGATAAAGTTACACCATTGGTTGGCCAGTCAAGTGTTGGAGTTTCCTCATTGGCCCTTGCTCTTTCAAAATGAATCGGCGCAAGATGATGGAAGCGGAGGACAGCAGCATGATGCAGAGCAACTTTGTTACCTGCTCTGAGCTGTGACGTTCTCAGCTCCAGAGTTAAATGCAGTGAAGTCCTGTTAAACTCCTGTTTAAACAGGCTCGTACCAGCGTCTCTGCGTCTCCTTCTCCACTGTCCGGTGTGATCGGCTCTCCGGCTGACAGCGCTGTCAGCAGCCGGCAGGAGAGACGCTCTGCTTGAGACTCACATGAGACTCATGTAGGCTGTTCTGTTGGTTTAATGTGGGGTGGCTGCTCTGGTGTGCTTGATTTGACTGTAACTGCGGTAATCGGGCAGTAATAAGCCTCCTGAATTTGCACCCAAAATGCTGTCAAAACTTTAATTTATAAATTTCCACAGCAGCTTCCATAATCATCGACCGGGAAAGAGGCAGAAAAAAGGCGCATAGAGGCAAGAGGGAGAGCGCACAGTTAAAGCACATCAAATAACAATCACTCTGACAAAACACTCGATGCAGAGTGAAAAATGAGAGAAATCTGCAGAGTGAAACAGATGAAAGAGCAGCGGGAGTTAACAGATAATTAGAATAATTAGAATCAAAATAAGTTCTCTTTCAAATCAAACATCCCTAAGATACGAGAGGAAAGTATTGTTATTATAACCTTTTTTTTTTTTTTTTTTTTTAAATCAAACGTAGCTTAATCATGTCATGTGATGCTATTTCAGTACACTCAACCAGCAAATATTACTGGGACCACTACAGAAAACTGTAGATGAACATTTAATATCCATGAATTCACATAATAGACACTACCACTGACTATCCCTGTAACAAACTGGCCACAGTTTCACACACTGACCATACACAGTCCAACCATATACTTTGTTTTGACCTAGTTTTGTTAGACAGAAGGAGTCTTGTGGATTTTGGCCCCCATCACTTACATTGTAAGTGCATTATGAAGGGATCTTCTAAAGGCCAGTATGAACAGGAGGAATGACTATGGCAAGAAAAACCTATTTAAATGTTCATTTGGGCACCTGGTTATTGTAAAACAGACTTGAAATATTGCAAACCCATCCTTTAAAGGCAATAAAATGTCAGGAAATAGTGAAAGATGCCCATGCAGGTTCCTGAAGTGCAAGATGATGCCCTAAAGCTGCTTGTTGTGTCCGACGACATTTCAAGGCTAAATCATATTAAGTTTATTATAAACATAAGACAAAGATAATATCAAATAAACAAGTTGTTGCAGATCAAAAACAGAGCATCCACTGCTCCATGTGGACTTGTCATAGGACTACAGATATGACAGCACATGTGCAGGTAAACATCCAGCCAAAGAACATGAATGAATGAAAATGCAATAATTACAAATGTTCATCCACAAAGCAGCACAAACACACGCTTGTCTGCGTTTTCCAATGCAACGACAGACAAGAGACAATTCAAGGTCCCACATGTGTCACACACAGACACACAGAGCGGCTGCAGTGACTTTAGTAGCTGTGTAAGTTGTGTAACGTGAACTTGACCGGCTGACAGCCCTCCTCACAGTTTAATCTGAATCCACCGACAGACGCACACTGCGAGCCGCCGCCGCCGCCAACTTTTACCTCATAGGACACTCACCTGCTTTGCACGGCTGTTCAAGTATTATTCGCGTAACCTTCCCACTCACTGTGCATGCACCATCATGACTTTTTTTTATTTTTTTCCCCTACAACTACCAGCTTCCGCTTCCCGGTCGAGGAGGGACACTCGATCTGATCTTCCCCGGCGGGGGAGGAAGGGGGCGCCGGGAAGTGCGTTACCACCGACTGGCGGTCGCCTCATCGACCTGACATCACTTAACGTGCATTTTAAATAACAACACAACAAGTAATCTTCTCTTTTTCTTATAAACTATCGTGACACGTCTACTTAGATAAAATGAAAACATGTAACCCCCCCAGTGTTCATGCAGGCAGTGAGCAGCGCCACTGAAGGTGACCTTCAGTTCATTCTTACACGCTGTTACCGAACATGTGCGTCAGGACGAGTTTACACAACACAATTTGCGGCATTGTGCTAAATTGACATACAATGTGCCATATAATTTGTATAAGTATTATCTGAAAAAACAGTTGTCAGTGTCTATGCTCGTCTGTGTTTTTTTTCCAGGGCACGAAACAACACGCAGGCAGCGACAACTGCTGCTGCTGCCGCTGCTTGCTAAGTTAGTTAGCAAGCTAGCTAACTGCATACTGAATTAGGAGGCTAATGTTGGCATGCTGGCTGCCTTGTTTGCTTCCAGTGTCACAAGCTAATGACTGTGACACATGCATGAAGGGACGGATCTGATCATGTCATGGTTGCTAACAAAACACAAGCACAGTCAGGGCGAAGAAGACGTCTCATTGTGACACAAGACAGCTGATTAGCAGATGCTGCTAAGTGCAAGGTGGACCCTTTAACTTCAACTTGGAGAGAAAGACTCCCAAGGAGGAAGAGAAGACCACCACCTTTGGGGGTCTGAGGAGTTTTTAAGTCGCATAACAAAGCATGGGGGTGAATGTCACCAGCTTTGGTGAATGCTATGTGGGGACAAAGCCGTGAAAACATACAATAAACCACTCTGTGCCAGCTCAAACAGTGGATGCACAGTGATGCTGCCTATATGAAGATGTAGGTTATAGTGTTTAAGGTGTGTTCAGTGCAGGTGTGAAGCAGACAGGCTCTCACCACAGCCGCAGGAATCCTTCAGACGTGTCTTGCTGGTATCCTTGCCGTCCTGGGCTCCATCCCCGGCTTCATCTGCAAGATCAGCCGGATTACAGCTCGGCACTGACGCCGGGATGTCATCTGTCTTGCTCACCATGGTCGGCAGTCAGTGTGGCGGCAGAAATCCCACCAGCAGCAGCGTGGTTTAAATGTATGAGTCTGTGAGAGAAATACTACAAAAAAACAACAAAACGCTAGCTGGCTGGCTACATGCGAAGGGTACAGGCTTACAAAAACAAGTCAGCCGAGGAAGGACAGTGCTGTACGTGGTGGTGAACACACGTGGTTTCCTCCTCCTCCTCCTCTTGACCTCTTTGCCTTTGCGTTGCACTTCCCCACCCACTGACTGTGGCGCTACGGAAAGCCACATGCATCAAATTGGGCACTTTTGAGTGAAGTTTTGTGCGTGTGTGCGTGCGCGTGCGCGTGTGTGTGACTGCACCTGTACTCTATGTCTCTTCTGCAGTGCATGAGAGACAATATGGGCTGAGTGGAAAGACAAACTACCACAATAATGTTACTGCTATCAACACCACAAATACAGATTTCATTCACTACTGACCTTTGACCCAGACCCAGACCTTTGACAGTTTCACCCAGATGTCATCAGCTCCTGTAGGTCACTAACATGAACAGAGGAAATGGTGGAAGAAGTATTCAGACCCTTTACTTAAGTAAAAGTACCAATACAGCAATGTAAAAATACTTAATTGCTGCTAAAAGTCCTACATGAAAATCCCACTTAAGTAAAAGTACATAAGTATTAGTAGCAAAATGTACTTAAAGTATTAAAGTAAAAGTACTCATTTCATCTCTCTGACTGATATATTATTATATATGACATCATAGTTTGAACTACTTTATATACAGTTAGTCTAGTCCAGTGGTTCCCAACCTAGGGGTCGGACCCCTCCAAAGGGTCACCAGATAAATCAGAGGGGTCATGAGATGATTAATAGAAGAAGAAAGACATTTTTAATGGCCAGTATGAACAGGAGGAATGATTACAGCAAGCGAAACCTGTTTCATCGTTCATTTGGGCACCTGGCAGTTGTTTTTATACAGATTTGAGTCTCTCTTCCTCACAAAACAAGTTTTCTCTGGCAAACTTTCAAACAACAATAATGAGCAGGCAGCAGACTAGACAATCATTGATTTTTATTCCAATTATGTGTACAGTAGATCACTATAGGAAGCTAACACAGTATATGCGGTAATCAGTCAGCAGTTTATGCTCACCCAAGGGCCAAAACCATACAAGAACCCCGAGCAACACCTCTCTGGTGGGTACCATACAGCATTATTGCTAGAGACCACATAACATGTCAAACAAGATGCTTTATGGTGCCACATACAGTCCACTGAAATGTTTCTCGAAGATGGAAAATGAACTTATGTGACCTCAACCAGGACTGACCACAAGGACGAGATCTGGACGAGTAAAAATGAGAGAGATAATGTTGCTGTTGACGTTTGTTATTATTTTTAACTTTGGGTTATTATATAGGCGTTTAGAAAGATGGAAGACGTTCTCTGTGGGTAAATGATCTACTCTCTTGCTATGTTTGAGTGATGTGAGATATACTGCGGTATGCTCTGAAATGTATATAAAAAGATTTACTCCCTTTAGCTGAAATATGAATGAAAAGACATCAGTCAGTAAGGCATCACACCGTTCTTCTTCATGTTAATTTTAGTGGTGGGCCTCTTTGGCTCATTAGCGCTTAATTCCCCTCAAAGCAGACAAACACGCCGTCAGTCTCTGAGTCATTCATACTGTAGCAGAGATGCATACAGCAACCAGTATTTTGATTGTTTGTACAAGATTATACCAAAGTATAGATCTAAAATGTGACATAATGTTACAATGTGGTATGCAGGTTGTTAAATGGTTGGTGCTAGATTGGATCAGTTGGAGAGACGATCCAATCTAACATTTATCTTGTTAAATGGACGATGAAAGGTGGATGGAGAGTTTAATCTACCTGCCGTTTCAGTTGGATGAAGTCATGAAGTCTAACAGTCTAAATTCAGGATTCCTGTTGGAGAGTAAAACTGTTTTCAGCAAAGACAGCTTTGTACTTTTATCCCCTACTGTCCTATAAAACTTGAGGAAGAATAGTGCACACAGTCATGCTAATAATGGCTTACCAGCTGAGAGGTGAATGAAAACCCTCCTCACATTTTGCATTTCGCTAAAAAAAGACGTCCGGTTTGGATCGTTTTCATCCGGACAGTCTCATGTGGCACAACAATATGCCCATACGCTTAACACAGCGACACATGCAGCATATCATCAATCCCTCCATGCTTGAATATGCCTCCTATAAACTGTAACACAACAATTAATCGTGTAAAGATTCAGTGACAATCAACAGAACCTTGAAAATGAAACAATCCATCATAAAAATATTAAGCAAAACATACAGAGCTCAACAATTACAAAATACAAAGTTAAACAATCATAAAATCTATTTTTTAACACCTCAAGTGTCCTTAAACCAGCTGTCATGACCTACTAGTAATATATAAATATAGTAATATATTGCTTTATTGGAGATATACTGCTAAAACATAACGCTAAACTTCTAACTAGTAGCTGTTGAAGGCGAGAGAGAAGCCTCACAGCGACTAATCACAATTAAATTCAGTTTTACAGGAAGGCTCGTTTCAAAGACGACGACTGCAGTTAACGATGCTCAGATAAGTCAAGTGTAGACAGACTCTGACACAACTTTGAATCAAAAATTACTGAGGTGCCACATTACATTACAGTAAACTTGTATATGCAAATCCCAAATATTCTTACAAAAGTGTCTCTGAAACAAAAGGAGGAAGTTTCCACACTTTATACTGAGTCCTTCTTTGTGTAGATGTTGCATTTCTTAAATCCACCTCTCTTATTCTTCTATTATAAGGCAGTAAATACAGTGTATTGTACTGAATGGACAACAATGAATTCATAGTCTGCATTGATACATGTAAACTATAAAATAAAAAATAAAAAAACAATTACAGAGATTCAAATATAGTCGGTTAAAGTGTTAATTTGATCTTTCTTTTCACTTCAAATAATTTCAATAGGCTTTACTGGCATGACGTGTTGCCAAAGCACAATTACGAAATACGAAAGACAATGTTACAGAAAGAAATTAACAAAAATAAATTGAAAACAATATTAGTTAATAGATTATATAATGAAATAAATAAATGAAATAAAGTAATAATATATATATTGGTAATATAAGTGATCAAGTTAGTATTGGTACAATATCAATGTGATTTGAACAATGTGAGACAAACAAAAACAATGCAATTAATTAATCTACTGATAATAAAATAAATGTTAAAATAAAGAAATGTTAATAGTAGGTTTAATACAAGACAGCCATTTGTCTATAAATAACATTAAAAAAAAGCAGATGGTGGCGTTAAGTAGAATATGGTAAATACAAGTATAATTATAAATGTCTGTTTATATGTCTGTGTCCCACTGGTTGTCTCTTTTGTTGAGACAGGAAGTGACATATTTAGCAGCAACACTGCACATTCTTTCTTTTCCCCCAGAATGAACGAGGGCTCATTTCTCCCTTTCTGTCAGACTTCGGGGTATTCGGGGCAGCTTTTTTCAAAATTTTGGAAAGAATTCCTCTGTAATATTTCTGTAGTTTTGACATTCTGTTAGAAAGTGTGATTGTGTCTCTACAGCTCCCTCCATCCATCACAATGACAGCACAGCCCGTCATCTCTGGGCAGCCAGAGAGAGTCAGTCTGTACACCGTCAATGATTCTCTCAGGTTCTTATAAGTTACTGTTGTTAGTAAACTGTCTGTTTAGGGCCAAATATGTTTCTAGTTTGTGTTGTGAGCATGTGATATCATTCCAATAAGGATGCTATTTGCTCATTACTCCGCTAGGGGCCACCATGTGCATTTGTTTTGATAACACGGGACAGAGGACACACACACACACACACAGCACACAATACACGGTCATTGTCTCTGTACTGTGCACATTTTGACACATCTACTTGGGGAATTCTTGTAAAATGGAAAAGGAACACATTACAAACAGACCATCTCTTAAAAAAAGCCCTGACTAAACCTACAGTCATATTCTTGTTCGCCCATTGTTTCCTGAGGTGAAAAGAAACCCCGACACAACAACTTCAAGCACCTATAAGTTGAAGTAGTAGTTTTCTGTCTGTGTATGTGTGTGCGTGTGTGTGTGTGTGTGTGTGTGTGTTTAACACACAAACCACACCTAAAGGAAACACATGGTCCAACGAGTCAGAACTGATTATCACCTGAATGTGGTTTGTTTATACAAAGCAGTCAGTACAGAGGAATAGCAGCGCTTGTGTGTGTGTGTGTGTCTATGAGTTAAACATACAGTTTATATACTGTAGTTCAGCCAAAGAGGCAGCGTGTGTATGTGGCCAACACTGCTGCCGTCTTTCACCTGACACAGGCTTTGATACGAGAACAAACATTGCAAATAGAGCGAAAAAACAGATGAAAAACCGGTTTTCATAGTTGAAGAAAAAGTTATTTCTATTAACGACTGATATGTTTATCCAGTATTTAGTTGCAAAACAATTATAAGATAATTACAAAACTGTATGTTATGTAAGCGCTAATGAGATGTGGTGACATTGTGCATTCTGAGAGTGATCCTGAAAAGTTTTAATAATGTTCTCTGGTGATATGCGTTGATATTTTTCATGTTCTGTGTGTGTGTATTTCGTCTGATATATATATATGATAATGTGCGTTCTCATTTGTTGATGATGTTTAAAATGTATTATTTTGTATTTTTACAGCTGTGGTCTTAAATAAGGAATATACTGGTTGGTAATGACAGCAGAATAATTTGACCTTGGAGTATATCGTATATATTTTATTACCAAAGAAATAAAGTCAGGCTTTGTTTTGTGATAAATTTTTGTTAGCAGTTGAAGTTTAGCCTAGCTTAAGTTAAATGAAGTGTAATTATCGTTGTCTACAGTTAATACCTTGTACACTAACTTAACTGATTTTCAACCACTGACCAGATTGGTATTGAAGTAGTTTTTCTCCTCGAAAAGTGTTTCCAATAGTAAGTATAAATAGTACTTTTTGTCATCTGTTTGGCATTAAGGGCTAAGGGTAAAGGGTGTTACTGCTAAGGTTGGGTTCTAGTTAAAGTAAAGGGAAACACAGGGAAACAGACTTTAACACAACACTGGAACTATGTTTGAAGTGTCCTGATAAATGAATTTAACGGACACCTCCAAGCCAATCAAATATTAGTATTTTCTGTGGTTAAGGTATAAAATGTATAACAAATACAATGGATCTAACAGAGTAGTATGCAGCTTGGTCATGGATTTTAAAATTCTGTCAAAGAAAAAGGTAAAATAAAGTTTTTCAAAATGAGGTGAACATGCTTCCTTCAAATATATTTTTTTTAACATGAAGCACTGACACAGTCGTGGCCACCCCCACCTCAGATATTTTCAGCTGTGACGCAGTCAGTGGCCACACAAACATTTAGCCACATGCGGTGGTTTGTGGGTCACCTTGAAAGGTCACAGTTGGCGGGGCCACCATCAAACTCACCATCACCATAAATCAAAAAGGGATTGCTTTCAAATAAGGCCCCACAGTATATAGAGCATGTGACACCAGTGTAAACAGATAATTCTAATTTCATTTAAGACTGACTTAAAGTGACACTTACTGAGTTTTGCTTCTTTAAGGTTATATCAAATACCATATTAAAAAAGTGTCTATGCTAAGTGTAATATAATTCAATAGCTAAAACCAGTCCCAGTATCAATTCAGTCAAGGTGCAGAACAACAGTTAACAGTATTAACAGTCTGACAGAAGATAATTATACAGTGATCAAACTGTAGTTTAAAGCACAGGTCACAGTAGTTGCTAATCTGCCTTGGTCTCGGCAGCAGGGGGTGCTGCAGCTGAAGACACCAGTCTGGCAGCTTCCTCCTGGGGCTCCACTGGCCTTTCCTCAGCTCCTTCCTCCTCATCCTCCTTTTCCAGGCCCATTGGAGGCGGTCTTTGTGCCAGAGTGTGCCTGGAGCGGGCTCTGTGCCTCCGGGGGTGGAGGAAGAGTGCGGGGTCCGGCATGGCCGTAGGCTCCGCAGGACCCATCACTTTCTCTATCGGCACACATTCCCGGGCACGGTCCACTCTCGAGGATGCCCTAGCGCTCTTACGCTTGGGTTTGACCACCGGAGAGGAAGGGGAGGCTCCTGGTGGCATCTGTGGAGTGACTGAGTTCTGCTCGCCGCTGTACTGGGTGCCTTGACTGTTGGCTCTGGCGAGGAGTCCCTGCCTCTGCTGCATCCGCTGGTGGTGCAGTTTCTGCCTGGCGGCGTGCAGCTGGAAGGAGAGGTATGCTGCTGCCTCTGTTTGTTTCTGCAGCTCCGTGTTCAGGATGGTGGAGCAGTGGCTGCGGCGTTTGAGCTCCTCCAGGAAGTGGCGCTCCTTTTCCTTGAGATTGCCTCTGAGGGCTCCCACCAAGGCCCCCTTGTGACTCAGCTCCTTACGAAGCTCTCCTAAGGTGCACTCCTGCTCAGCCAGACGGTCTTCCACATCCTGACAGCGGGCCTCAAGGAGCTCCTCTTCCTCCTGTAACTCTGACACAGAGACATTCCAAAAAAGTGTTGAACATAAACATAAGAATTTTATAAAATGAAGTGTTATGTGTATGTAACTGTTTGACATTCAAGTAAAATAATCTGATAGATAACAATAGAAATAAAATAGCATAAAACATTTTGTCTGTGAAGGTCATAATATTTAATTATTCTGTTCACTGTCTCAGAGAACGATTCAACTAAACTCTAGTTTAGAACTACAACTAACTATTATTTTTAATATAAATGAACATGTCAGTCATTTTTTGATTTATCAATTAATCAGTCTATAAATTAGTCTTTTTTTGTCTATAAAAACAGTGAAAAATGACCATCAGAATTTCCCAAAACCATATGTGATGATTTAAAATCACTGCATTCGTCTGGGCAAAAGTCCAAAATCCAAAGATACTCAATTTACAATTATGTTACACAGAAAAAGCAGCAACTCCTCATATTAGAGAAATTGAAACCGGCAGGTCTTTGGCATGTTTGCTTGATGAATGACTTCAATGGTTAAATCAATCATCAGTATTTAAGTACGTTGGGTGAGTGGAGTAGAGCGAGGGATATTAAATTAGTCAGTTCAAAATCTATGAGTTAAACTCTCCTTTACTATTCAGACAGCACAGTTATGCTGCACCACAGCCATCTGTATGACGTACTGTACACAAAGATAGTCCTTGCAATTTTATACATTCAAAGATAAAACAGACAATTACTTGAAGCATCAACTCCACATGAACTTCAACGTCTGAGCCAAGGTCGGTCTGAACGCAGTATACTGCTTATTGTTCTGTTTTGTTTGTTTTTTGCTTCTGTAGACAACATTTGTGCTCTTTTATTCCTGTAAAACTCCCCAGAGTGGAGAGATGCACAGATGTAAAGCCCTGAGTAAGTGCAGCGGCCCCCCCGGGCTGACTGAGCTGAAGCTTGCAAGAGGAGAAGGAGATTACATTCACACAGGCCGGTGCTGATGCCTCAGGGACCCGAAATAGGTCAGGTTTGCTGGGTATGAGAATCCAAAAGGTGGTGGGAGGTTTGGTGAGCATGAGTGAAACTATAAAGCCTGAAATCCATATTAGGCTTAAATGTAATAGGGAGCTTCACACATTTACAAAAGCTTTGGGTATGAGGCTTTCAAATCTCCTTTTTCCACTTTTCACTTTCTCTCACCAGCATTTTTCACATTGTTTTTCTAAATTTAATGACTTTGCTTTCATCAAACTTCTCTCTATCAGTGATCTTCCTTTTCTATCATCCCATTTCTTTCCTCTATGTCCTCTCTCTTTCTCTTTTTGCTTTCCAGGAATGGATCCCGGACAACCGATCACTCTCAGGTTTTCTGTCGCCCCTCGCCACACCCAAGTTGAGCTCATACGCTAACTATAGACAATCTAATATGATCTTCATATCCTTCCAAACCCCTCTCCCCTCCTCCACGTCTGCAAGCGACCGCATCCTCTTCCCTTAGTAGCTCTCCTTTCTACCTTTCCTCCTCCTCTTCTTGCTACCTCTCATTTACCTCTCTCCTTCCTCTCTGTTTTCCTGACTCTACATCTCTCTTGTTCTCAGCAAAGTCTGTAAACGAACACCCCCGCTGGGACTTCGAGGAAAAACGAGAGCAGGAAAAAAAGAGGATAGATCAATTTGTCAGGGTGGGAGGAGAACAGTGGGCCGTGCTGTATTGATGGATCAGGGGATAACCTGTCCTGGAAAAGGAGATGGGGGTCTAATGGCTGAGTAATGCAGCCACACTCCCTCTACTCACACACACACCTTTTTTTTTACTCCTCTTTACTTTGCTCTTTCTCTAATTCGCCGTGACAAAATGGTGCCTATCTCTGCATCCCTGCGTGTAGATACCACAAACAGTCCTGCAAACGTCAGCCATCAGCCAAATATGTCGAGGCGTGCTGTCTCTTTTGCAGCTGTGTTTGTATCTTCACAGCTGAGCGTGTGCTGCCCCAATTTAGCCACGACCAATTCAATTCAATTCATTTCAGATTACAAGGAGCACATAGGAAAAAATGCACATATGTGTGTGGTTTTTCACAGAAACTTCCTCTTTGCTTGTGGGTGAGGAGATGAGGAAAGAGAGGCATGGGTGAGGAGGAGGAGGAGGAGGAGGGTGGCTGACAGTGATCTGTCTCCTGGGGGATGGGAGGGTGGGAAGGACAGAGAGGGATGCAGGCGGACACTGATGGAGGATTGGGGGTTGAGATTGGATGTGGCAAAGACGAACTAGCACTGAGAGATGTAAACATGTGTCTTTCTGTCTCAAAAGCCGAGGAAGACAACACAAATCTAGACGGAGATTGGATGCAGGGTGGAACAAAAAGAGATGTACGGAGGAGGATATGAACAGTGAGAGATGTTTTCTTTTTACCTATTTGGCTTCTGCCTGGAGGCTTCACCTTCAGCTCACTCGTCAACTCTGAAAAATACAAGAAAGAGAAGTTGAAGAGAAAGAAATACAAAAAACCACATGAAATCACATTTGTTAGAGCTTAAATATAGACGCTCAACTGTGCTGAAATGTCTTATTGGAGCGGTATGCTGACATTTCAAACTGCTTTAAACTCTATTTGCTCTTAGTGGGTAACATAACAGATGCTCGATGCTCATTTTCAGTGAGCTCATACATAATTTATGAAGCTAAATCTGAAACTTTACATCAAAGAATGTGTGTCAGAGACTTGGCCAATGATGTACTGTTACATTACTTGTCAATGACTAGAGAAAAAACCTTCCTTTGCTGTAACTGCAATATAAGACATAGTAACATTGTTAGCACTCCTCACTGAAATCAATATTTGCTAAAACAAAAACCACTGGCTATGCAATTTCTTTCACAGGGGAATACAAAAAAACCAAAAACAAATTAAGCACCTGAAGAAGTCATAAAAGTCTAAGTGCTTGCTACTAAGCAATGTAAGTGGCCTCATTTATTGAAACGAGCTAATTTAATTCAATTAACTTCTTTGTTGTTTAAAAACCCTACACACTTTGTGTTGTGGCAGATTTCAAACATTATCCCTGTTCTTAAACATTTGAGAATAATTTTAATGCAAAGCTACAGTTTCACACTGAAACACTCTGCAGATGGATGCATTATATGTAAAGATGATTTTGAATGATTTTGTTTTTATGTGAAGCTGGTCCATACTCCTGTTCTCAAGTTTAGTCTTATAAAATTCTTGGAAAGATGATAAATTTCTGTTTTTTAATTGTATAATTTTATGTGTCTTCTGATTACTGCTATATTCTATGTGACACTGTAGATGACCTTTATGTCTGGTCAATTTATTGGATGGCCGTAGATGAAAGCATACATTTGTGTTATGCCACAGAAAACAGAAACACTCAGACACAGAACCTCTTTATATCAAAGCCACGATTGTAACATTATTTTAGCAGTGAGGGAAGAAATAATAGTGTTAAATGCTGTTACTGTGGGATATTTCATCGACATGATAGGGATTATCCACATATTACATGATATGATATCTGCCGCACCAGCATTTTTGGATATTGGATGGATTATATCTCATATTCGTGCAACACAGCAGCTAATGGTCTGTGCTTTTGAGAAGATAAAGGATCAGACTGGATGGCACTCAGTCATTAGTGCTGTTGGATTGTCCCTAATAAAGACAGCACAGCATCTGAGGGGAGTGTGGGAGCAGACTGCTGGTCGTGTCTGGCCTGTCAGTCATCTCGATGGTCATTCAGAGAGGCCTGACTACAGCAGGGAAATCTCCACATTCAGCTTTCAGCACACACTCAAACACAGTGTGTGTGTGTGTGTCTGGCTCCAGTCATTTTATGATGAATGTGACCTATTTCAATTTCCCGGAGCCAGAAACACAGGCCTGTTCATGACGGAGCCTTTAAATAAAGAGTTTTATTTGAAAATGAGAAAACCATCATTTGAATTTATTTAAGTTCTTTTGGTTACAAAACTGTGAACATTATATTCTATATAACCACTTATGTTTCATAAATTTTGAGCAGTGTATGTTTATAATTTGTAATGAAAAAAAATGAAAATCTAGATCCATCTAGAAAAGCAGACGTGTCATTTCTAGCCTTGCCTGCTCTCACTGTCACACCCTTTCTCCTTCCCTCTGCAGTCAGCACCACACGCCCACCATTGCAGCTGGCATGAAGAAAGAGAAAGACAAATGGGTTGATAAAGGGAGGTCAGAAGATATTGAGGGAAGCGGGAAAGCTAGGGGTATTGGAGAACCTCCGGCAGGTAGCTCCAGAAAAACAGACTCACTGATTGCCCATTATATATCAAACTATAACCGCAAAATGTGGGAGAATTTTCTCTCTTTTCATTGAGAGAACTCCTGTTTTTCAGTTTTTATCTTCATTCATAACTGCCAGAAGCATTTATGAAGTTAATTTAACTGCAGGAACTCAGCTCTAAGGACTATTTCTTGAAACAACAATGAAAAAGAAGCAGTCAGCACATGGCAACATCCAGTGTGTGTAACACTTTGTAGGTCAGGCTTACTTATCTCCCAAAGCCTCACTGAGAATTCAAGGTCTTTTGTTTCATGGCTCTACTGTGAATGTCACAAAGATATCTCGAAGGACACACACACACACACAAACTTAATTGAATTCTATGTCACATAATAAAGTCCCCATTTCAAGACAAAAACTGTTTTTGTTTGTTGTTCAAGGAGACAGAAGCATAAGCACCTTTATGCTGATGAGAAAACTGATGATGAGTCCAGAACAATGAAAAAAGCAACAAAAACATTACAGAGGCAGAGCTATTATGCAAAACATCATCAGCTCAACCTTGCAGTACCCTTCTAGGCTTTACATTAGCAAGCTGGCAGCAAGCACATATTACACCTGCAAACCTGCGCTCGCCTCCAGAATCCTAATCGTCCCGTTTATGTTTCTACACTTCTCTAAAAACAATCCAAAAACTGACAGAATCACTCCAAATCACATACTGTCATGATGCTGGAAACTGTGAGGAGAACAAAGACATTAATTGTACACTGTGTTGCACTGTACATCGGAGACTGTGTCCATCATATCCTGAAACCTGCATCAGTGTTCAGGCCATCTAGAATGTCTGAGGGGGGAAAATGAGACCCCTGAGACTCCTAAAGCACATATCTGCTATTGCTGTATATGTGGTGTATTCACCACCTCAATCACCACACCAGGGTGAACTCACTGAACATCTAATAGCCTCCACTGACCTGCTTCGTACAAAGACCCAGACATTGGACTTACAATTCTTGGAGTCTTCAACCATCTAAGAGTCCATAACATCTGCCTAGATAAACGCTGCTAGGTGGTTCAGAACAACACCAGAGGTGAAACCATCATTGACATGATTATCACTAACATGAAATCAATGCACTTGAAACTTGAGATTCTCCCTCCCATTAGCTCAAGTGACCACAATTGTCTCCTCTGGAGCCCTAAAGCAAAACAAGACCACCCCAGTGTACTAAATGGGTAGTACGACCTATAAGGGAGCCTGGCTTGAGAGAGTTTGGCAGGTGGATCATCCATAGCAGGAGGTGAATGAAGCAACCAGCACTAATGAAAAAGCCAACGCCTTCTACAATACTATTCTGCCTGAAATTGTGCACCTAATCCACCAGAGACAAAAGCCTTCAAGACTGGAAAATCATGTATCCTAGCAAAGATTTACAGAAATAAGGTCCAAAAGGAAATATATGCGGCAAAACTACAACTGATTTTGCCAAGGCCTTTGACGCTGTAGATCACACAGTGGCAGTACAGTGTCTACTCGATCTAGGAGTGAGACTGGACCTGATTCCATGGATCCACAGCTTCATGACCAACCGTCATCAGAAAGTGCTCTAACAGAGACATCTCTCTGACTGGGACTATCCCTCATGTTGAGTTGTGCAGGGAACCGTACTAAAGCCTATAGTCTTGCTAGCATTGATTAACAGTGCCCTCTAGGATGGACCAGACCACCAGAAATATGTGGATGACTCTGGCCCAGATGTGAATGTCCCAACTACCCTGAACTCTCCAACAGACCTGAATGGTCCTGACATCTAGGTAGAGAAGCACAAAATGAAACTTAACCCAAGGAAATGTAAAGTCTTACATGTCACCACCAGCATGAGACATACACCAGCCCTGCCGACCCTCTTTGTTGACCAGAACATCCTGGATGTCTGTGACACAAAGTCCTGGGGGTCACCATCCAGGATAACTTACGGTGGGACAGTCAGGTGGACCACATGTTAACCTCAATCATCAGGGAGCTTTTTGCTCTGTATTGCCTGAAGAAATTTGGTGTCGGAGACCCAGAACTGGTTTCTATCTACACAGGCTTCATACGTCTGGCACCGGAGTATGCAGTCCCTGTCTGGCACAGTTCTTTGACTGCTGACCAGGCTAAAAGGCTGGGGAGTACGCAGAAACAAGCTTGTAAAATCGTACTTTGCCAGAGGTACTCAGGGTACCCAGAGACTCTCTGCACTCTCAGATTGTGCACTCTAGCAAAGAGACGCACTCAACTGTGTCTTGAATTTACCAGAAAGCTACTTAAGTCCAACCTCAGTGACTGGCTACCCCCCCCTCGGGGATGAGCTCACAGGTCGTCAGACAAGGAACTCAAACAAAATGACCATCCCAAGATGCTGAACTGAGAGATAAAGAAGATCACCAATCCCCTTTATGTGCAGACTCCTAAATGACAGCAGATTTTAGATTTTACATCTCAGATTTGTGATATGAGATATTATGAACCTGTAATAATGCTGACAGGTCAATAAACTAAACTCATATCAGCCAAGAGTTAATTAACAAGAAGGATTTGGGGTGTCTGAGGTGTAAACACTGAAAATACACTGATGATGGCAGAACAAGATAACAGAGTCATCAGTGATAATCACAGGAATACCCTCAACCGTAGTTTATTTTATAATGAACTTTAATTGTATAACTGAAAATATTTTTTTGTTGTGGCTCTTTCATCAAGTAAAAAATGTGAATACTTTCAAGCTGAGGAAATCAGATGCTGTGTTTTTTTTTCGACAGGAACATTATTCCAAGACATACAGTAATAAGGTTCATGTGTGCAGCAGGGATCCACAATGGTGTGTAACGGCTATTTACTTTGACTTTATGAACCATTGCTGTGCCTGAAAAACATTTAAACGGATTCTCAGTCTGGAATTAAAGTGCTGTAAGGGGCTTTAAGGATGCTGAGCAGAAAAAGGAGATGATCATGTTTTAGTGAGTGTGGCATAATACCATATATCCCCACAGAAATCTCAGAAGAATGTGGAAGTTAAAGGCTGCGATTTAGGTGGATATAAAACCGGAGAGCAGATTTATGATTCCTGCTGCTTTAAAAAGAGGATTTATATTTGTGTTGCTGAGTTCTGACGAAGTATTATGTTTGTGTTTGTCACTGCTGGACAATTATTTGTTGATGAAATCATTTTTATAATACAAACAAGATCCTGTGTTGTCTGTCTGGTTTGACCACATGTCTTCTTCTCTCTTAAAATTATATAAATTATAAACAATCAGTAACAGCAGCCTGTGAGCTGGTTGAGTTAACAGTGGGAGACCCCGTGGAGACAGAGGGAGAGACGGAGAGGGTAAGTATGCAGCTGGAAATACTCCACACACACACACACACACACACACACACACACACACACACACACACACACACACACACTGTAGCCACCACGAACAGCTTTATTGACCAGATGTGATTGTGCAGCAGAGCTACAAAGTGATGGAGGGGGTCGTTTTCTAAACAACTGGTGACATTGGCTCTCAGCCATCTCTCTCTCTCACACACGCACACGAACAAACACCCCCCCCCCCCCCCCCCCTTCCCCCTCAGTCCTCCCCCTGTATTCCTGTATTTGTGGACTACAATCTCCTTCATATGGATTACTAAAGCTATGCGATCTATGGATTAACCGTGATGGATGTGTTTGTATGTATCTTTCTGAGGATGTATTGTGTGTGAGACAATATGTGTGCATGTGAGGTTATATGTGTGTGCGTGTGTGTATGTGTGTAACTTAAGGGGAGACAAAAATCTGTTCATGTACCCACATAACGGGATTCACCTCCAATCCTGGGGACACAAAGCTGGTCCCTTCAAGGTTAACTATTTATTTTAGGGTTAAGACTTGGTTTTAGGGTTTTGGGTTATGAACATGTTGAGGTTTGGGTGAATATTGGGTTAAAGATGGGAGAGCCTCCAGGGAATTAATGAAATTAAATAAAACGTCCTCAATACCGACATGTGTGCCCTTGATTGCTTGATAAAATGGACCACATGTCCATTAAGGCTCCAAACAGGAAATGATGCAATCTACAGGAACCGTAGCATGACATCACCATGTAGTCATTGTCCGGGATTGATTGATGGTGCAGACACACATCACATGAACAATGAGGCCTGTATGAACATGGGGGTCCTAAGAGATTTAGCGTAGTAATTTGAAATGAAAATGACAGTAACTGCACTGGACTGCAGAGACACATTTTGACGAAACACAGAGCGACTTCTGTTCACCAACATATCAAATATTGCTCATGTGCTCCCTCGAAAAAAAAATGCAGTTAAATCATTTAAGATTAGCGTCAAATTATGTAAAGCTTTACCTGGATGGAGTCATAAAACCAGTTGGGTGCAGGCTTGAGGAATTATTACAGAGTGAAAGAAAAACCTCTTTGAAAAGGGTCATGAAAATGTCTTCCTCCCAGTAAGACTGTGGTTAAAAATCTCACTAAATCTTCTCTTCAAAGGCAGGAGGTCAGTGTGGGGCTTCATGCTGATTAATAAAAAACTAGAGCAGCTTAAAAGAAAAAGAAAGCAGCGCAGGAAGAGGATCCTTCACTCTTGAGCTTTATCTAGCTGATCAGCAGAACATTTATCTCCAACTACTGTGATAATATCGTTGAAATCTGGTTCCAGCTTCTCAAATGTGAGGATTTGCTGTTTTTCTTTGTCATATATAATAATTAATTAAATAAATATTAATGCGTTTTAGACTGTTGGCTGCTTTTTGATGTTTCATAGACTAAACAATAAGCAATTAATCAAGGACATATTCATTAGTTGCAGCCTTAGAGCTCTTAATTGGTAACAAATTAGTAACCTTACAGCTTATCTACATATACAGCTTTAATAAATTATTAAACTATTAAAGTCTTTAATGTTAGTGATAACATAAAGTATAAAACCTTTAGTATTGTGAAGAAACATGGTGGTTTAAATAAATCATCAACAGAACTAGAATCGAGGACTTTTGGAGGATCACTGAGCATTTTGGGGTCACATAAAAGTTTCTTGGCTCCCTCACACACACACACACACACACACACACACACACACACACACACACACACACACACACACAGTAACAGCAGCAGCAGCATTTCCCTCACCTGAGCATCGTTTCTGCAGGGAGAGGATCTCCAGGTGGAGGCCATGGAGCAAAGTGAGGTGCTCCTGCCTGAGGAACACCATGCTCCTCTCCACACTCTCCACCTGCCGAGACAAGCTGCTCTCATCAGCCATGGCCACGTCTGGAGAGACGAGAGACAGAGAGAGGAAATCAGAAGGATGGGACAGATAATGTCTTTCTTTCCACTTTTTTTTTTCAGTTTACTGTGCCAGCATCATCCATATATGCGTCAGAGAGGAGGTCTGCCTTCCACATACAACCTTTTATAACTTGTACAGCTTGAACATCAGCTGCTAAATGTCACTTTCTCACATTGTGAACATTGCTTATGTCAGCCAAGTTCTCTACTGAGGTCACGTGGGAGCTATAAATAAGGTATTGATGACCAGAGAAATAAACAGAAATGGGTGAAATCATGCAGCTGCTGTGGGACGCGACAATACCATTAAAATGAAGCCTTTGAATTAGAGATTAAGCTGATACAAAAAATCCTCTGCTTACCTTTAAATTGATGTTAACTCCCGAAATTTAAGAAATATGATTCACAAGCGTTATAAAAACGTGCTCTCCTCCGAGCATGCTGGCCTCCGGTGCTGGTCCAAATGCTGTAGGCTGCGGCGTTCACCCAAAGACATTTTATCTGAAGCGCTGAAGAGCTCATCTGCTGCATGTGACGCCGTTTGATTAGAGGAGGAAGAGGCTGGATGGCTGCGTAAAAATGCGAAACCAGCGCGATGCATGGCGCCGCGCTCCTCTGGCAAAACCGCTCGTTGCTGCAGCATCCGCGTCGAGCATGATCAGGAGGATGTTTTCACTACGGTCGATAGGAATAAAGCCCGAGACCAAAGTGCGCAGTCCATTTTCTCAGTGCGCATCTTTCTTCCTCGCCCACAGTCTGAGGCATCAGGCGGCTGCAGACGGCCGAGCTGGAAGTGATGAAAACAAGGCCTCGTGATCAGAACACGCGAGAACATCGTACGACGGAGTCAGCAGGACAGCTGATTGGAGGGAGCAGCCCGTATCGGCTATACGTCCTCTATGACAGGATCGATACACAGCTCGTGAGAGTACAAAGGAAAACACAATAGTGTAATGACTCAATTCAAATGCAGATGTGATGATTTCTTATTATGAGTTTCACCGGCTTTAAACAAGTCCAGCTGTCTATTTTGGGGACTCTTTACTCTACCGTGATTTGACGGGTGTGATTTCAGCACCATGGACAGAGACAGGTTGCTGTAGTGGTTCTTAACCTGCGGGCCGCGGACCTCAGGGGGGGCTTCTTTAGGACTTCTGCTGTTAATTCACAAGAAAGATTATGGAAAAAAGTCCTTTGCAGATGTAAAAGTAAGGATACCACACTGAAAACTTAAATTGTAGGCTACTCAAGTGAAGAAGTAAATGTATTTAAAGTAGTGGTAAATTCTATGTATCATCAATAAAAATCATAACAGTCACAATGCTCCAGTTTTTATCAAACACTGATTACAGAACATAAGTCATAAATAACCATAAAACTACAGATAAAAACAAAACACATAAAACTATATTCCACCATAAAAAAACTTTAATAAAGGGGAGTAAATGAGCCATTCAAACAATAGCATAAAAACTGGAATTAACATTAATGTTAGAATCCTCCTTTAAAAAAATCTGGTAGAAGTAAGATGTAATTCAACATGAAAAGTAGGTTTGATAGCCTTAAGTAATGGATGTTTAACAGTGACATATGAAGCAGGTTTGTGAAGGAGATAAACATCACTTCCTTTGTCCACTATTTTGCCTGCTGCTTGGGCTGCTTACTTGAAATTTCATAGGGGGCGCTATGGAGCCAGTTTACATTACTGATTAAATATTGTCATGTAGACGTGTTCAGGCCGGGACTCTTATCAAACATGGAAAGTTTGGGGCAGATTGGAGCATTTACACTAAAGTTATAGCAATTTCCTCTGGAATGGCGAAACATCAAAACTCAACGCCACGCCACAGCCACAAGCTTCAACGATAACTAAATCTTTTACTAACTTTTGATCACAAACTAGTCTAGATGACACACACTGATTTTGAAGTCGTTATGATGAATTCTGTAGGAGGATTCCGTTAACATGCGGAATTGCCAAAATTGACAACTAAATTCAAAATGGCCGACTTCCTGTTGGGTTTCAGCTATGGGTCCAAGAGACTTTTTTGTGTGCCCTGCCATGATACATGTATGTACTGATTTTCATACATGTAGGTTTAATGTGGCGCGGGGGCTGCTTCGTTGAAATATTGTAGGGGGCGCTGTAGAGCCATTCTGCCACACTTATGCCAGCCACCAATACGATATTATAGACTGTAAGACCTGTCACGTGTTTGCGAAGTTTTGTGAGTTTTCAAGCATGTCTAGCCTCTTAGAAACAGCTTCATATTTTGTGGCGAACAATGTGTTGCCATGGCAACAGCTTTTGATGAAAACTCGAAGGCTTCAGGAGTTATCATCATCAAGGTCTTACACCCTGGCTTACCAAGTTTTATGTGTTTCTGACTAACCTGCTAGGAGTAGTTTGCAAAAGAGTAGCGCTTAAAACTTCCTGTTGCCAGTAGGTGCCGCTATGACTGTCACTAAATATAGGCCTTTACATGTGTTGAGACCAGGACTCTTAACAAGCATACGAAACTTGGAAAAGATCAGACCATGTGGAGTCAAGTTATAGGGGTTTGAAATTTCATGGCGAGACATCGAAATTCGCCGCGTCGTCATGGCAACACCTTTCAACAAAAAGTCACCAACTTCAGACTATACAAACTCCAAGGTCTTGAGGCTATTCTGAGTAAATTTGAGGTGGCTCCAACCCACAGGGCGTCAAAGTGTAAAACATGTTACTTCCTGTTGCCAGTAGGTGGCGCTATGACTCAGATCCAGTATTGACACATGGATGTGTTCAGGGCGGGACTCTTTACAAGCACAGAAGGTTTGGGTCTCTTAGTATCATGTATGCCGGAGTTATGGCCGTTTCATCTTTCATGGCGAAGGATCGAAATTCACCGCCCGGCCACGCAACCTTGGCAATGTTGAAAACCCACCGTTTTGATAACTTTTCATCTCCAAGGTCTGTAGATGATACTGACTGAATTTGAAGTCGCTAAAGTCAAATCTCTAGGAGGAGTTCGTCAAAGTATGCAACCTAGAAATGTCAAAATCGGCGTCAAAATCGCAAATTTGATCCAAAATGGCCGACTTCCTGTTGGACTTAGGGTATGACTTATTCTATTTTATGCTACCCTATACTTCACTTCATTTCAGAGGCGTATATTGTACACTTAACTCCACTACATTTGACAGTTATAGTGACTAGTTTATATTTTTTACATACTGAAACCTACAAAGAGCTTATAAAATATGCATTTTTATAAACTACTCTACTGTAAAGTAGTTGTACTGTACTGAGCTCTACCATGGAGCCATTCAACCTGCAAAATGTACTTTTACTTTTGATACTTCAGTACATTTTGCTGACAATACCTCTGTATGTTAAAATAAGTCAAAATTAAAATGCAAGACCTTTTCTAATCCAGTTACTGCAGCTCAGGCAAATGTGTGTTGTAAAAAAAAAAAAAAAGAAAAACAAGATTTAGTTCAGTGATCTTTATTTTCACGTTAAACCAATAATGTTATTTTATAAACATATAAATTGGAATTTTAATTACAAAACAATCTCTGACAAAACATGAAAAAATAAAGTTTATTTACACGCAAGAGAAACGTCTGTGAAACGTGACAGTTTGAGGCTCAGAGAAAGCAGATGATTTTACTCTCAGACCCTCAGTTGGTCTCATTTGCTTCAGTAAACCAGGTTTCTGTCCTCTTAATGAAGTCCTGGACAAGCTGCACAGTGTCAAAAGTCTTCTCTGTTGTGATCAATTTCATTTTTCAAATTGTTAACAATGGACAATATTACACCAATCACCAGACTGAATATTAAGTCTATAAATGAACAAACACAGGAAAAGGTCTTAACTGTATGTTGTTTATCTCCAAAAATGGTCTTTTCTATTCTCTAATAAAGACTCTTAAAAAATATGAGGACCAAATCACAGTTGACCATCGTATTTATTGTGTAGGGTGAAGAATATGAGGCAGTGTAGCAACATAAGTCCGTAGCCGCTGTGACTGTTTCTGCAATTACATCCTGAAATCATTTTTTCTTGTGTGCAATGCACACAAATATAAAACCATGTCATCATCCTGTGGCCTTGGGACAGTCATGGTTTTAAATCCAAGCCATGTAGGCGGAAAATAAATGCACATAATAGAAAAAAAACAAAGAGAGCAGGAACTGGAGTGCAGAGAGCAGTGCTCCGGCTTGTTTTTGGCCATAAGTCCTTCTGTGTGGTTACGACATTGATATGAAGAGGCATTTCCACTTGGCTGCCGAGCTTCATCACAATTCCAACAAGCACACAGTGACATAATAACAAATCTGGTATCACACAAGTATAATTTCAATGACATTACAGCCTTATACACCACATTCACAAATATAAGCTTGCTTGCTAGAAATAACTTCAATTGTCACCAGTTGTCTTCACTACAACAACAAAGTTTAAGCTGCTCTAAACATTTGCAGAAAGAATTGGGGAAAAAAATGTATGCAAATCTATATTCACAATACAAAAAATTTCAAAAAGGGAGTTTCTCTTAATCTCAAAAAGGCAACTGAGAATCAGCCGTGATGACAATAAACAAGCACCACTGTCTTCCTCCTGAATAGCGTTGTGTCTTTAGTACAGTGGTGTCTCAATTTTAATGTCGACAAGGAGTTAAAATTTGTGGAGTGTTCGTGCAACTTCGTCAGCTGCACTGAAGTGCTTAAAGCAGATTAGTGAGTTCAGTATGTGGGTCTGATGTTTCCTTTGAACTGCAATCTCAAGTATGTTGGTGTCTATTTACATACTTAACATGCTGCTGTGTTTGTGATATAGTTGAGATGACTATGAGTGTGTCTTAAGAGACATTGGGTACTGAAAATATTCGCTGGGGAAACAAAGAAAAAAAAAAAAAGACCCAAAGTGGCACAATGCCCCACAACAACATGACTTACACAATCATATCAGTTTCACTGTAATCAACTGTTTTTCACAATTGCATTTTAATCCACAACATATTAGTACAAATAAATTACAAATATACACAATTGAAACCCCCCCAAAAAACAATGAATATACACAAAAAGTCAACACAAACCATAAATGGCATCCACGCCATATAAGGACTCTGATGTCAGTTGGTAGAGCGGGCCGCCTCGTAGCCGCCATGTGTATAAAAGTTTGCTGTATTCACAGATCTCAGACGTGTTTATTCCGACACCAACCTCAGAAATGCTCTGCATCTATCCATACCGCTTGGCGACTTAAAATTGAAGGCAGGATGGCAAAGACCTACAAAGACGTTACAAAATAAAGACATCTCTGGTGTTCTTGGCGGTGTTGAGGTCATTGAGATGATGTGAAGGAGTGTGCTGTCCTCCAAAGGCCAAATGAAGAATAACAACTCCCGCCTGTCTGAAAGCTCCTACTGCAAATTGTATCACATCATGGTTTACTAAAAGGAACACAAACCATGAAATGTAGCTTGTTCTGTTTTCCTGTCATTTCACAGGTTTCAAGTGTGTTGCGAGCTGTCAGACGACCTTTGTCACTGACTGCTGTTGGACACTGTGGTCATTGGCTGCTGGGAGGTCGGGCGGGACCCTTTCTCCCTTTTGCCGTTGTAATTGATCAACGAGCCGATCGAGCCAGAATCTACTCAATTTGGTTTTGTTCCTCCGAGATCTACTGATGCAATGGTTTGGTTGACAGTACCGTTTGCCAGTAAGATCTGAGGTGCACAAGTTATTTTAAGGATCATGGTTATACTGTGTCGTTACGGTGAATGTAAGGCCTGCTGATTTTTTTTCATGCTTTATCACATCAAATCACTTGATGAGCGCCCTAATACAACTTGGTGAAGAATTCTTTTTGCATTATATTGGCCACACACTCAAAAGTAAAATGTAATCTGATTTTATTCAAATGCCACTTCAAAGAATTTATCCTTATGAAATTAATTTTAGTCATTTATCACCCCATTAACATATTTTCTCATTAAGCGAAGATTGCTATTAATTAATTATAGTACAGTTTTGTTTTGCTCGATTGCTTTTTTCTTATATTTTTCTTCTACAATAAAGAAGAACCTGCCAAACACTGACAGCAAAGCTCGTGCTTGAAAGAGGCAAAGAAGCTTTCTGAGGTAGCAGGTGGTTTCTAGTTGAGGAGATTTGGTGGGAAAAAATAAAGACATCTTCACCTCTGCAGTGCTAGTTTTAAACTAGAGGGTTTAGATTTCACTGATCCTTTATTCAGTGGTAATGGATAGATGCTGATAATATTGTTATTACATAATAGATTTTAAATAACCCACAACTGTGTAGAATATATATGAATAAAATATATTTTTTATGATATAACTGTATACTTTTGTATTTGTTGCTGTTTCCTATGGCAATATATATATTATATATATATATATGGTGTTTTATGAACAGTCTTCAGTTACCATAAGCTACATTTTAAACAGGTTTATCTGACACACCCTGTGGGACTATGAGGCGTTTGGTGTTATTTACAAGGTCTTGCACTGTTCATATAAATAATCCTCCTCATAGCATTAATGAGCCACTAATGACACTCAAGGATAACTGGACCACACATGCACAGAAGCTAAAAGTTAAAACTACAACTGATGGGGACCATGTAGTTTTCAGCGTAACGGCTTTGTGATTCTGTGCTCTGAGCGAGTCCAACTGATTACACCTTGTGTGTGTCAGTGTGTGTGCGTCTATACAGTATGAGAAAAACAGAGCGATCCCTGCATCTCTCAGCTGTGAGTATATTACACACAAAGAAACAAAAAACAAAAACAAATCCAGGCCACAGGGTGTTAACATACAGTAACGAGTGTGTTGATGAATCTAATCCTTCGTGTGTCTCCTCCTCTTCCTCCTCCTCCTCCTCTCCTCCCTACATCTCTTTCTCTTTCTTGGCCTCCCGGGTGCTGCTCTTCAGAAAGTCGCTCCTGAGCAGCCGATAGAACAGGACAATATTCATGGCCGTCATGATGGCCATACCCACGCTGCCCAGCGTGTAGGCCAGGAGGGGCACCTTGTCTCTGTTTAGCACCAGCCAGCGGGTCATCCAGGCCAGCGTGTTGATGCGGAACACCACGTACGTGCCCAGGTTGATCATGCTGTTGACCCGGTACAGAGTGCCTGTGGCGAGGCTGGCCATGCGCAGCATCTGCCTGAGGTGGAGGAACACTGAGTTAATTTCCACCAACAGAGCCACCACAGCAAAGCCCACGTAGCGGCACGACAGCACGGAGAGGCCGAAACAGGTGATCACCTGCAGGGGAAGACGGCAGGAAATAAACGTTACAATGGATGTGCCAGTACATAATAAATTATTGATAATGAAGTATCAATGGCTACAATATTTGATCTTTGTTAGTTTTAATTTAGTCTCCTCTTCAGTAATAAATACAGAGATGTGCTTTTGTTAACAGCTGAAATGCAAAAGAGTTTTTCAGATGTGCCAATCTTTAAGTAGTTTAATGCACTTGCTGATTTGACACCTGGATTATGTGACACATACCTAGAAAAAAAAGATAATAAAAATGCAGAATCCACAAATGGACAAATACTGGATGAAAACTTATATTACCAACATATCTATTTGCTATTAAAGCTGATATTAGCTGACACAATCGTTTACGAATGCATCAATTTCATTTCTTTAAATTGAGGAGACTCCAGTGGCCAAAGAAACTCTTGAGAGTTAATAACATATATGTACATTTTAGTTTTCCCACCATGTTCCCTTTCAGTGTTTATGTTTTGAACGCCTTCTTTCATTTATGAAAGTATTTCAGTGAAGGACCATGTGGTAGGTCACCGCTCACATGGCTCATTTCTGCTGAGCAGTACTTATGAAAGTCTGTTAGATAACATAACAGAAATACTCCACAAGGTGGCAGCAACAACATTCGAAACCCGTCTGTAAATGGCGAACTCAGGCCACTCAATAAATCTGCCTCCTGACGCTACACTGAAGAGACAGACGAATGAAAGGATTACATACAATATCTGACAAAAGTGAAAGCTGTTGTCTAACACACACACACAGCTGCTGTGTTACAGGTGTAAAAATCTGGATGACAGATGTGTTTCACACCAAAACAGGCTGTTCAGCCAACTCTCCATGGGAGACACATTCACCAGCCTCATTCACACTCAGCTCACACTCACAGTGAAGCTGGACAACAAACTGTGTTCAGATACATTGTACTTTAGTTTTGAACTGCTGTAAACTGAGTGCAGATGGGTGCAGTGTAGGACAGAAAGTGAAAGAAGTGCACTACAAGTAGAAAACAGTCAAAAGTCTGACTCTGAGTGTGAAGTTTTTACATGTCATGGGACATGCTGTGGTGTAAATGAACCTTTACCATCAGACCTTTTACCATCAGTCATGGCTCAGTTGGAGAAGGATCTTGTGTTTGTGGATGTGTGTTTTTGTGTAAGGTCACAGGATGTCTTCTCTCAAACAGTCATGCGACACGCTGTAGTAGGTTAGGCAACATGGCATGTGAGGAAAGTCAGCAACACACCATCCCAAACTGTTTGTGTCGCTGGCTGAAAAGTCTCCAGACTAAATTTAATGGTAACATGGCCAGTAGTTACTGGAATATTTTGCTTTGGATTAAAGTGTTGGACAGACATCTTTATGGCCTTGTAGGTATCAGGGTGGAAACGATATTCCTCTAAAATCTGTAGCTGAGCAATAAAAGCAGTGATTGTAGGATTATCTGTGACTCAAATACACACCCTGAGTAATCACAGTAAAAATCAACCCTTCACCTGTAGTCAGGTCATTATGACAGTGATGGCCAACAATGATGGTGAGTAATTTCACTGATGACAGTCAATGCACTGTATTTAGCAACGCAAACAGCCTGCTTCATCAAAGTCAGCACGACGGGAGGGAAAACAGTTATGTCAACAGGACGCGAGGCTTTTCAGTACAAAACAAAGCCACACACACACACACACACACACACACACACACACACACACAGATTTGTGAGATCACACTGTGGTGTAGGTCGGTCACTCTGCTGTGACATTCCTCCCTGGCTGGGCAGGTGACTGTATGGGAGGTGCTACACATGCTGAGTGTCAAAACGGCTGGATAAGCAAAGTGATCACTGACACCCTGTTATGACCGAGGACACTGAAGCAGGCAACAAACAAACAAATAAATCAGTTGGTAACCAGAGCTGAATTATGCTTTAATAATGCAATAATCATCTCTGTTTGTTCTGTCCCTCAATGGCCTTTTATGGAGTTTTTCATTATCCACTTAACAAACAAAAGATAGAAAAGGATAACAACAATTTAAAATTTAAAATGTAACACTGTACAGCTCAGCACTGACAAAAGAGAGAAAGATAGAAAGAAAAAAAGAAAACAAAAAGGCACATCTGTCAAACATTGCTCATCATTTTGAGTCAGCTATCACAATTTCACAACAACAACCATCATAGTTGGACCTCAGCATCTCATATGTTTCGTATAAAAGCTCTAGACACATTTACATATTCAAGAAAAAAAAAGTTTCCACATTTTGGTGAAGTTAGCTGTCTTGGAGTGTATTAGACAAGTCAGGAGGTCCAGTGGAATATGCTGAAGTAATATGTTTTTCCTTTCATGAACAGTTTTCTATGATGTTCATTAGTAATGTGCATACGAGGAAGACCAAGGAGAAGCTCAGTTCCTAACATGTTGTACGTTTCATACAGGACAGTTTCCCAGTATTTTTGTAATTTGGGGCAGGACCAAAGACAATGTGTAAGGCTGCCAATATTAGTTCTGCATTTGAGGCGCAACAGTGAGGCGGTGGGCTTAAATTTGGAGAGGCGATCAGGTGATAAATGCAATCTGTGTAATATTTTGAGTTCTAATGCACTGGTTTGGTTACAGATTGTTATTTTTTTTTTATTGCGGCAGAGTACTTCCTCTGAATGTTATATGAGACACTGATTGATGTATCTCATGCAGTACAAAACATCTGTTTTTCAATATCAGAGACATTAAAATCAGTTAATGAAGTTTTTTTTCTTAATATAATCTCTTATCTGAAAGAAACGAAAGAGGTCATTTCTGGGTACATCATATTTGATATCTGATTAAAGGACTCCATCCTCAAAGAGATTTCAGATTTCTTAGAGTAAATTTGGGAGAGGACATTTAGACAACGCAACGTAAAAGTATTATTATAAACCCAGTCTGTCGGTTGTTGTAAGAGGGCGTTTATTGATATTTTTTGAGGTCTGGAAGATCCAGACTACTATCCTCACTTGGGAACTGTAAGCAGGACATCTTTAGTTATGCCAAATGAAAGAGCTAAACCATCCATTTATCTTATGAATTATTTTATGTGTAAATAAAATGGGAATCATTCTCATTGGATGAAGCAAACGAGGGAGAACAATCATTTTTAGAAGTTAAACTCTGTCCATCCAGGATATGAGGAGGCAGATTCATTCACTCCAGGTCCTGCTGATGTTCTGATGTCATTACCAGAATTACAGCCTTTACTAAAGCCTGTTTGATCTTCTTTAATTATGCGAGACAGAAGGCTTTCCAGACCAGTTGCCAGGACTTTGGATATGACTTTGAGGTTTGAGGAGGCGCAATTTTCTGGACACTTCCCTTTTTTGAGAATTAAAGAAATGTTGGTCTCTCTTAGTGATGCGGGTAGGAGGCCAGTATTGAATGAATGGTTTAGCATGTCTAAAAAGGGATGTTAACAAGTCTCTGAATTCCTTGTAAAAATCAGTAGTGAGCCCATCAGGGACTGGCGCTTTTCCACTCTGAAGTAACCTGACGGCTTCTTGTACCTCATGTTTAGAAATTGGAGCATTAAGGCGGGACTTCTCATCAGTGGCTGAATCAGGAAGATTGAGCCTGGAAAACATTTTTTCCATTATTGTTTGCGCATCTTTGCTTTGCTCAGAGTGGTATAGTGAATTTAATGTGCAGTTAATGGCTGTGATTTCCTTCAGTCTGGACCCTGTGGGTTTCCTAATATATTCCTTCTCTGCTATAGTAAGTCTTGCTTCTAACACCTTTTGTTGCTCTGCAGATTTACATCTCTTGCTGGCTATGTAAGAAATTATTAACCCCCTCACATAGGCCTTAGAGGTTTCCCAGAGCAAGGACGGGCTACCGGCTGAAGGAGAGTTGAGAGAAAGAAAGGCTTTGAATCAGATGTAAAATAATATACACATTTGTGATCTTTTAAAATGAAAAGGTTCAACCTCCAGTGCCAAGACTGTCCTCCAGCATTTTCAGGTTCAATATCTAAGTATGCATGGTCAGATATGACAATATCTCCAATTTTCAGCATGGTTTCGGGGTGAAAAAGTAGCCGATTCTCAAATAGCGCCTATGTGGGTTAGAGAAAAAAGTGTATTCTTTATCTGCAGGGTGAGGTGTTCTCCACACATCCGTATAACCCAGTTCTTCGCAAAGACCAGCAATATGTTTTGTCTGTGGAGAGGCAGACAAGGGATCACTGGGAAATCTATCAATCAATGGCTTCATAAGGCAATTAAAAATCGCCTCCCATAATAATATTCTCTGTCGGCAAATCAGCCAACTTGGACAAGTGAAGGAGGTGACTTGGAGGGAGATATACATTTAGGATACCAAATTCCTCTCCATGAATGACAGCTTTAATAAGCGGAAGTCGCCCATAATTGTCCTTAATACAATCTATCAGTTTAAAAGATAGGGTCTTCCTGACTAATATACGTTCAAAACCATACTTGTTGAAATTTTAGGCGTAAAAGTGCTATATCAACATTTTCCTTTTTCAAGACTGACAGAACCTTTTTCCTCTTGATTGGTGAGTGATTTCACTTAATATTCCATGTACACAGTCTCAGTATGTTACCAACCATAGTCTCTTACTATAGTCACGAAATCTCCCAAAAGATGCAGCCTTGTTGTTGATAGTGAGCCTGAAGATATTGTAACTGAGCGACAGAACAAATGAACTAACACAAATAACAAGAGCAACAACAGCGCTTCTCAAAGGGGCTTCCCCATTTACCAACCAGGGGACTGGCGGTGTCTCTAAATACTCTGTCCGTTGCCTCTCCGTTACTTTAACAATTTAAAAAACAGATAAAATTAAAGGGAGAGGCACTTCTACTGTTTCAACATAGAAAAGTTCTTGTGTTTCTTTCTTCGTATAAGTTGAAGCTGCAGAAAACTGAGATTTATTTATACAGCAACCTTGAATACCACCTTAATTTACCTCTACAAACAAAGAAATGAATCAATACGTATCTGTGTTTTTGAGTAAGGCTGAAAGGTGGTGAGATTCAGAAGACCCAGGTTGGGACAAAAACAAAACACTGTCACGCTGAAGGACAATTTGTTCTGTTGTGAGTTTTCAAATCCTCCACTTCATGACAGATGTGATATCAAGACAGCCAAATCATAACAGAAGACCGAGGATGAGGGATACAGATTTCCTGTAATTTAGTCACACCGGATACATCATACATCATGTTTAATTTACCAACTCACCAGTAAAACTAAGTAACCATGAATGTGAAATACACTATATAGACTAGAGATATGTACACACACAGACACACTAAAAACAGACACACTAAAAACAGACACACACAATCTCATTATTTTAGATACTGAATATGGATCTAACATTCCCCCGTCTCCTGCATTTGCTGTTTTTTCACTTTACAGTGGCAAAACCTGCAGTAAACAACATTTGAAGAGGTGGTATATGTGGTAAAAACACCTGCCCATGTTGGTACTAACCCAAAGCAAAAGGAAAGACACCAACAACTCTCATCCTGTGCAGCCGAAAACAAAGCCATCGACTTGTACCCACACACACAAATAGACACACAAACACACCCTCAGCGTCAACCTAGTGGTCTTTAGCCATCTGAAGTCTAATCTGATCTGGGAAGATAAGACATGACAGAGCAGGGGGCTGAGATGGTCAAAACAATCCCCTGTACGACCACAAGATAAGACAGCTCTGATTAAAGTTACATAGTGCAGGTTATGAATGGGAATAATATGTTGAAGTGGAACTGGATCAAAACACTGTTGCATCTGGACTATAAAGTGATGCTTCCTGAGCTTTTGTTGCACGTTTCTTTATGAAAAACATGATATTGTTTTGTTCCTCTTGCACACATATATATATTTAAACATAGTTTTATGGTGGTGATCTCTTCTTTATGGTGTTTGTACATGTTTGCAACAGCCAATCACAGCTTTTCTTCACCAATCTGAAAACAAACACTGATAGCGGAGCAGCTGTCAGGGCCACAAAACACAATAAACTTTGAGCCGTTATGTTACAAACACCTAAAACCTCAGTAATATTTTACCTTTTCAAGGCTGCCAACAGTAAATTTACAAGTGGTCAACCATAAAAAGAAGAGTCACTATGTCCTCATTCTCCCAGAGGTGACTGTGACCACCAGTTCAGGTCAAATCAGGTCATCATGAGCCAATCAGATAACAGCGGCTGCCCAAAGTCATCCTGGTGGCTTTCTCTGTGAGCCTGGATGAAGCCTCTGATACTCATCCATAAAGGAAAGGGACCAAATCCCACACCCTGTACTGCTGTCAGCACCCCTAGCTGAGGGGGCATCACAGTAATCCCCCCACCAGCCCCTGGATCTGTCGGACAATTAGAATGATTCAGCATTAGCTGGATTTGCCCCGCTAAGCTCTGCTGAGGCTTGGCTTTCACATACAGCAGCCCGGCCACTACTGCCAAACTAGAAACTCTAGAGGACACATGTATGACAGCTGTCACATCGCACATAGGTGCCAGCTGGATTTTGACCACAATGACAGGTTATAAATACAGCAGTGGTGATGTTATTTTAAATATATTTATTCTGATACCCAATTAATTAAAAATACAGAATTACAATATTATGATTATTTATTTGTTTACCACTGAAGTGGGAAAATGAATGAAAGAGTGAATTTTGTGGTGTGGGAGTAGTTTTGAAGTCTGGAAATGTGATGTACAGCTCTTAAATTATATTTGGAAATATGTATCAACAACTTACATTATTACACACAGTAAACATTTCTGGTACGGGGACTGAGGCAGATAGAAATTTAAATGAGACCTATTTATTTATTTATTTTGTTTTTCCAAGTCACACAAAGGTTATCTAACCTTTGGACTGCACTCATATACATTAACCTACTGTTAGAGCCCGCCGGTATAAAATCCAGGATAAGGGTTGAAAAACAAGACTGTGTGGGTGTTTGTTACCTGCATTTTCTCCCTGTGGGCTCAATTAGACGTTCTCTACACCTCTTCCTACTTTAAAGGGTGGGGGGGGGGGGCTGGATGCAAAGATGGTAGATTTGTATAGAAAATGGTGGTATGAACATGGTAAAATAAGATTCTTTTGAAATGACTTTACTGCTTAGATTTATCACAAAGTTTGTGTGAAGGTTTGTGCTTTTAAACTGAGTCACTAACTGCCACAGTGGCTCAGCTTCAGTATTCAGAAGGAAAGCCGTCAGGTAAACAAGGGCTGGACACAGCTGATAAAAAAGATAAGTTTAGCCTCAAATATGATTTCAAAGACAGATAGCTAGCTAACAGTCAAAGGTAAACAACTGCATCTTTTTCTGCTTTCAAATGTTCATACAAGCTTGCTTCTTTGGGGCTTTGTATTGTGTTTGCTGTTATTTGCTTGTTTAAGTATTTTATAAACATTTTAGGAAAGTTTCCATCGGCACATATAAATAAAAAACTTGTATAACATGAGGGAAGTCGGTCAGAGTCATATGGTGATTGGTCATGAGATTCTGAGATCTAATCAGTAAACAGTGCAACCTAAGAGAGCGTGGCTCTTTGGTAAAGCTATGCAGTCTGCTGCACATTTCTCTCTTCAGTTGACCTCTTAGTAACGTGTAGGTTGACATGCTGCACCCACAAACCACAATATGTGATCGAGTACTGGCCACGGCTTGTTCATATTCTGTAATAATACAGGGGTGGAGTGAGTATGCTGCCTTCATCACCCTCACACAAATCCATATATGTCTTAAACTACTGACGCATCTCACCTTCAAATTTCATACTCGTTCTTTTACAAATGGGCTCATTTGTTTAAGATAAAACTTGGCTCACTTGTCACTCACTGAGCTGGTTTGTGACAATAATCAGAAAGGATGCAAAGGCTATAAAACATTTCCATGTCAAACTAGTTTCCCTGCCCTCATCCGATAACTAGCTCGCTGGCTCTGAGGAGAATTCAAAGTTCAGAACCAGCGCAGCCCGTTAGTTACAAACGACAGATTAAGTGTTGAACTATGAGACCATTTGAAAGAAAGACAAAAGGGTGGTGCAAGAAGACGAGGGAGGTCATTAACCATGGAGGAGTTTGACACTGAGTCTATACCGCTGTGTGTGCATGTGTGTTGATGAAATGTTCACAGAGTACACACACACACACACACACACACAAAAGCAACCTCCGCTCTAAAAGACACGCTGCCTCTCTAGAACAAGGCTGTATCACTTCACGTACAGCAACGAGCACCTAGCTGAGAACAGGTTCAGCTACAATAAAACTTGCTGAGGTTTAAAACTACGTACGTTGCTAAACCGGATTCGTGATGACCCTGTTAAGGTATGCCCCACATAGCTGAACACTGCATACTTGCGATGTACATTCAGTCAGAAAATGTTTTTATTGTTTCTACTCTGCTTGCACTTTATCGCAAAAATAAATTCTTATCAGTATAATATGAATATAAATCATACAACATTTTGTCTCTACAACACACTATGTCTCCTTACAATCTACTGCAGTATCAGCGATCTGTAAAATACATCATTTATGTACGTACATAACTGCAGTTATGTGACTTATAGTGTCAAGTGACTGAACAGTTCATCTATCTCACTGGTCTACGTTACTGACAAATTTAGCACATGTTCTCCTTGCAGGTACATGCATTGATGCATTTGATGATATTGATCTTATCAGTTTGTCAGATAATCAGTAATCCAAAGCAAAAAATGAACTGAGGCAGATGTGACATCTTTTCAGTGTAACTACACCATTCATATCAACCATGGTGAAAGATTTTAGCTATTAAAAATTAATAAAATTGTTAGAGCTGTAGAAATCTGCCCATAGACTGACCTCTATGACCTTAAACTTGAGCTCTACCATGCAGCAGGTTTAAGTTAAAACTCACATACAGTGACCCCCATGGAGACCATGTGATTTTGTTTCCAGACAACACAGATTCAAACCCTTTTTACATATTAAAATGCAGCTACGCTGGGCTCGTAGCAGCAAAGGTGAAAGGTCATAAGTGATGGGTTTGCATCGGGTATTGCCACTGATTTCCCGAATTGATTTTATTCTGATTCACAAGTTTCAAATTCGACCCAATTTCCGATCCAATATTGTTTCAGTTAGGGATATTTAAGTAACAATACCAATTTTGCTTGGATATGAAAGAGATTCTTAGAGAACCAAGGAACCTTTTAACATGGTGCATTATTAAAAACATTACATTTACATTAAGAATTGACCCCAAAGTTACATTAATTTTTTTCTTCTCTTTTTATTTAACATGACCAACACGCTACTGCAGTCAACACAATATAGTGCGACTCTATAGTCAATAAGTATTGAGTGACCAGATAAAAATAGTACGAGAGAGAGAGAGAGAGAGAGAGAGAGAGAGAGAGAGAGAGAGAGAGAGAGAGAGAGAGAGAGAGAGAGAGAGAGAGAGAGAGAGAGAGAGAGAGAGAGAGAGAGAGAGAGAGAGAGAGAGAGAGAGAGAGAGAGAGAGAGAGAGAGAGAGAGAGAGAGAGAGAGAGAACAAAGAACCAAAGGCTGGCCATGCGAGACCACGCAAACAGGGTTGAAGCTTCTCATGGGAAAAGGCATATATAAAAAGATCAATCTCAGGATTTTATGAATCAGTACCATTCAAATTAAGATCAATTTGAATCGGAAAACTGATTCTTTTAAACCCAGCCGTAGTGGTGGGTGATGGCAGAGGAACTCTAAGCAGGTGAGTTGTGTTCAGTATCAACAGGTGTGGTGGCTACACCCGTCACTCCATAAACAGGAGGATGTCGACAGATGCCACCTCCCTCCTCACCATGTGCATGTGTGCGCTTTTCAAAATAAATTTTAGTATCAAATAAAAGGCAGACCACAGGCACTCAAAATATGTCACAATCAGCACTTTGACACATGGAAAGGAGAGTCTGTCATCACATTCCAGTAAAGTTAGTATGGATTTAACCAGTGCTTGAACTGGAATAAAAAAGGGGTGAGTACGGCAAACTTGCAGCCTGCTGCTTTATGGGGAAAGTGTTTTGTCTGGTTCGATTAGATAAATGATGTCCAGTCACTCGTAATCTCACAGAAACAAAACTTCAGTAAAAAGAAAAAAAGCATATATTTAATTGAAAGTTACACTCATCACTATTAATTAATCGCTGTGGTGATTTTTTTCTGTGAGAACTGTTCTAAGTAATAAAAAGGGCTGATAGAGTTTTTTGGATTTTTTTTCCTTGAAGTTTTGTTAAAATACAATTATTTAAACAAAGAGGACAGGCACACTACAAAAGTGAGCTGTATTGAACGTTATTTGTGTTTTGTGTTTTGTCCAATATTTCAAAATTTAAATTCAATAATGTATCCATACATACAGAGGCGGACAATGGCTGTGCTTGCAATTATTTTTTTTAATGCCGTTATCTCAACAACACAAGCTTTGTTATCTCCAGATAACAAGATAATCAACCCGTTATCATGAGACAACAAAAGGTTGTTTCCTCTTATTACTCAGGAGTGTCATATCAGCATGAATATGAGGCGTCTTGACAACTGCAGCAACTGAGCTGCACTAAGCTGAAAATGTCAGATCAAGGAGTGCACATTATTATTAATAATGTGTTACAGCCAAATGGCAGGTTGATAAACTCCTAGTTATAATTTGATGGGACGTTTCATTAAAGGAGACGTAACAAACAATACCTTTCAAGCATTTTCATTTTATTAGACTTAATGAGAGAAAGGAAAGTGAGGTGGAGAGGTGGAGGAATAAGAGCCAACATATGACAGATTTGAACCCATGTCCTTACGTAAGAGCCACCTGAAGGCTTCTTGTGCTTGATCTAAATAGTTGAACTATCCACGCGAGGGAGACATGGAGAGACAGGAGAAGACAGGAATGAACAAATGAGAATGAGCTCCACCCGTGGTAAATCTTGTGATAAATTATCTCGTTATCTCCAGAAATCGGCCTTTTGTTTCCTCGAGATAATGAGATAAATTAACTCGTGATCTCAAGATAACAACATTAAAAAAATAATTGCAAGCACGGCCATTCTTCCGTACATACAGGCTATTTTAACACCTACTCTAATGCCTGTGGGAGGTTTGATGAGGGTTGTTACTTCTTCAGAGCCTTTTCCATCACACCAGAAATATAGTTCTGTTGGAGAAAAACTCCCCTGTCCTAAAGTATGCCCTTCGACAAACAATGAATTGATGTCACAAAGATTTATAGGATCAGTTCAAAAGATACGTAAACTGAGTTCACCTTTTAATCCATCAATGAATGGGGTAATCCGGGCAGAGGGGACCCACATCCCCTCTGCCCAGACATGTCAGCACATCAGGACCGTAGTGAGACGACATATTATTTACCAACAGAAGAAACTGGAGGTGAAACCAAAACTCTGAAGCTTTATCTGGTTTAAATCACTCACATGCTCACAAGGGCTTGTTTGGGCAGGAAAAGAGGCAATCTAGTCTAATAACCAACTACAGCGAACCTTAAGTATAGGTTTATTCATAAGAGGAGTGGCAGTACACACTCAAAATATTTAATGGTGCACAGGTGGACAATATCAAGTGCTTGTACTTGTTATCTGTGAGTACTGGTGAACCCACTTAATGCATTGGCTTCAACAAAGGAAGCTATTTCCTAGAGTACTTAGAGTTATGTTGAGTGTTTTGATGCTCTCTTGCACTCAACAAGTGACTGAAAAATACACACAAATCCCAACAAATCGGTGAAACTAAAACGGTGACGCACCCGTGACTCAGATAAACACTCAGTGGCTGAATCTTAATGTTTCGGTTTACGTACAATGATCATAGTTGTATGTGAGATTATTTATGGTTTTGAATGTCCACACTGATAAACACATCCCAACACTGCTACGTTTCATAAAAATAAATGATCAGACAGTCAGTGTTTCCTTAACACAAGTCATAAAGGAATAGGAAATGACCTTGTGAAGCTGACGGAGAGGAAACTAATAGGAAGCTCCACAGAGAGATGTTAGCCATCTGGTCATAGGCAGACCAGCGGTGGTGTGATGCACAGGTGGGAGGGCCTTGCACCGTCTGAGAGGAAATGGAGGGATGGTATTGGAGCTTGGAAACATGAGACAGTAATGATTAGACACACACACATAAGCAAGCATAGAGTTCAAAGTTTAAAAAGACATACACATTTATCTGGAGGACTGGGGGATGGTGGTCATGACTATGATCATGCGACCTGAGTTAACTAACTCCCTTCAGCTGACAGCAGCACAGCAGGTCACTTCAGCTCCTCGCTGTCACAGACATGTGGTCAGAAATTCACCGGATGTGTCCTAACAGGATTATTTAGGGAAAATACGATCAATTAGCATTGCGTGTGTATTCATTTGTAAGTCTTCTTTGTGTGGTATTTAAAGTTGCAGACTGAGAGAATGAGTCTTCACATGAAACATCAGGGTGAGGCTCAACTACTGTTAATAGGTGTGCTATGATGAATCGTGGTCGCTGGAGGTATTCAGGTGCTGGGTGCGAGAGGAGGAGCAGCATTGACTTGAGTGTGTGTATCTGCCATTACTTCACTTCTCAGAGTGGACTAGGAAAGATAAAAGCCAATGATGGCTTTCCAAATGCATCTTGATGCTCATTAAGACCAAGAAGCATCAAAAGGCTCTTGGGATCTGATGATATTCCCCGTTGCTCATGAGCTGCAACACTTCCAGCGTAATGACCTGATCCTGCAAAGACCACTTTCCCCAAAGAATAGATGTACACAACTTATCAACTAATCATTTCACCTTTCACCTTCAAAATGGACTGTTAAATGTGTATTCTTAAAGTAATAGTTTGACATTTTGGGAAATCAATCATTTCATCTCACTCAAGAAAATCAAGAAAATCTATTTCCCAAAAACTATTCTTTAAAGCAATTATAGCGTACTGTATACACAATATATGGCTTTGTTAGCTTGTTTTTAATGTCATAGCACCATAACAACCAGCAAATTCTGGTGAGAAAAAAAAACAACAATGAAGAAACCTCCCACAACTACTGGAGATATCTCAGATTTGCTTTGAAACATAAATCACAACAAAAAAAGACACTGAAATGGTTAACTCCATTTACTACACATGTTCAGTGTGGAGCTGTTCCTACGCTGTACTCACTTGCTCACCCACCCACACTGCTTTTGGAATCATACGCACGTACTCTGGTATTTCCACAGGAGCTGGATCCGAGCCAAGAGTATTCCCTATTTACTTTTCATGCTTTGGTTTAAGGCCCCACCTTGCTCGTCAGTGTTGAGAAGTAGCTTCAAGAAGATTTCTAAACCTGCTGATGTATAGATGCCTCCTCTACAAACAGCATTGTTATGCCAACTGCGAATAAATGCAACCTCTTTTTTTTTTTTTTCTTTAAGGCACTCTTTTCATGCCTCCAGCCTGTTTGGGAGGCATGGCACGAGTGTGTATGAATGTGTTGCACAACTGCTCTTTGCTTCTGTCTACCTGTAGGCTGAAGACAGTATATATTATAAAAGGCTTTTATACGCTTGCCTGCTCTGGATGGATTAGATCTGCATCTGTACGGCTTATTTCTTACTTCACACTGATAACTTGAATTTCACATTCCTTAACCCAGATAAGCAATGTGTTGGGATTAACTGCAAATTTACTGTAAGACTGTTTTTCTACACATACTCAACTCATGCTCTCAACTTTTTTTTGAATGTTTTATTACCCCCCAAAAATCAGTATGTTTTGTTAAATTATCCACTATTCACATGATAGACCTCCAATTCCTTAATTTCAAATTCCCAACCAATGCCAACAGTTTTTTTTTTTTTTTTTTTTTTAAACGGTCACAACAGGCGTTCATTATTCTACAAGATATTTCTCAATAGCGTTCAGTTTGAGTTGGCATGCTTTAAAGCACGCTTGCACTCACTCAATTCAGATGATAATGGACAATGCAGACTTGTTCCACAAGTGCAGCGACTCTTGATGACAATTTATCCTTTCTGCATTGCTGCTGTGAAACCACATTATGTGATGCAACAAACATTTTACCTCAAATATAAACACAGATCACACACATCCTCACAGCATTTTTTAACCATCTACTATCCTAGGTGCCTCAAAGCAGCATTTATGTGTTTGATAAACAAAATAGAAGACAAGAAGCTGCATCCATCAGCGTGTGGATTTTGTTGTTTGCATTTGATGAACACAATGGGCGAAGAAATTCCTCAATGACAGTGAGACCATGAGGGGGAAAAAAATCCATGAAAACAAGATACATTACTACTAGAGCACAGAGGCTCTCATTGGTTTGTAGCCATGTGAGGGGGCGGCCCAAGCTGCGGAGAGTGGGTGGACGAGGGGGGATGGGGAAGATGTTTGGAGGCGATACAAGGATATGGGGGCGGAGAACAAGGCCGCGTGTGTGATATATGGAACAGGACTGCAGCACAGAAATGTTTTGAGGGGGTGCACACATTTGCAGAACCCCTCTCAGGAAGCTGGAGGTTTGGTGTGTGTGTGTGTGTGTGTGTGTGTCTCCCTTTGGAGCCTGAGGTTCATGTGGAGACCAGATGTCTGTCCTCCTGTCTGGATATACACACAGAATGGGGGGACCCATGGGGTTCCTCGCCAAATAGATGAGACTGCTGAGACACACACACACACACAGACATGCATCACAATCTTTACTTGCCAAAAGAAACTTATGTGCACATTCCCTTTCGCCCCTGCTCCCTTTTCCCTCTCCTCTATTTTGCAGTATGTTTCTCCTGCCATATTTTGCATCATTTTTCTTAGTATGTGGACCGATGCGGTTGTCGTAGCATTCGCTCAGCAAACTGTATGTCCTTCTCAAGTTTTAATTTAAAAAAAAAAAAGGGGGGGGGCTTAGAAAAGCAGCTCACAGTTTGCAAACATGATGTTGACACTAGAGATTTTAAAAAGTAAGCCTGGTTCTGTGTGGTTTGTCACACCTAAGTGTGGGTCAAAAAGGAGGAGTGGTGGTCCACAGCTCGTGGATGGCTGGAAATACATCTGTGGGCTGGTTAGCAAAAACAAAAACATACCTTACATACTAAATTAGCTGCTGCTATAAGATATCAAGAGGCCTGAGCTGTTTTTAAGCATGAATAAGACAACACAAGGAAAATTACATACTATGATTTACACCTCTATTTGCTGTTGAAACTCTCAAAAAGATGCTTGTTAATGTTCAATGCAGGATTGAACACTGGGGGAAGTACATCCATCAGGAAATAGACCAGCTGAGCTTCGCATATGGTTGTATAAACAGAACCGCCTCAGCAATGATAGAGACTTCAAACTAAATGAGAATTTAAAGATGACATATCAGGCTACTTTTTATGTTTGCCTGTACTGGCGTCATATTGGTCTTCTGGTCATTGGTTCCTAAGACAACAAGCAGCTAGTGGGGAAGTGATACTGTAGGGAGAAAGACAAATATGGGTGTACTGGATAATCAGGTTTTACAATGTTGAAGATGTAGAGATCCATGGTAGACATGGCATTCCAGCAGCATGCGGTGTCACAACATAGTCAACAACCAAACACTTTATTTTCCTCATTTCAATTGCTGAAAATACCTCGTCAACATGCTTCCAAAACAAACATTCCCTGTTGGCTCTGTGACACGGCTACAGTCTCTTTTTACAAACACCTATTTTCATGCCTGGTAAACTGAGACAAGTTCCATTCATATCTGAGGTTGCTAAAGATGAACTTTACAGAGGAAATATGTCAGAGGTTAAATTTGGACACACGGGAAAGATGAGTTTGAGCCTTATATACGCTGCTCGAGAATATACAGTATCCCATCCACCAGCGGAGAGAGATGAGTGAAGATGAAACCCCCTACTCAACAATCATTCAAAGTCCTTTGTTTAATAGTAACCAGGCACCCTTCATCGCTCATTTAACATAATCTCCATTGTGGCAGCTCCGTGATGTGGCTCAGCTTTTAAGCGGCTGGAACAAAGAAACTTGTACAGAGAGAAAGAGAAATTACATCAATCACATACGGAGATATCCTTGCTGAGAACCTGTTAAAGTGCTAAAAAACTTGACACATTGACATTAATCATACAGCTAAACGGCTTAAGAGAAAAAATATGAAAGCTCTTGGAGATGTCCAACCAAACCTGGACTGGAATATGACTGAAAATCTGTTAAATGACCGGAAAATGTTCATAGAAGCACCTCAAATATTTTAAGGATGATTAAAGAGAAAATTCCCAAATGCAAAATCCAGACACCTAAAGCTGTTACAGACTAATCACAACTATTCTTTCAAGTTTCTATTTGATAAACTTCAATAAGTTTTAATGCTTAAAAACTTGAGGTGCTCTGTGACCTTATGTAAGCTACCGTTTTAGGGCCATCTGAGTCTACTACTAGTTGATTTCAGTAGGAATTCATTAAAATATGAATATTTATTTAATTCTTTTTTCAAGTTATTCAAAATAATTGAAAACCCAATCTAATGTACATGATTAGTCCTTGACAAATTAATGCAGCAAAAGCTGTGAAATATGTAACAACTTTACATGTCATTCAGACATGAAGAAATGTGACTGATGATTCTCTATTTTACTGTATTTGTGACACACCACTTGGGATGATTACTACAATTTGGAAATAGCAGAAAGTGGTTGAGAAATTAATTACTTCCCCAGGGTGCTGTAAAACCCTATGATTGGTAAATAAGGGAAACTTGTGCATAATAAGTAGCCTGTTGCAGAGAATATTTAAGATCCTATTGTATGTTGCTTTTGCATTTGCAGAGGATAAGCCGGATAGCACAGAGCAGATGTGATTGGAAACAGCACGGATACTCAAATAGCCAATAAACCTGTGACGCCCTGATCTGCTTTAGAGGAGGTTCAGCTTTGGTCCCTCTCTATGAAAAAAAAATCTGCCTAATAAGAGAGGGATGGCAGACATTTATGGAAGGAAACAGCAAATATGCTGCAATACTTCAAACCCACGTGAGTGCAAAGAGAGAGAGCAGAGGAGCAGAACTGACTCACTTGTTGTTGTTTCCACCGTGTTTTATCAGTTAACATATCAATACAGAACATTGGACATACTAATATTCACATGCTTTCAGTCTCCATGGAAAAAAAATAATCTACAATTCTGCCTCTGCTTGGCATCTACCTCTTCTGGCTCCTATTTGTAATTGCAAGCTCACTATTTCCAAGAGTCACGAGTAACTGACGTAGATTCAACATGGGAACTTGGGCTTTTTATGAGGACGGGCAAAGGCAAACAAATCCTTGGTTTTACATTTACCATACCTACTGCAGTTAGTCCAGCTCAGACAATTGTAAAAATGACAAATTTCACTTCACTCTACTCTCCCTTACAGACTAAGAGCTTAACAAGCTACAGATTCATGGCTACTTTATTAAAAATCCTGCGTGTTATGTTTCTAAGATATATAGTAGGTGCCTACATCTCCACAGAAGAAGACACGCTATTTCTGGCAGAATTACCAGGACTTCCTGTTTTCCAAAGGAAGCACAAGGTTGTGGCTGACAGGATCTCATCAGGTGTGAGTGACTACGGCAGGGCCCCACATACTTCTCAGACAGAAATAAGAAGCTGTAATCTCCACTTCAGTCAATAAGGAGGAAAAAAAACTTTCCATGGAATGTTTGACTTATTATTTCTCCTGGCCTGCGACAACGGGGACCAACAAAACTCGTGCTACACCACATGGCGTCTTGCTATATGCTTGTATAACAGTAGGAACCCTCTACACTAGATCACGGAAATGAAGACAGTATTAAAAAAAACACATCATATGTGCATTAGACAACATTAAAGGAGGGAGGGTCAAAACAGAAAATAAAGGCAGGAGAAGGCAGATGTGAGACACAAAGTCCAAACATATCACTTAACAGGGTTAACAAGTTTCATTAAAACCCAACTTGAATCCTCTCTTAGAAACCGATCCTGTTGAAGTAGTTTTGTACGGTCACACTGACTACATTTACATGCACAAAATATTCCAGTTTTTGTCCTTATTCCAAAAAAACCCCCCAATATTCCTACTAAGCTGTTTACATGGCTAATGAAAATGAATATTCCAGTAATATTCCTGTTTACATGCAGAAGGTTTTCAGGGTTTCCCTCTGCTCCAGTGGGACTCACAAGATCTCCGCCAGCAGTGAAGTAAACCAGTGAGGAGGAAAACATTAGTGAGCTGCTGCCTGATATTTACAAGTGATATTGATATAACTGATATCATAAATTTATAGTTACAGGCACATCAAGTACCGAGGTTGTCCCATGATGTTTACAACACTGCTGCATCACACTGAGTCGTGACCATCAGTTCATGGCTGCATGTCAGGATAATAACCAATCCCCTCTGTCCCCATCGTGGAGAGAGCGCGCTCTGTTTTTCCAGCCCGCCCTGAACAGCTCTCCACTCTCCTCTCATTCCTCTCCTCTGTCTGCCTTCTTGCTGCAGCATATGTCATTTTGCCTGAGCAGGGGTCAACAGGCAAGTGGGTCGTGTGTCTCAAACTGCGGTAAAAACCCCAGTTGAGATGCATATTCCAAATGTGCTGTATACATGTTCAAGAATGCTCCTAAAATCTGAATAATATCCGTATCAAATTTGGAAAATTTACGAGGTGAGTTTGCCCACAACTGTGACATTCAAAATGTATTTTTGCATGTTTTTAGAGACAAACCAACTTCCACCCTCACAATGACAACAGCACCAGATCAAATGGTCCACAAAGTCATGATTTGCCTTTTTTATGGCTCACATCTGTCAGCATACATGAGTCAACATAAAATAATGAATCACATCAATTGTTGACACAGCACCTGTAATTTTCCTGTCAAGACAAACCCCCTTTCATTTTTATTCTAACCACATTTTGATATTTGCTGGGTTAGTGCATATTAGCATATAGATGAACTGTACTTAGATAAACTGCTACTAAATTAACTAATTTTGTGTTGGTGTTCCATCTGCCTTGAAATTAGTTTGTTCCTTCAACCTCATTGCCCTTTATGTACAGTTTTTGGTATACATTTGTACATTATTACTGTAAGAAAATGGGATGATGGGCAGAGGAGAAAGATGAATCAGTGGGCTGCCAATGAGGAGAAGATTAACCTCCTGGTCTTGACTGAATGGCCAGCTGGTCCTGCCTGGTTCAATGCTAGCCCACTGAGACATCTCCTTGGACCAGTCTGCTCATGTTTGTAGTCAAACGTCGACTTGGTGCTCTTGTTTTACAACCATCTATGAACATCTAACACAATTACCTGCTTTATAATAATTACGTGAGCCCTGCAGGTGACAAGGAAAAAAAGCCAACAAAATATAAAAAGGCAAAAGCCAGATGAGAACAAAATGGCGAAAAAGTTTAAGGAAGACCCTTCAGAGAGGCACATTGAATACAAGGAGTGAATGTCATAGAAAAGAATGAATGAAAGTCTTGATGATGGGACAATAGGGAAATGAAGGCAGTAATGAGAAAGAGAGTTAGCTAGCTGAGAAGCACAGAGAGCCATGTGAATGAGAGAGAAGTCTTCATCCGTCCCACACTCCAGTGACAATCTGCAGCCAGCTGGCCCGGCAAAAGCACCCATTCACTGGACTTCCAGGAAGTGAAAGGAGAAAAAAAAACAAGACTTTCAGAAAAAAGGGGCTAGGCTTTTGCCACCAAAACGGGGTGGTGCTGAAACTGGTTCCCACAACAAGTTTGAGTCTGAGTGACTGAGTGTTTCCACCACTAAAGAACTGGTTTTTACCTGGGAAAAAATATCAACTAAAAGGTGTGCCCTTAGCTGTATTGGTTTAGGAACAATGACTTCATGATGTCACAGGCAGGTGCTGTCATCAACACACAACCCTAGCAACCAGACTCATCATCATCATCTCACTCAGTGAAATGCCAACGTTTGCTTTAGCAAAACTGACCAAAATTTATAGCAATGCCATAATTTGGCAATCCGACAAGCAGACTATTGTTTTATTGTCAATAAGGTTCTAAAAGTTAATGAATGATGAACTGGAAAGTCTGGAAAGAGGGACTGACGACGTACCCAACAATGAAAAAAGATGGACGAAACCAGGTTTTCTGGGAAAATGGAGGAGAGTACTTGTTGAAAAACTATCATAACAAACTTAAAGACTACAAAAAGGCACTCTAAAAAGTTGATCAGTAGAAATAGGCTAAAAGATGTACTAAATTTCTACTTGGTGCATTCAATGAAAGGAAACCAAAAGGAAAATCTGCTGCCAGCACGACTGTGCTTGATGGAAATGTTGAGTCCTCAGTGATCACCAAAGGAACAATGCCAATGTTGACAATACTCTTTGAATGGTTTGCTTAAAAGCAAACATTGTATGTGATTCCCCATGGTTGTATGCGTTTGTTGCAAGAGAATTCCCCTCTCTTATCACACAACCATTGAAATACCAAAACCAGTAGAAATGTGGGCAGGTTGATAAAAACTTTTGCCAGTTTCCTGGCACAGTGTCAGCCTTTGCGTTGGTGTAAAAGTGAAATGTGTTTGTGTGTGACAGAGATACTGAAAATGACTTCCAATCAACATTTAAGAGTAGGTTTGTATGCAACTGAATGAAAAAAATCAGAGCGCCCACTTGAAAAACTACAACATAAAAAACTCTTAAAGTGATATTTATCAGGAGAATGTAAACCAGGATCTGAGTCCATGTGATTGTATGTTCATATTTATATACTGTATGTGCTAGTTTATGCAAAGCATGTTCATATGTACGTATGTTGATTTCAAGCATGATTTTCTTTTTTAAATCTGTAACTGGAACACCAGCATGAAATATGCTTTATTCTTTATGTAGCAGGAGCCATGTCCTCCGTGATTGGATTTCACAAACCATATTTCTGCACACTTTTTCACCAAATGTGCTTAAATTAACAACCCAACACACATAAATCATGGCTGCTGTTTAATATAAATCCACTACAAAACTGTCAGAGTCAATTCCAATTAAATTTTAGAAACAAACAGTGAGTAATAAACTACAATAAGATGAGAACCTGGCAACAGAAAGGAATACACAACATCAGCATGGTTGTGGATCTTGGTCAGGCAGCCTTATGTGGAGAGAGAAAATATTCTAAATCAGGATGTACTTCTTTATTGCCACTTCAGAACATTTATTTTCCACGGTGTTTTAAAGCATGAGTGGGGGAAGGGTTAACTGATCTGACCTGATCTTCCCTCAGGAAAACACCTTCCATTGGGTCACCGTGTCATGAAGATGACTTGCTCTGATGGGAAGGCTAGAAACGGTTGTGATAGCAAGAGAGCAAAGGAGTTGGGTGGAGTTCAACTTTCTCAAGGCATAAAGGAAGGTTGAAAGCTTGGCGGGGGGGCGGCTGTCACACTGGAATGATTGTCTCTTTGTTCCTCTCTCGTGTGTTTTTTGTAACTAGAAAGACGGGTATTTTGTCTTTCCCATGTCTGGGTTTCCGACGGGTGTGTTGGGGTTTTGGCACGTGATTCGTCTAAGCAGTAACTACTGTATATTGTATCCATAAAGTTGATAGATATACTGAGGTAAAGGTGAGATAATCACCTTTCATTAATGGTCAAGGTGAAACATCTTTAGCCAAAATATCAATCTTGGACTAGACTTTGTTGGGGTTTTTTTTTTAGCTGTTACGGAAATGTTTGAAAGACCTACCACAATGTGATGAAAGAGAAGCTCCCAGGACTGACTCAACTTCTGGTTCAGCACCATGTCAAAGAAGTCATAGATGAAGTAACCTGTGGGAACAGACAGCATGAGCCAAGGTTAATGTCGTCTTTATGGCAATTCATTAATCAACCAAAACACAACAGATTCTTCTGACAACGGCAGCCTTGAGCATATCAAGTGCGTCAGGGGAGACCCTGCTTCCATGACGACTGCGATGGCAACCAAGATGCGTCTTGGAGAGGGGCTATTCATATCCACCACCCCCACCCCTGCCATCAGCCGTATCCATGGTGACAGCCTTTCAGAATGCTGGAAAAATAATGAAGTGTTGAGGACGGGGACGGTGGGCGGTGAGGGAGCTTGGGGCTTTGGTTTAGGCTGGATTTAACCCCAGTACACCACCAGGACTCTCCTGTCGGATGTGGTGGCATGTTTGGGTTTGTCTCACCATTAACGATGTACTTGTTAATGGCCACAAGACAAACAATTATTACATCATCTGGTCTCCATATTAGTTCATATTGTTTCATGAGAGCATTGACAGTGCGTGGGGAAACTCCTAGCCAATGTGGTCTTTTCAACAATACCTTTTTTTTCCCCCACATGAGGTTGAGTTTAGGTCAGGTTGGTTTTGCCATGAACAGCCAATTGGGAGTATGGAGACTTGTTTTATAGTGCCATTTAACTGAGATATCTTATCTTGCCGTCTGTGTTTTCATAGTGATTCATCCAGTGCGTTTTCTGTCATATCCGTATCGAAACACACAGGAGGACTGAAGAACTGAGTGACAAACAGAAAGTTGTTTTTTACTCCTTGTATTCTGCAACAAGTGCACAATGCCAACGTGAGGCCCAGCTAACGTCTATACTGAGGACTGTTTGACTTCCCATTGGCTTCCATCTGAAGTCTGAATGGGACAGTCAGTGGAAGGAAAAAAAAGGTTTCTAGAGAAAGTAATGTTAGGTTTTTTCCATTCAAGTTTCGAGGGAATGATAATCAGTAATTCATTGACATGTTTACATGAACAGTTAATTCATTTCTTAAACCAGTTAGTCAATCTGTTTTCAGGCTGCCACATGCCAAAACAATGACTCTTTGGGAATAACCTTGGTAAGATAATATTCTAAATATGTGAAACTTGATTAAGACACCTGGCATAGCGGCATGTAAACATCCTACTTTGTGGCTTTTTGTTTTTGCAACCTGAGTAAACTCAACTTGCACAGCATTATGGGTACTTCTTTATATCAACAAAACATGCCCATTGAGCAATACTTACTATGGCTATCACTTTCTGTGTTAGAGGTAACTATGACTGCATCTTGTTGTTCATATGTTTGGGTAAAACAGGTAGAGAGAAATATGATTTAACGCAGTTATTTATGGCAACGATGAACTCTAAACTACTGAGTATCAAAGGCACATGAAAGCAGCTTAACACACAATAACCATAATTGGGTTCCTCTGCGAGAGGCTAGTCTAGGCACTTGGACGAGGTCTTCATTCAACAAGTTGAGAATAATTGATGGCATGTCACTGCGAGGTTTGCAGCATGGTATCATAGCGAGCTGGGGTGAATCCACACATCTGGTGCAAAAAACTCAATGAGGCCTCAGAATCACACCACATTGCTTGTAGGAGGACTCGGGAGAAGGATCCGACTTGTTGTTGCGTTAACGCCTCCCATTTCTGTTACCACTGGGATTTAATGTGGATGCCGCATAAATCTACTGACTTTTTTGCGCAGTTGCTGTCTTGGTGATGTCACGTGTCTGTGTGGGGTTACGCCCGGTGCCTGGGACCGATCATAATGCCCTCCATTGATCTTCACATACCAACCCTGTTCCTCCCTTTGCCATCTTCCAGCGCTGGGCTTCATGAAAGAATGTCAAACATCCCGGGAATCCTAGGGGAGCCCTTGTTTTCCGGCGCAGATCCAATATATTTGTGGTTTAAGAGGAGACACGTGCCGCTAGTTCCTCTAGAATACTTAAAAGGATTAATGAGGAAAAAGTAAAAAACAAGGCGAGCTGCTATTTTAAGAATGTCGGATAGCATGCGCACTCAGATTTGAGAGATTACAACGAAACCAAACAAAAAATAATTTCTGTAAGTTTCGGGGAGCAGATGGTAATATTTATTGTAGCCTACATTGTGGATTTCAGGGAGCAATACAGTGACAAAAACTCATCTGCAGGACAGTTCACACACTCCAGTAGCTGCAATATACAGAACCAGTCAAAAGTTTGGACACACCTTCCCATTCACTTGAATAAGAAAGTGTGTCCAAACTTTTGACTGGGTTGACTGGTAATACATCTCTCATAAATAGAACGATGCAGAGCTATGCAGGATAGTGAGATTGTTTAAATTTGAGTCAGCTTGACCCTTGTAAACCCTTTTATTTACCTTTATAATATGGTAAATATGAACTGTGTTAGTGAATTGTAGAAACAATTAAAAGGCCACAGGGTTTGAGCAATGATGGGAGAATATCAACATGTCAACTCCTAATTTGCTGAGCGTTCAGGAGATTAACGGTGGCACGTGTGTAAAAAGGCTTGTTTACTATGTCTGCGCCCACTGTTGCAGACAATATGCTTTCCATATCGGCTTCAGGTAAAGCAAAAAGTGTTTGACATGAAATTATGGAAAAAAAACATCTCCATGCCTTATAATACTTGTCAAGATAAGACTTATGTTAGCTGGTTAAGATAAATGCTTTATATGGACTATATACACTCTTCAGGTCACTCAATTGTTATGACACCATGTAGGAAAATGAGATTAACTGATTTGGATAATGTCACTTCCTCACTTTCCCTTATGATGACAGCACCTCTATCAAGCCTCTATCTACCTCCAGTAAAAACACCACCAGCCCATTCCTATAAGGACACAGTTTGTATTTCAGCACTGAACACTATCACGATCTACTCACCGATCGAAAATGACACCAACGCGTGAGAAAACACAGAGTGAGTCTCTATCAAGTCTTCGGCCATCCGCGGGTGAAGGAAAAAGCTGGAAAGATAAAAACAGATAATCAGATGAAGTTTTTGGAACTTTATTTGACAGAGATTTCTCTACAATTAATTAATTTTAATGTCCTCAGAACCACTCATATTATTCCACACAGTAAACTTTTCCATCCACATCTTTAAACTCTGCTCAAAAATGTGTTTTTCTTCTTGTTTCTATAGTTGGTTGTTTGAGCTTCACTGTGCACAGTTTTTTACATTAATCTGCTGAAAATGGAAACTTTCTCTGTGCTCACTGAAAATCTGATTTTAAGGCGCAGGCTTACAAGCATGATTTGTGACATCACAATTAGTTTGGAGTCAGTTCTGGTCCAATATTCAACTTACATCAAGTGTGCACATATCAAGTGTGATATGTGGAAACCTGAAGCCTCCAGTGCATAAACACTGAGAATAGACTTTACAGTAAAGTAGGAGACATCTTGTTAAACTTCTGAAATAAAGTACATTTGAATATTCATAGTTTCTGGCATTTTTAATGAGGGAGAAGGAGGATGTGTAATTTTAAGGATTTTAACAAGATAAGTGAACTTTTTGGTGTGTTAAAATCACATCAGCCAACCTATTATTCAAAGGAGAGTATTTTATATACAGATCTTAAAAACATGCATGGAGGGGATCTTTAAAGGGTATTCCCAATGGGATTTATACATCCTCGTAGGAGATCTGGACAAGTAGCATGACGAACAAACAAAACAAAACAAAACACAAAACAAACACAAAACAATCAGACAAATTATAGTAATATTAAAGACAAGGCAGTGAACGTTAATATACGATCTAAATACATGCAAAGCAAATGTTATGTACAAGCGCGCCAAAATCCAGCATCCTTAATGAGACCACGCAGACTCGTGGCTGCTTCAGGTATCTAAAAAAACACATCCAGAAGCTTCCTGTGATGCCAGCAGACACTGATTTTGATTTTTAAGTGAATGAAACAGTCTTAATGTGTTTGTTAACTTACCAGAGGACTGCCCATATCGCGGTGACGAGACTGTGAACGAAGGATGTAGAGATGTTTCTCCATTTCCACGCGTTCCTGCAGGCAGTTTCGGGCATCGGGAGTTTACTCACTCCAGCGTTGACAAGCCTGAAGAATCCGTAAGAGCCTCCAGTCGTCAAAATAACTGAACTCAACTCCATAGCTGGAAATGTTTTGTCCAGTACGAGAAGACTTCACGGGCTCCCCCCCAGATGTGAGCAGTAGATGCAGCGGAGCCTCCGACTGTGGATACTTGTTTGCGACGACAATCAGGTTAACATACCGCTGTATTCCCAAATATTCCTGATGTTCACTCACAGAGGCGCGTAAATATTACTAAAGAGTGTTTCTTTCACGGTTATTGTCCAGGGATAGAGAAGGCGTGGACAAATTATTTCTCACTGACACGGATTTGTGGTTTCTCCTTAATTACCCTCTCGGGGAAAAGCTCAGTGGCCGCAGGTGTGACCCGTACAGGTGGGTGATGAATGTGCGCGTGAAGCCTCGTGTGCAGTTGTGAAACCCGCCTGTTGTACAACCTCATCCCCTTGCTTGTGTAACTTTTGACATCAACAGAAACCAAACAACAGCGTCTCCCCGCCCTACTATAAAGAGGCGCGGCTACGAGCACACTCCATGTGTTGAGGCGCGTTCAAGTGCTGTTAGAAAATCACAAAATCACAGACTTTTCATACACATGAACTGTCCTTGTTCCATCCATAACACATTCTATTCAATTCACTTCACAAAAGAGGCTTTATGGCATGACCATACTGAGGTGCAGCATTGTCAAAGCACATTGTACAAGTTGTACAAACAGGGAAAAGAACAGGCTTTAACATACAAACAATAAAACATGATGTTAACCTTGTAGTTTGAAAACAACAACTGTGTCAGCAGTATTTTGTAATGCAAATTACATTAATTGTGCTTGAAGGAGGGGAAAAAATACACATACATACATATATGTACTATACAGTGTATAATTACACCCACTGAGCACTTTATTAGGAACACCTGTGCAATCTAATGAAATCCAACACAACAGCTTTAACATAAATTCTACTGTTATGAAGGTTTTACATGTTCAGCTTTTGTTCACGTTATCAGAAAAGTGATTATTCTACTTTATGTTTATTATCGAGGTCATAGTGGGTGGTGGTGATGTACTGGTGTGCATTATATTGTAAAGTGCTCCTAATAGCCTGTTATGTGCCTCTCATGTATATTAATGGGGAGGACAAATCAATCAATAAATCAATAAAAACAAACTTTAGATTAGTGCGATTCAAAGTGCTTCACAGATCACTGATGAGCCGATAATAAGACAGAACAAGTGTAGACAGTAAACAGTAAAAACAATTTGAGACTAATGCACATGAGAAATAAAAAATATGAAAATGTAATAAAATAAAAGATTTAAAAGCTCTAATGACAATAAAATTGAGTGGAATAAAAACTAGATTTAAGAAAATAGATACAATTGATTAAAAAACAAAAACAAAATAAAAAAATAAATAAACAAGAGGGATAAAAATAAATAATAATTACAATGATAATAATAATAAAATAAAAGATAAAATAACATTTTACAAGATGAATACAATAAAATAAGTGAATAAAATAAAGTAAATAAATCATTTTTAATCAAAGCCTAAAGACGTGAGTGTATATTCACACTATGCACTGAAATTAATGTACTAACAGGAAATTATACAATACACGTGCTGATAGACATCAGTCAAATAAATCTGAAAAAGCCACTGCCAATTAAACTCAAAGCTAATTTTTTTTCCATTGATTGATTAGCTTCTTCATGTCTTTTGTGCGCTGCATCAACACCACACTTACTAATATGGAACTGATATCATAGAATAATCTTTTTTTTTTAATCACTTCTTTCAATCACAGTATATCCCAGCTCCACCAAATCTATAGTTTTGATAGATTTGGTGCATTGAAATCATGCCATAAAGGTTCTTGGTGCTTTCACCAAGTATTTCTCAGAGAACTGAAATCTATGGAGCCCTTACAGTCCTAAAATGTTATATTTTTTTTATCTTGCGCACACAAAAGTATCATCTTGTTCTCACATGATAAAAAAATATCTTTCAGAGCAAATCCACAATACAAACAGGCTGAGTTTGACACTGGCCGACTTCTTTCCATCCTGAGTGGAGCTGAGGTGGAGCGAACAAGTGGCAGCCACCATGACTCATGCAACCATGTCACCAGATATACCTGATCATCTTCATGGATCCACCATCTCAAGACACTCCACAGTGGACCTGAGGGGTTTTTGAAGCCACCGATTATTGACACATTTCCTACAGGTGATGATTATAATCATGATTATTATTATTGTTATAATACTTCCAGTTCTTCTGTGCTATGATTGTTATTTCTCAGAACAACAGCGCAGGTTTTGGTAGAGAGTCTATCTCTGAAGCTTTTGAATGTCTTTGAAGGTATAAATATATCTACCCATGGATGTTGTAAATTACGAAGAGCTCATGAAGGCAACATAGCTCCCAACCCACCTCACGTCACAAACCACTGTGGATTTATGGGAATCGTAGTTTATTTTACATATCAATAGAGGATACATTGTTATTTTGATTTGATTGTACACTATATAGTATTATTTTAAATTATGTATTATTGTTTTCTATCTTTGACCAGAAACATAGTTGATATTTTCACTTTTTTACTGTTTTCATTCACTGTAAGAGACCAAAACAACGCTGTTCATTCAACCCACAGACTGACGAGGACATGAAGCTTTAATATTTAATGACACAGCGCCACCAACTGGTTAAAGACCAGCTCACATTGTAACATACTAATAACTTATTATGATGAGGAGGTAGTAACAAATAAATGAGCGTTTTGACCCCTTCAGTTGATACCTAAAGGCCAGACAGAGGAATAAAACAACCAGTATGTCAGGAATCATATTTATATACATTTTGGTTTGCATATTTTTTGTAATTTGTTTGAATCTGGTGCAAATTAGCATCAACTAAACGTCCTATATACACATTACTGTTGTATTGCTCATGTGTAACAATGTTTATTTGTATGGTCCTTGTTAAATAAACTAATGAAATAACAATACATATCAATTACAGTTTGTATAGTTTCTTGTTAAAATGTGGTTTTGCAGTTATAATGAGATACCTTCTTGTTATTTTCTCTGATAATACTTTTTACTTTCTTTACCTTTTACTTTTACTTTCTTGTTATAATGATAAAATGTCATCTTTGCTGCATTACAGTTACCTAACCTAACCTTCGTAACTTTGGTTAAGTTTTTTGTTTTTTGCTTTTTTTGGTTCAAAATTCAGTGTGTGAACATCACTAAAATAGGCTAACGTTGGCTTGTTTAATGCATCTTTTTTTATTATTGAAACTATATATTTATTATAACACTCCCTATTTAATCACAGTCCAAATGTGAATTTCAATTCACAATCTATTGTGAATTGAAATTATAATCAAGTCTTGTAACAGGAAATATAAAATAGATGGACAAAGACAATGACAATAAAATAAAATAGTAATTATAATAGTACAGTATAAAATATATTTTTTAAATACGGCAATTCTAAACGTTTTCAAAATGTAATTATAATAATCGATACACTCTTTGTTTTGAAGAGATTTTAGAGAGTTCAAAAAATGTGAAATCATTAAGGAACAGAGAAAATAATGTTGATTTCTTTAAGAAACTATATTTGTGAATAAAAAACTTATAAGTACCTTGAATAAACTCATTATAATGATCACATTAACAACCAAATCAATTTTAGGGACTTCACATTCATCTATCTATCTATCCATACATTAGTCTGTCTTTATCTAATCGCTGTTGGTTGTGGGAGGAGCTCGCGGGGACTCCGGTTGGCTGTCACGCGGTTCGCCTGCGCTCGCGTACGCATCACGTTTGTTCCCCTGCTGAAAACACTGGCGAGGATCACAGTTGTGCGAGCATCAAGGAAGAAAAAAGACCAAGGTGAGGATAGCGCAGTTATTTATGATGTTTTATGAATCATAGTACATCCACGAGCTAAATGTATGAAGCGTATCGGGAGAACGATGTATAGGATGAATAGTTGCTGCAGAACCGGATCTGCGATGCTTTAGTTACTGTATTCTGTCAACTTCACAGTTACGTTATACCCTCTGGTTTCAAAATAATCTCAATTTCCAATGTAGGTTTGAATTTCTCTTCACTGGAGCCAAACATAATGCTAATAATAGTAAATATGCAGTGCTCGTGCTTTTTATTTTGACTATATAAGAATTACGAGAAAGTTGCAATACAGCTGGTTTTAAATGAACAGTAATATTATTTGTGTTGGGCATATAATCTGTTTAATGCACAAAGATATACAGATTATACAGCAAACAGGTGAAACAGATTGGAAATACTGTAATCATAAACCATGAGATATAATTTATGATTAAAATAGAACAAAAACACAATTAACCCAGTCAGCCTAACAACAGGCAGGTTTTCTTAATGTCTTTTAAGAATGAATCAATGCCAAGAACCAGTTCATGGTGAAGAGCTGGAGGAGGTGACCGGACTGGTTTGTCAGGAGGCTGACCTGAAAGATGGACAGTAAGTCACAACAATCAAAGATAACAGATTAAAAATGTTACACCCTCTGTGGTTTCAGTTGTCTGTAGCTACGTTTCCTTCACTATTTCTCCTCTATGTGTTTATTAAGGATGAAAGAAGTATCTGTGGAGAATCAGAAGGTGTTGCTTGTCCGTACGCAGGGTCAGTACAGTGCGGTCGGAAGCCAGTGCTCTCATTATAACGCTCCTCTGGTTAAAGGTAAAGCCTTCAGCTACATCCAGATTCTCACTTTCTACACATCTTACTCTGAATTAACAACCTTTTTGCATTGAGTAGTGTTAACTGCGTGTTCTCTGATAATCCAGGAGCACTGATTGGTGATAAAGTGAGATGTCCCTTTCATGGCGCTTGCTTCAATGTCAGAACTGGAGATATTGAAGAGTATCCAGGTCTGGACTGTCTGCCCAATTATAAGGTAAAACTTGTCGTTAGAGGTCAACATTTAATAACAATTTACTGCTTTTTCAACAGGAATGAATCCAGATATTCTTTCAATCTTAAAATGTGTTATGATTTACTTACACAAACACTTAGGTCAACAATTTGCCCGTTCTGTAGATATTCTGTTGATGTCATGATTTTTATGGCCTTTAAATGGAAACAAAAATGCATGTTTTTTTGTTTTAATTATTGCAAGATTAAGCTTATATACCTTTCTAACAAAAGCATACATTGGTTTATCAGAAAAGTTGCAATTTCACTCTTTTCGTGTGGTGTAAAAAGACAACTTTTATTTCCAAATATAACTTTTTTAGATACAGTATCTTTTGTGGACATGAATTTTGACTTTTTACCACAATTGGGATTAGATGTCACAACAGCAGGTGGCCCCACATCCATGTATTGCAAACTGGCTTGAAAGGTGATCAAACAAAGGAATATTTAGTCAGTATAGTTAGTATTTAGCTGTCATTAGGATTGCTTTCTAAACAGTATATGTTGAGTACATGGTGTTGAATTTAATTTGTGCAAACTTAAGGCAAGAACTGCACATATGACGTATCCCTCGTTCACAACATTTGTAGTTCCAGTTCAGGATATTATTATTGTTCTGGGTACTTCTTCTTTCTTATAAAATGGATGCTATTGTCAACATTTCAGCTGCTGCCGTTCTCAGTCTGGAAACATGATTTTGGTGGTGCACACAAATTACCTCCACTGTGCTATGATCTGTTTTGGGGGGAAAAAATCTTTTAGTAATTCATATTTTGTGGCTAAACTTCTCTTTTTAAAAAATTCATTTTACAGGTCAAAGTTCAAGATGGCAACGTGTACGTTTCCATCAACAAAAAAGTGAGTGACTTCAAGTTAAGTAGATGAAATGATCACAGTGTTTCCCTCCATTTTGTGTAAAAATGCTCCATTTTAAGCAATCCGTTGTTTATGTTCAGACTCTGAAGATGACCAGACGGGTGAAGGAGATGTGCAGCGTGGAACCAGACATCAAACACACAGTGTTGCTCATAGGAGGAGGTAAGGACTGGATGTAATAATCATGGGAAATTTCACATGACAGTTCAAGCTTCAGGCCATCAGTCTCACAAAAATGTGAAATTGTCCCAGATAATTAGAAAAAATTAGAGATGGTGCTCAACTACACTTGGTGGTGGAGTGCTGCTGTGTGTCCTTAAGCTCTGTCTCTGAATATACCGGCTAAGTAAGAACAGACTGACTGTAATCTTTGTGAGTTCAGGCCCTGCTTCCCTGGTTTGTGCTGAGACGCTGCGGCAGAACTGTTACCAAGGTCGAATCATCATAGTAACCAAAGAAACCCTGCCTCCATTTGACAAACCCAAACTGAGTAAGGTAAGAACTGTGACCTGTATTCATGCAATCAAATAAACACTTCATATTCATGAATTACAGTTAACACCATCCTGCATTGCTCGTCTTTTGAAGTGTGTGGTTAACCTTTGTTTAGAAGAAATGTCTCTTCAACAAGAGACATTTTTAAGAAATGGTTAAACACATAGATGGCATTTTCTCTTTTCAGGCTATGAATGTGGACAGAAGCAGCATCCTCCTCCGAACAAGTGACTTTTTGCAACAATATGGGATAGAAGTGTGGACACAGAAAGAGGTGATAAGCAAAAAAAATTATATTTGTGATATGGTCTCACCATCTTGCAAAAACTGAAATATATTTTGTGTGTCAGGTGGTGTCTGTAAACCCACCTGAGAAGACAGTGAAGATGAGTGATGGCACCCTGCAGCATTACGACCAGCTGCTCATCTCAACGGGCTGCAGGTTAGACTCATTCTCCTCTTCCTCAAACAGTTTTCAGATTGTTTTCTTACACTTAAGTATCACAAACACATAGAAGACTGTGAGAAACATCTGTAATTGTTGAGTTGTAAGACTTCCATGAAGCATTAGCAATATAATAGTCCCTCTTCTGTTCACAGAGCGAGGCAGCTAGACTGTCCTGGTAAGGACCTGATGGGAGTGAAGTTACTGCAGAGTTATGAAGACTCCCAAGAGATTCACAGTTCCTGCCTTGGCCGTAAGGCCGTCATCATTGGAGCCTCCTTCATAGGTAATCAGATTTGAGTTTTCTTTACATTGCAGTATAAATCTTAGCTCATTTTTGTTTTTTTGGTGTTTTTTATTATCTCAAGACGCTCCAATAAGCTTTTTCACAGCAGACATTTAGAGCCATCAGGAAAAGCACAGGTGTTACTCATAACATTAACAATGGCTCTGCTCTATTCAAGTGTCCCAGTACGCCGTGACAGTGTGACAGTGAGCCAACATGCACAGTAGCAGGAAGCTGAAACTGAAGCTGCTAAAAGGAATTCAGCTGTCTTTAATTTATTATTTACACCTGTGCTTTTCCTACTCTGACATGTTGACAAAATGTCTTATTATTAAATATACTAATTAAATAACTGACAACACAAGACAATGATACTAGCGTTTTTTCTTTTAACACAATAGGTATGGAAGTGGCGTCCTACTTATCAGACAAAGCTTCCAGTGTGGCTGTCGTTGGCACCGGCTCATACCCGTATGAGCGCTCTCTGGGCCCACAGATCGGCAAGATGACAATGCAAGTAAGAAACAATGATGACATTCTGTCTTTGTCACAGCTGTATGTCATTTTATCTGTTTTTACTAAATGTAACACAATTTTAATTAAGTTTTTTTTACCTTTTAAAGATGTTGGAGGAACATAATGTTAAGTTCTACATGAACGACAAAGTCACTGAGATCAGAGGGGAGAATGGCAAGGTAACACTACCTCTACTCGATCCTCGCTGTCGCTGAACCTGAGATTGTGCTGCTTTAAACCTCGATATTCTGTTGTGGATCCATAAATGTTTTCTTTCTGCAGGTAAAAGAGGTGGTGCTGAAGAACGGTGTAGCCCTGGAAGCTGATGTGGTGATTGCAGGAATTGGTAACTAACTGTGTTGTTTCCAGGTGTTATGATGTGTATTTTGATTAATATATATGACAGAAAATAAATCATTTATTTTTTGCAGATTATGAACTCGCATGCAACTTTTACACCTTATAATATACAGACCTTTATCGTTCTGTTAACATTGCAAACACTACTCTGCCCAGGTGTGATTCCCAATTCAGACTTCTTGGCAGGAAGTGAGGTGGAAGTGGATTCTAAGAAAGCTGTAATTGTAGACAAGGTAAACAAACTGTAATCACTGTGGTGTTGATATGGCTAATCTCTGAGCTAATTGTGTCCAGGTGACTGGGATGACTGGATGTGTATTTACATGATATATCTTGATGTGTGCATGACACATTTCTGAGAAATGTGCACGTTAAAATTCGACGAAGTCCAGTGAAGCACTTTGCTTCTA